>NC_034599.1:34784382-34838582 GCF_900095145.1 Mus pahari
ACACACACACACACACACACACACACACACACACACAGAGAGAGAGAGAGAGAGAGAGAGAGAGAGAGAGAGAGAGAGAGAGAGAGAGAGAGTCATGTTGTACTCTTGCTATTATGTAATCTTTGGAGTCATGTGTTTATCATTGGTAGAGTTATTCATCATTTGTTTAATGTGTTATCTGAAAAATTACTTGGACAGAAAGATATTTATTTTACTTTGCACATTAAATATGATCATTTTTGAAACCAAAGTTATTTTGTGATCATTTCAATGACCTGTTGATCATACACATGTTGCCCTAACTCACATATATACACTTCTCAACCAGAGTTGAAAACATCCTATAAAAGAAGTCTAATGAACCAATAATATTACACATCAAAGGTAAAGTTAATACTATAATCCCTCAAAATTTAACTATGCCTACCTTACATGTGTACTTTTAAGCTGAAAAGGATCATCTAGTGCAGTCTATTTTATAATTGCTAAGAGCTCATGCATGCTCTCTGGTGGGCATACTTTAATCATGATTAGAATATTGACATGATATTTTAAAATGCTGACAACAGAGTACAGCATTTAAGGTTGGTTATTCAGTGTACTTATTTCATGGCTGATGGCTCAGGGTGTCTTCTATTGCCTTCTATTGTGAAAAAAGCATCATACTATATCTCACTACCTTGTGAGAAGATCCAAATTCTGACTTTGAAGTGTAGTTTCTAGTGACTGTATACCACTTGTTACATCATCATGAGAGCAAATGTGGTTAAGTCAAATAATAGTGGGTGACTGTACTGGCTATTCCTAGTTGTCAACTTGACTATATATGGAATGAATTATAATCCAGAATTGGAAGGCTCACCAGTGACCCTAATCTGGCACACACCTTTAATCTGGGCTACACCTTCTGCTGGAGACCATATAAGGACATTGGAAGAAGGGAGTCGCTCACTCTCCTTTGCCTGCTTGCCACGTGGGACTGAGCAACTGCTAGATCCTTGGACTTCCATTCACAGCTGCTACCGACCATTGTTGGGAATTGGACTGCAGACTGTAAGTCATCAATAAATTCCTTTACTATATAGAGACTACCCATAAATTCTGTGACTCTAGAGAACCCTGACTAATACAGAAGTTGGTACTGGGACTGGGGTATGTTATTATAAACATTGTTTTGTCTACGCTGACCATAATAATAACTAGGATCACCTTGCCTCTGGCGATTCAATGCTGCCACCTGGCCCTTGTTACCTTGGGTTCCAATTAAAGCCATCCAATTTAATTCATCTAATTGAGCAGCAGCATCTCCAACGCTAAGGTCTAGCACAAGGAAAAGGGAAAGAACAAAACCCTTCAAATGTGCTGGTGCCCCTCTCACCAGTTTGCGTCTTATANGGCTGGTAAAGGGCATATCTTCTGGACCTTCCCATTGTGGAAGATTAGGTTTTNCACAATATATCCACTCTAGCATTGCAATTTCCCTAAGCCTTAAAATCCCTTTGTCAACACTAAGCCACGGAATATCAGGCATCTCCAAGTCTTTTCCAGTAAGCCATCTTTTGATAAACACTTCAGCCAACCATTCAAACAAACTTTTGACACCTTTTTTTTAACTATGCGAGGGCCCATGTCAATAAACTCAGCCTGCTCTAGTTTTATGTTCCTTCCACCCTTATCCCACACCCTTAAAATCCATTCCCACACATATTTGCCAGGTTTCTGCTTGAATGAATTAGCAAACTCATTAAGCTCCTTAGTAGTGTAGTGAATTTCCTCATGGACTACACTTTCTACCTCCCCTCTAGGAGCCTGTTTTGCCTTGAGTTTGGTTATAGGTCTAGAAGAAATTATTGGTGGGCCTTGAGAAACATCAGTATTGTCTTGACTGACATTTTCTTCAGTGAAAGCCACTGCTGGTTTATCAGACTCTGCAGAATTAATTTCCTCATGTGGGGAAGGCATTATTTCAAGGGGTGGGGCTGAGGGTACTACTTCCTCAGGTGGGNCAAACCCTTGAGAATCTGAAGATTCAAAATTCTCAGCTTCAACAGGGTTTTCCCACACATCCCCATTCCAAGTTATAGGATCCCATTCTTTGCCANTTAGTGCCCTTACTTTAACTGTGGACACTCTGAGGCTGAGACTTGTAGTTACCAAATAAAGAAGTTGCAATTTAAGCAACCACTCTTTACTTACTACTTGGGTTTCTTCTAAGGACTACCTTTCTCTTTAAGTGTTTACATTCGTTCTTTCTTTCAATATGACATTCTAAAATGGTCAATGAAGCTGGGTCCAACCTCACTGAGCTGTCAGTCTGAATTATGAGACTAGAAGAAAGATAAATCTCTTGTACCATACAGCCTTTATTTTCCTTCCGAAGACTAAAATGCTAACTATAATTGTATATGTCAGTCCTATAACTTAAGACTGATTCATCTGTTTGGGAAACTGAGAATATGGATGATAGAAAAATGGATGGCAAATGAGAAATAATAATGGGAGAGAGAAATGCTTTTTTTTTTTTCTCAGCATGAAATACTCATTGAGTTAACAATCAAATCAAAAACAAATTTAGTTTCATTTGCCTGGTACTACTAGTTAGGGAGAAATACTGGATAAAATTCTAGACAAGAACATTAGTTACCTTAATAAAGGAGTTTTAATTTTAGGTACATAGTAGACAAAGGACACAATCAGGTTTAATTTCAGAAAGATTAGCCAGTTTCCAATGCTGAAATTGTTGGGTTCCTGGATGTAATGCTGAGTATTGATTGCAGAACTGTTCAAGAATGAGTGGGTTCCTCTCTCAGCCTCTGAAACATTGTTAATTCTTGTCCATCTGACTCTATGTACTTGCTAAACAATTCCTAGTATGCACCACTAACAACTGTAGTCTCATCGACATGAACACGACAAGGTTGCAGAGCTCTCGGGATTCTAAAGTCTTCATACATCACTAGCAAACTCTTCAGGTCCTACTTTGACTGTGATTGCCTTTCTGAACTAGGTGCTATAGGGTGCAGTGCTAAAAGTGAGCAGTTGCTCAGAATTCTCAGAGGCCTAACTAAAGCATCCCACCATCCACCTCCAATCTTATCAAGGTTCTTAGGCCACCTGCATTACTTGAGTTTTCATATCTATAATCAAAATATCTGACAGAACAAACTAAGAACAGGGTGCAGTTTGTTTTAGCTTGTTGTTCCACAATCTGCCTCTCATCGTCACTTGATTCAGTGTATCTGGGCCTATAATACAACATATAAGTAAATCATGTTGCCAGGAATATATAGTAGCAGTATTCGCCTCATGATTAGCAAAACACAGGGGCCGAGAAAGGCAAGACTTGTGACAATATACAAGCCATAAAAGCATGGTTCAGCAAACTACTTCCTCAAGATAGATATGCATATCTTGTTTCTATCAAGAGTAACAATGTTAACATAAGTGACCATGTATTCCAAAGATACCATTTTCTCCTTGTTGCTCAATATCTCATACCCAACTAATAATTCAAAGATCACTTATTTTCTTACTCCTCCAATTTTCTTTGTTTGTTATTTTTCAGCTTTTAATTCATAATAGATTCTTCTCTTATACAGTACATACTGACCACAGTTTTTCTTGCATTTATACAGGCCCCTAGCCTCTAGTTTTTATACTGTTCAGCAGTTCAATCCACAGCCAACATCTGTGTTTATAGTCTAGGAAATGCGCTGCAAATCCAAAGAGGCAAAGTTCCACTACATAGTAGTGCATGGTAAATATTCCAATT
The DNA here is from genome assembly GCF_900095145.1 of Mus pahari. Lineage (NCBI taxonomy): Eukaryota > Metazoa > Chordata > Mammalia > Rodentia > Muridae > Mus > Mus pahari. The sequence goes on from NC_034599.1 coordinate 34,788,155, forward strand.
CCTAAATGAAGAAATAGGAGAACACAAAGAAATGGTTTGACTGAAGCAAGACTGAACCTCAGAATGGCAAACACTAAATCCTACAACTATAAATCTGATTATCCAGACAATACAATGATATTATTTGAGTTCTAATGGGCTTAGACAGTACCATGAATTTGATCTTGCCATTTGTGGACCACATAGCCTCTTTCTTAAGCTGGCTTCACTAGTTCCTACTACTTTTCTTGAGAAATGGTCCATATTCTTAACTTAATAGTGTGTAACTCAGTGATGTCCAGTCATATTTAGAGTAAATAATCCTTATGTCAGGAGATTTGGGCTTGGAAGAACCCAAAGCCAAATGCACTGATTACCTAATGTGGCCCTACCTCTTTATGAGACTAGATAACTGAACTTGATTCATAATTCATAAGCCAATGAAACAAATCTCCAGGGGAATGAAAGTTAATAGTTGACATATATATTAGATACTGAATAATTCAAAACAGTTACTTACCCTATGTTGTATAGCTAGGATCTAGCAAACACAAATGCTACCAAATTAACTTGAGTACTTAACAAAGGCCTAGTAGACCCTGGAGTTTTTTCTGCTTATCTGGTTACAATTTGGAGAAAGCTTTGGAGGGTCTGTTATTTTGGTTTTCGTTTTGGAATTTTGTTTTGCATCGGATATTTGTTTGTGTTTGAGAACGAACCTAAAAGTTGGGTGGATAGAAAGGAGAGAGGACTTGAAAGAACCTGGTGAAAGAAAAGAATGTGATCAAAATATATGCAAATTTAAAAATAGATTAATAAAGTGGAAAACAAAACAGATGCACACCAAAAGAAATAAAGGACCCTCGGGAACACCCAGATATTATGATGTCACTTTTTAAATTTCTGACTAATTCCAAAACAAGGAAAAGGGGAATATTTGGACTTCTGTCTCAATGAGAGAATGAAATATCTGTCTTTGGGTTCTTTCCTGGGCATAGCAGCCACCTGGACCAGCTGAACCTCTTAGTATTATATTGATTACAAGTGAACTCTAAACCCAGATTCATGGTTTCTGTGCTACAGACAGCCATGCAACCTGATGTGCGTCCTGACAGAGCTGACAGCATCATCCCCATCTCCTCCTGTGACTTCTGCCTGCAGTCAATGTACCCAAATCATGAGATTTCTCAGAGCTTTCTTGCAATAGTGAAATATCATTATTATTTGAATTTTAATATTATTAAATGTCTGGAAATCTTTTGTGTTTGTAATATTTAAGTAGTATATGAATATTATAAAATGCAAATGCACATTTCTGCAGTTCTGGAAGTTCCCATGCTAGAACAATGGAATTTGTAAGTAAAAAAAGAGCCACACTCTGTCTCATAAACAATGAACCCAGAAACTAACAACAAGGAACCATGACCCAGATAAGACAAGACAACTTCATTTTAAGGTCAATGTGAGCTTGTAGAGATAGGAATTTAGGGATTATACATCTATAACAAATACCCAGAGAATAATTCATATTTACCTCTTAATTCCTTTTGTAAACCATTAAAATTAATATTCAGAATTGATACATTTGTATAGTTAAATTGGCATGAAATGGCCTGGTATATATTACAATACTGTATTTAGTTTGTAGTTCGTTGTCCAGTAAGTATGATGGCTAAACAAAATTTAATATAGTTAACAGATAAGATAATGCTTTGTTGGCTGTGAAAGAAAAATTTACTTGATAATCTGTTTATCTTCCGTTGTGAAATAAAGTCAATAGAATGGCTTGCTGTCAGACAGCTTGCAGGCTGATCCAGGAAGCTGCCCTGTGGTTGCCTGGCAACAAGTTGCTGTGTGGATTTTTATGCTGATAGGATCAGAGCATCCACTGAGATGTTGCTGAGAGGAAGCTGGATGAAGTATACTTTCATTTATAAGCAACCTTTAATTTTAACAAGACTAACATTTTTGTTTGTTTTTAATTTATTTTTTTATTCATTTCACATTCTGATCACAGGCCCCCTCCTTCCTCTCTTCCCAGTCCTGCCCTTATGAATCTCTTCCTGCATTGCCTCCTCTCCTTCTCAGAGAAGGGAAGCCTCTTTGTGTACCACTCACCCTGAGCAATCTAGTTCCAGCAGGCCTAGGCACACCCTCTCCCACTGAGATGCAATCAGGCAGTCCAGGTAGGGAGAAGGGGATCTAATGACCAGAAACAGAATGAGAAAACCTGGCTTCACTTGGTAAGGAGCCCACATAAAGACCAAGCTCCACATTTGCTACAAATGTATAAGAGATCTAGGTCCATCTTCTGCATGCTCCCTGGTTGGTGGCTCAGGCTGTTTTAGCTCCCATGGTCTCAGGTTAGCTGACTTTATGGATGTTTTTATAATGATCTTGACCACTCCTTTTGTAGTGAATATTTAATCTCAAATTGGGTTTTCTACCCCACCTTTGATACTCAGTTCTCAAATAAAGACATACAACTTTTATATTTATAGTAAGCCTTTAATGTACTAGAGATGGTCAGATATTTACCCTCCAAACTGTTATGTCTACTTCCCTATCAATAACCCTGAGTTATAACTGGCTATGTTCCATCTAGCTGTTTTTAACTTCAATTGGTCAGCCTTCATAACCATGTTTTCATGATCATTTATCTACCCTATGGCTCTCACTCTCTCTCTCTCTACCTTCTACCTCTTCCTCCTCATGGTTGCCTACCACTGACCCCAAAACTGGGAATGCAAAAAACCTGCCTACCTTCTGCCCAGCTGTAGACTATAGGCATCTTTATTAACTAATCTGGGGTAACTTGGGAAACAAGGCTACATAGTGTTGCTTGGGTCTACATATGGATTATTTTGTCTCTGAGGACAACTAGACCTCTTGACTGGCTAACATTACTTTTTCATGCTTTTAACATAGTCTATTTGCTGGCCATATCCAAGAGGAGGAGCTGCTCTGATGGGTAGCTCAGAACCTTCTTTATGAATTCCCAGATATCACTAACTCCATTGTCAGCCAGGCCAAGGAATCATCTCCAAGTTTTTGCCTCAGTGTTTGAAGGTGTTTATCACTTGAGTCTCCAGATATTTCTATTGTTCACCCAGAATTCCCTGGGCAAATGTCAGGAAAGATCACCTAATGATTCAAGATGGCAAATAGGGGAGAATTCTAAAGATGTGTCCACACATACTGGGACCCTGGAAAATAAAGAACTATGGTTGAAAATGTTAAGATTTGATATGTTTATTTCATTATGTCTAGGGTCTGTATCCCACTAGAGATCACAATTGAATATCTTTTCCCTGAGTGTTAAATTTTTAGTGTCAGTAGTGAATGAGAAAAGATAGATTGTGGTGAAACTCACATGCTACCTCACCCCATGACAAAGGCAATGAAGATGATGCCAACCTCATCAACACTGATGCAGTTCCTGGCTGAGTTGCAGGTGGAATTTTTCCAAAATGACTTGCCAAGGATCACTTCTGGGAGTGTTTCCAAGTATATTTGATCTCTCCTGGATCATCTGATTAAAATTGAATATGAGATTATGCATTTGGAACTAGACATGCTCCTTTCCATGCTCCATGTATACGGTGGTCATGCAGTTAGTCATAACCATGTCACCCAGGTACTGGTCATAGATTTCCATCATAATCTACCAAACTCCAGATTGTAGATGCAGTTCCAAGAAGTCATAGCAGCTCCTACTCCTGCACTCACGGTCTGCCTTGGCACTAGTGTTGTCTTCTTAAGCATTTACCTTGCGTAACCAAGCAGTTCATCCATCTTACTCTTTAGGGGAAAACCTCCCTATCCATCCTGGAAATGTCCTAATTATCATTTGTTAGTTTGTTGAGCTGTTTCTCCCACCAATCTTCATTGTCATACCCTAACAAAACTGAAAATTAAAATTATTTCCTTTTTTTAAAGAACAGATTAATAGGAGCAAGTAGCTGGTGCGTAGTCCTTGTGTTTATTGTTACACAGAAATTTCACGTAATTATTTTCATCTGTGCTTTTTGAATTTTGCACATATCCTGCTCTCCAGATTTGTGAGCTAAATAAATTCTTTACTTTTGTGACATACCTGATCCCTGGAATTTTGCTATAGCAAGAAAAAAATGAAAAGAATACCCTTCAAATTATGATTGATCACATATTTTGAGACCATGTACTATGAAGTTACACAGGTAGAACTTGAATATCATCTATCAATCACTCTGGCAGATTTGTGATACCACTCCGTAAGACTAAATATGTGATCTTATTTGCTAAGATTCCTCAGGAACTGAAAAATCCATGTTCTGACTTTCAGTCTCCACTATTAAATTTGCTGAGCATGTCGAGCACTATTCCTTCATGCATAGGGTCCATGCCAATGCTGGGAAACTGCTTTGAAGTTCCCCACCACATCTTCTGATTGACTCTGTAGATCCCAGCTAAGAAAACATTTTCTGAGACAGTAGTTCTCCCACCTTCAGAGAGCCCTACCTCATCATATAAATCAGTATGTGACAAATAGGATTTCAGAATTACCAGATTTTATAATCTTTAATATAACAGGCTAAGTATCCAAGAGGTATGCCTGTGGTTTAAAGTGAACATTTTTGAACAACATTTTCCATTAAAGTGTTCACTAAAGATACTGAAATAATCTTCCCTACCACAACCCAATTAAATCAAGAAGTTAATGAGATGCTTTCTCAATAATACTCCTTCCTCTTGGGCTTATTACCCTAAGGAAGGTCACAATTATTTAAAATCTCCTTTGTTGCAACTTATTGCAGGTCTTGGAACCAAACAGGGAATTGCTCCCAAGGTACTAAAGCACACTTTCATGCATGCCATTCCTCTGAAAAGTGATGCAAAGGAGGAAGAATTCTCAGTTCCTACTTACAGATTAAAGGACAGTGGGTCTCTTCAAATCTGCTGGAGTTAGAAAGGAAGACAATACTCAATAGTGCCATCATCTTGGGCCATCTGCTGTCTCAGTAAGTACCCAAATGTGTCCTTAACCTTTATCTGAGTCTTCAGTCTCTCAGTCACTAAGATCATAATATGAAAGGGGGTGGGTAGAGATTTAGGCAATAAACTTTAAGAGATAATCTATAATTTAAGGATTGGACTATATTGAAAACTGAAATGAATGCAGAAATATATAAGACATTTTCAAAAGATAAAAACTAGAAAAAATCATAACCAAGAATAGACATGTTAATTGATCTTACCAAGTGATGACACATTCTTATATGTACCTAGGAACCTACGAAATTGGATTCAGTCTTCCTTTGTTACAGGTAGTTACTCTTCCTACATTTTGAATACATTTGATTTTATTGTTTAAAGTCTGATGTTTATACTCCTGTTCTTTACATATAGCTGTTTAATAAAGTACTTTTAAGGTTGCCTTTTTAAAACTTTTATGCATCCATCTTTTACCTCCTGGGACATATGTGACACATTTCCTTTAAAAATTTAGCACAACACAAATGATGATGTTGCACCCCCCTCTTCATTTGTATATATGTGAGAGGTATAGTATATGTTTCAGAAAAATAGAAACGATTATTATATGAAAAATACTGCTATTATATAAGAAGTGTTTAGAGAGTCTTTAGTCACTATGTTATTCTCAATTTTCCTTCATAGAAGGCACAGGATAATCCCATGTACAATAACAATTCCTCCTTTCTCCAAAGAGGAGAGACCACATGTTCATGCTGCTGAATAGCAAAAATTTAGGGTATTCATTCAACTTCAAGTATCAGTGAGGTTCACATTTAGAGCTGAAAATTGCAAAGTATACCCTTTGCTGTTGTAAATTTGTTCTAAGTACTGTAGTTTAAGATTTGCATTACCCTCAGTACTAGAAACTGTTTGCTAATGTGATTGTAAAAATAATTATTCATTAACTATATTTGGTATTGGACAACTTCACACAAATGTATGATGTATCTTGAATATGCTCACACCCAACTCTTCCTTATTGTTACCACACCCCTGCATCCCCCTTCCTCACTATGCATTTCTAGAGTCTTTTTGTTCATTTTAGAAACACAATGGAGCATCTGGAATGATGGAATCAGATCATTTTTAAAAAGAAGGGAGGAGAGGACACTAGCATTGGAAGTTACTTTCTAGGTGAGATTGTGAAGGACACTATCTGCAATTGCCCTTGGAAATTATCTTCTGGGTGAAAATTTTAAGGAGCACTGTCTCCAATTAGAAACCTAACTACAGAAAGACATTCCATCATCGGGAAAGGCAATTCTACTTACAACATCTATCAGTAAATATCAGCATCTTTTTTCTACAACCTCGTGATTTAAACTCTTCTTATCCACATACACAATAAATTTCACCAAGAGTTTCTTTCCACAGACTCCCAGGAGCTGATTCATCCATAAACATGACAAATCACACTATGGTGACAGAATTCACCTTGCTGGGCATCCCTGAGACAGAGGGCCTGGAGAATGCCCTGCTTTTTCTGTTTTCAACAATGTATGCCTGTGCCCTGTTGGGAAACTTCCTAATTCTTACTGCAATCACTACCTCCCCAAAACTCCACACACCCATGTACTTTTTCTTGGGAAACCTCTCCATCTTTGACTTAGGTTTCTGTTCCACTACAGCTCCAAAGATGTTGTCATATCTGTCAGGATGGGGTGGAGGGATCTCTTTTCAGGGATGTGTTATACAACACTTCTTCTATCATTGTCTGGGTTGCACATTGTGTTTCTTGTACACAGTGATGGCCTATGACCGCTTTGTTGCCATATGCTTCCCTTTGAGATACACAATCATCATGAACCACAGAGTATGTTGTGTCTTGGCCACAGGGACCTGGATGAGTGGCTGTGTGCATGCCACTATCCTAACTTCCCTCACTTTCCAGTTGCCCTACTGTGGCCCCAGTGAGGTGAGTTATTACTTCTGTGACATGCCTGCAGTGTTATTGCTAGCCTGTGAAGATTCCTCTCTAGCACAGAGGGTAGGTTTCACAAATGTTGGTCTTTTATCTCTCATTTGTTTCTTTCTCATTATTGTGTCCTACACTCGAATTGGGATCTCCATCTCAAAAATCCGCTCAGCAGAAGGCAGGCAGAGAGCGTTCTCCACCTGCAGTGCCCACCTCACAGCCATCATGTGTGTCTATGGACCAGTCATCGTCATCTACCTACAGCCCAACCCCAGCCCACTGCTTAGTGCAATTATTCAGATTTTGCACAATCTTGTGACACCCACCATCAACCCATTGATCTACAGTCTGAGGAACAAGGATGTGAAAGCAGCCCTGAGGCATGTGTTTCTTAAGAGGTGTCTTAGCCTGGAAGTAAATGAAAATATCTAAGTATTTGCTGAATAGTGTCTGATTCAGTTTACTTTGAGTCTGTGACTTACTTCACAGGACACATGTCATCTATAATTCCAGGGCACATTAAATTGAAATGTACATTACATCAAATTGCCACTTCCTTCACCATTTGAAGATACATGCTTATTTTATATTTCTCTGTTTTATGATGTAACATGTGATGAAATGTCTGCACAGATGTGTTAATTTTTTATGCTGTGTGAGTTCTCTCTAATCACCAATATTCCCCACTATATGTTTGTTATCTAACTCCAAAGGAGCTCACAAACTCACTTACTCTCTTCCATTAACTATCTCAGAGTTTTATATCCATTCTAAATGGAGAAATACACTCCAGATTTCTACCAAAAACTCAGGAATTCAAACTAATGAAAACTAAATTAAATTGAGCCTTTCACATACAGTCTTGTGAGAATCCAAACTTGTTTCTTGTGCACATCTTCTGGATTTTAGAAGATTCTTGTATTTTAATTTTATTCCTTGAAAGGAACAAACTTAGTTTATTTCTTATTACTTGCTCACTATCCACTTTAGTTTTATAACATTGTCTCACATCTGCCAAAAGTCCAATTAAATTAAAATATATTTATTCATTTTAAAAACAGGAAATTTGGTATAGATATAACGTCTGTAAATCAAATAGCTGTAACTTGGGAAAAATTATGTGGTTCTTCTTTTTCAGAGTAACTCATTTCCCATTCTTTATCTCTATGCTCCAAATTGCTGGGAAAATTAAATAGATACATTTTATGTATAAAACCTAGTTAAATTTTTAGTGAAAATGTTTTTCTTCTTGTTCTGATTTTAGTTTTCTCTTGATTGTTTTATATCTACCTGATTCAGAGTTCTTCTTAACTGGTACAGTCTTTCCAATCTTGAAGGAAGAAACAAATAAGTTATGGAGAATAAGAGAAGAAATAAGGAAGGAAATATAGAGCTGTGTTGCAGAAGAAAATTAGTAGTTCACAGTGGACTAATTAGTGTTTTCTTTTAATCAAATTTCTGTCTATAAACATGGGTAGTTGAAAACTACCTTTATATTGGAAAATATAAAACATGCCCACTAAGTTTAAGCAGTTCTTTTGGAACCTATTCAAAGCGCTCCAAAGACGGTGCATTCTAGTAACCAGGGTGCTGTGATGTGCTGAGTAGGAATCTCTAAAATGAGATACTCTAGCCCACCAACAGTCAGTTACTCACACAAGAAATTAAATAGGCATTACTGTAACCCAGGACACCTTAGGTCCTCTCAGACAGCCGTGATTTATTTGAAATATTAAACATACTAATGTTAAAGAATCAAAAGTATCCTGCAATTTTATATCCCCTTCAATATTCAGCATAGACCCTGAAAGTGGAGTATCTACCCATCTCATCAGGAGGCTATAGCTTCAAACATTCTGGTTCTCGGGGACCACCACAGTTATTCCTGTCTAATACCCACCCTTTCCTTTCTGCGCTTGCCTTCTGGACAGAATGCCAAAGGGACATCTTTAGAAGCTTGCCTCTACTGTTCATTCTGTATTTTATTTTACAGTGTGTGTGTGTGTGTGTGTGTGTGTGTGTGTGTGTGAGAGAGAGAGAGAGAGAGAGAGAGAGAGAGAGAGAGAGAGAGAGAGAGAACAGACATGCAACAGTAATCAGAGAATGACAGAGAATGACTTCCCCTTAATTCTTTCCTTTCATCATGTGTGTCCAAATTATTGATCATAGGTCATCAATCACATATGGAGTCATATTGAATTCTTGCTATTATGTCATCTTTGAAGTCACTTGTTCACCGATGGTGACTTCATTTGATGTGTTATCTCAAAAATTACTTGGCCAGAAAGGTATTTTACTTTGCACATTAAATATGATCTTTTTTTGAACTCATGGTGATTTTGTGATTAGTTTAATGGCATTTTATGCCTACACATGTTGGCCTGAATATTGACACATAATTCTCCACCCATCTTATTTGCTGATCTTGCTGAGCTCCGAGGTGTAGGACCTAATAGAGGTTTTCAGTTGGGACTGTCTTTCTACCTAATGCTTGGCTACTCAGTTCTGCATCTGCTTCTATCAGCTTTTGTCAGATTTCTCTTTGATGATGATTGGTTCTAGATATCAATCTATGAGTATAGCGAAGTATCATTAGGAATCATTTCATTGACCTTTCTCTTTGTATTTGGGTTTATCCAAAGTTTGTAAGCTACCCATAGCTTGCTTTTCCTGACCATCCAGTCAGTTTGGGCATGGGCTCCCATTAGTGGCATGGGCCTCATGTTAGACCTAATGGTTATTATCAAAAGTTCTGAGCCATCATTGCCACAGCACATCTTGCAGGCAGAATAAAAAGGTGGGTGAAAAGTTTTGTGGCTGGGTTAATGTTCCAGTACCACAACCTCCTTCTTTCTCTTTCTTCCTTCCTTCCTTCCTTCCTTCCTTCCTTCCTTCCTTCCTTCCTTCCTTCCTTCCTTCCTTCCTTCCTTCCTTTCTCTCTCTTCCTTNCTTCCTTTCTTTCCTTTTCTTTGCTCTTTCTTTCTTTCTTTCTTTCTTTCTTTCTTTCTTTCTTTCTTTCTTTCTTTCTTTCTTTCTTTCTCTCTTTCTTCCTTCCTTTCTCTCTCTTCTTTTCTTTACTTTTCTTTGCTCTTTCTTTCTTTCTTTCTTTCTTTCTTTCTTTCCTCTCATCCTTCCTTCCTTTCTTTTTCCTCCCTCTCTTTCTTTCTTTTCTTTCTTTCTTTCTTTCTTTTGTTTAACTTATTCTATCATATATTACATCCTGACTGCAGTTTCCCCTCCCTTTAGACCCCCCCAAGCTCCTCCACCCCCCACCCCCCGCCTCCTCTTTCCCTATACAATCCTCCTTACTTTCCCTTCATAAAATGGCAGACTTCCCAGGGATATCAAACAAACAAAGCTATGAAGTTGCAATAATATTTGGCACCTCCCCTCATGTAAAGTTTAATGGTGGAATTCAGTAGGATCACAGAAGCAGGCACAAATGTCAGAATCAGCTGCAGACCCTCTGTTAAGAGTCATATAAAAACACTAAGCTACACAACTATATCATATATACAGAAGACCTAGGTTAAACTCATATAGGTTCCCTGATTGTTGGGTAAGGTTCCGTGAGCCTTTTGTTGAATCTGTGGGTTTCCTTGTGGTGTCCTAGAGCTCTCTGGTTCCTACAATCATTCCTCCCCCTCTCAGCAGGATTCCCCAAACTCCATATGTTAGGCTATGCATCTCTGCATCTGTTTCCATCAGTTGCTCAATGAAGTCTCTCTCTGAACAGCTGGGCGAGGCACCAATCTATGAATATAGCAGAATACCATTAGGCATTGTTCCATTGACACTTTTTTTTTGCCACTTGTGTTTGTTTCTGTTCTATGTCTCTGAGCCATCTGGTCACTAGTTTCTGGTCCTCCAGGCAGTGTAATGGGTGGGCTCCCTCTCATGGCATGGGTCTCAAGCTGGACTGACTAGTGAGGCACACACAGAATTTCTGTGCTACATTAACCCAAAAAATCATGCTGGAAGGACAAATTGTAGGTCAAAGTATTATGATGACCAATTTTTATTATATTAGTTCTACCGATCCATAATCATAAGAAGTATTTATATCTTCTACTATCTTGTTCAATTTTTCTTTAAATACTTGAAGTTATTGTCGTATAAGTTTCTCTCATGTTTCATGTCTTAGTCAGAGTTTCCTTTGCTGTAAAGACACACCATGACCAAGGCAACTATTATAAAGTACAACATTTAATTGAGGCTGGCTTACTGATTTTAAAGTTGAGTCCATTAGCATCATCAAAAGAAGCATGACATGACACAGGGGGAGCTGAGAGTTCCACTATAGTTGTGAAGGCAAACAGGAAAAGACTGGCTTTCAGACAGCTAAGAAACAGGTTTTAAAGCCCATGCCCACAGTGACACACTTTCTCCAATAAGGTCCCACGTATTCCAACAAGGTCATACCTCCTAATAGTGCCACTCCCTGGACCAAACATATTCAAACCACCACACTTGGTAAGAGTAACCATAAGAAGTTTTATATTATTTGTGGCTATTGTGAAGTGTGTTATTTCCATGATTTCTTTCCCATCCCACTTTGCATTTGTATGTGGGAGGGCTAATGATTTATTTTGAATTCATTTTGAATCCAGCCCTTTGGTGATGCTTTTTTTGTCAGCTATAATATTTCTCTGGTTGAATTCTTTGGCTCACTTAGATATGCAATATAATGTGTAAATCGTGATACTTTGACTTCTTTCATTCCCAATTTTATTGTCTTACTATAGACATCCTTCTGTGACTCCCCTTTTGAGTAAGACTTTATCTATTCTATGATGACGTTTTGTCTAAGAAGGTAAAATTTTCGAGAGAGAAAAAAAAATAAAGTGTGGCTTTTGGGGCTTTGCCTCATCTACCAAATGTATATATGAATATGTTTGCTTGTCTATAGGTATGTACATACATATGTGAATAAGTATATGTGCATGTCTGTAAGTATGCATGAATAATTGTGGAATTATTGAGACAGGCAGTCGGTTTCTGCCCAAGTGTTTGTGTCTATGTGAGTCTACGTGTGTGCTTGAATGCCCTCTTTTTTCATTTTGTTTTGTCACTGGCTCATGAAGAGTTAATGAACTCCAACTCTCTCACCTGACCAGTGAGGAGCCCTTGAGCTAGAGAGAAACTCAGCCTTTTCCCCTTTAATCCTCTGCTGCTATTAGTAGGAATTAACTACCAGAAGCCAGCAGCTTTTGATCTTAGAATAGCAAAGAGTTAGAAATAGAAGAATTGCCAAAGACAAAACACCCTTAGCCCCCAAATCCACCCACCAGCGCCTATCATAGTCTACCTGGATGTCAGGTTTGTCACCAGCACAGCGTCATATAGTTAGTTTGGGTAAAGGTTTGTTTATTGTTTTGTTTTGTTCTCTTATTTTATCAAAGATTGAACTCTTTGTTTCATTGATTTTCTTTGTTTTGTTCTCTTTGTTTCTATATTCTTGATTTCAGCCCCCAGTTTGATTACTTCTGGCTGTCTAATTTTCTTGGATGTGATTACTTCCTGTAGTTCTAGAGCTTTGAGATGTGCTGTTAAGTTGCTAGTACAAGATCTTTCCAATTTTTTATGTACGTATTTAGTATTATGAACTTTCCTCTTGGCCCTGATTTCATTGTATCCTATTTTTGTGTGTTATGCATTCATTTTCTTTAAATTCTAGCAAGTCTTTAATTTCTCTCTTTCTTATTTGAGTCAGTAGTCATTCTGTATAGAACTGAGTGACTGGATGTACAACCCTGACCTTGATGGTTCCCAAAGCCTAGCAGGCTTGGGCCTAGTGAGAACTTAAATGGGAGAACATGAGCTGGACCTTCCACCTGTTTCTTATGCTGGCTTTACTAGTTGCTACTACTTTCATTGAAAAAAAGACTCTATATTCTTACCTTATCTAACATCTAGAGATCTCCAGTTTTACCATCAACGCTTCGTGTATCACCCTCTCATGGACTGTCTGCAAAGACTAAAACCCATTACCTGGCCTCAGTGACATCATTTAAGGGTCTAATCTTTGTGTCTGTATCACCCTTGCATTTTGTGTGCCTGCATATTTACTTAGGATTGCAAGAAGCAGACATGTATCAACCCCCTACCTATTATTGGTACATTTCTATTTGACAAAAGCTGCATAGTGTGTAACTCAGTGGTGCCCAGTCAGGTTTAGAGTAAACAATCTCTATGGATGATGATTTTGACTTGTGAGAATGCAAAGCCATGTGCACCAATTACCTAGTTGCAAATATGGTTCAACCTCATTATGAGACTAGATAACTGAACTATATTCATATTTATAAGCCAATGACACAAATCTCAAAAGAACACAAGTTGAAAGTTTATATAATTCAAAACAGTAATTGATCCTATGTTTACACTAGGATCTAGGAAAGACTAATACACAAATAAATTTAAGTAGATGACAAACATATAATGGATGCCACAGTATGTTATGTGCTCATTTTAGGTTATAGTTTGATAATGTCTGTGGTGTTGGTGTTTGATGGTGTTGTTTTCTTTTGTGATTTGGGTTTTGGAGGTTTTTTTTTTTTTCTGTTGCATTGGGTTTTTGTTTGTGTTTTAAGAAGGAATTTAAAATTGGGTGGGTAGGGAGGGAAAAGAATCTAGAAGGGCTTGGAGGAGGGAAAGAAAGTGAACAAAATACACTTAAATTTAAAAAAACCGTTTTAAATAATAAAATGTAAAACAAAACAAATGTACACCAAAGGAAATAAAAGACCCTCAGGAACACCCAGATACTATGATGTCACTGTTTAAATTTCTGACTAATTTCAAAACAAGGAAAAGGGGAATATTTGGACTTCTGTCTCAATGCGAGAATGAAGTATCTGTCTTTGGGTTCTCTCCTGGGCATGGCAGCCACCTGGACCAGCTGAACCTCTTAGTATTATATTGATTACAAGTGAACTCTAAACCCAGATTCATGGTTTCTGTGCTACAGACAGCCATGCAACCTGATGTGCGTCCTGACAGAGCTGACAGCATCATCCCCATCTCCTCCTGTGACTTCTGCCTGCAGTCAATGTACCCAAATCATGAGATTTCTCAGAGCTTTCTTGCACTGGCAAAATATTGTTATTATTTGTATTGCAATATTATTAAATATGTGGTATCTTTTGTGTTTATAATATTTAGCTGGCATGTGGGTATTATGAAATCCATATTTCTGCATTTGGAATAGTGGAAATTACTTAAAGTCCCCATACTGGAGCAATGGAATTTGTAAATAGGAAAAGAAACTCACTAATTCATAATGAATGAATGAACCCAGAGACTAGCAACAGGAACCCAGATAAGACACATCCACATGATATTTAAGCCAATGTGAAGTTGTAGAGAAAGAAATTTGGGGCTTATACATCTCTAACAAGTAGCCAGAGGATAATTCACATTTACCTCTTAATTTCTTTTCTAAAAGATAAGAAAATAATAGTCAGAATTTATATACTCTTATAGTTTAATAAAATTGGTATAATGTGACTTGCCATTATTTTATATTGTTGCATGTTTTGGGATTTTTTTTTATAGTGCTAAAGTAAATATCATGGCTAGACATAATTTAGTATGTAGACAGGTATGATAATGCATTTTTTACTTTGTGTGATGCATTTACTTGATAATCTGTTCATCTTCTGTCGAGAAATGAAGCCAATATAGTGACTTGCTGTAGGAGAGCTTATTGCTTGAATCAGGAATCTGTCCTGTGGTTGCCTGGCAACAAGTTGCTGTGTGGTTTTATAGGCCAATGGAATAGGAACATCAGCTGAGATGCTGCTGAGAGGAAACGGGATAAAATATTTTCTTTCATTTACAATCAACCTTTATTTTTCACAAGCCGGACACTATTCTTTCAGGTGTGGAGTCAGGTACTGTAGTCTATTTAAATTTAGCATTCAGAGATAAGGACATCAGCAGAAGGTTGTTTGATTAAGCTCCTCTGCACACTCTATTTCCAAGTTTTCTCCTTAAGAGACACAATGTTACTGAATAAAAGCTTTTTTTTTTTTTCCTGAAAGCTGAGATGCAAGGAATTTGTACTACCCTTTTCCGAGAGTATATTAAAGAGCAAACAACTTACTGTGGCAAGAGTCTCTCAAACCAGGAGAGTAACCTGCTTTTAAGTCCCTCTGGGAGCTCTGAAATTCAGCTTTTATAAGTCCTTATCCAGGCTGGAATGGATTTTTCTGTGATGCAGCTGCCTTAAACTCATCCACACTTTTGTTAGCAACTGCTCATTCACCCCACTGTTAGTAAAACCTATCAACTCATTGAATAGGCAAGTTGGCCTTCAATTGTGCTTGGACTAGTATTATAGTTTTTCACTGCCTTCACATGGTAGACACTGTGGAAATATTCCATATACTATTGATTATTGTGAATTTACAGCAGAATTAATTTACAATATTAGCTAACTATAGTGCTCAAGGAATTATTCTCTTCTTTTGAAGATATAGATACCTCAAAATTGTCATGAAAAAAGAGGAACTAAACATGACCTAACCAAGTAGCTTAGGAACCAATGTGATCGGAATCTTCAAATGAAAGCAATTATCTGGTTTTATAGAAGATTTCTTTTTTATTATTATTAACAAACACTGAAAGAAGAACTACCTAATTGATCTCTCCATCATGCCTGTAAATATGGGGAAAATTCTTGGGAGGGAATTTTTAACTAGCCATGCAGATATTTGGACACACTTGCCTCACTTACGTTTAAAGAAGGAACAAGCTGGGATTTTATCCAAGTGGAAATGAACTTTTTGGTGAAGGAGGTTCTGCTTTGGGTATTCTATCATGTCACTGTGTGGATAGCACATGTTTGTTTGAAACATTATTCTGTGTTCTCAATAACATTTAAAGGTTTTCTTTAGTTATTTATCAATATATGAATATGCATGTAGAGGGCTTATGTGCCGTATGGGTACATGTGCAAAGAACTTAAAAGGAAGGAGATAGTGAAGTCTTTGAGTGACAAAGATGATGAGTCACTAAAGCATCTAACTGAATAAAATTCAAGTGACCACTTTGAAAACATGGTCTATTATGAGGCTCAGGATATCTTATTATTGTTTAATTAGCACCAAATCTTAGCACATCATACTAGAGAGAAAATATGAAGAGTTTACTGTAGCAGTGATGGAAAGTGTAGTCATGGTGAGCAGAAGGGCACTCAGGAGTAAATAAAAAATCTCAAACTAGACATGTTTAGGATACCAAGGCATTTTATATTATTTGTGACTATTGTGAAGGGTGTTGTTTCCCTAATTTCTTTCTCAGCCTGTTTATCCTTTGAGTAGAGGAAGGCCACTGATTTTTTTTTTTTTTTTAGTTCGTTTTATATCCACTCACTTTGCTGAAATTGTTTATCAGGTTTAGGAGTTCTCTGGTGGCATTTTTGGGGTAACAAGTATATTATCATATCATCTGCAAATAGTGATATTTTAACTTCTTTCTTTCCAATTTGTATCCCTTTGACCTCCTATTGTTGTCTAATTGCACTGGCTAGGACTTGAGTACTGTATTGAACAGGTAAGGAGAGAGTGGGCAGCCTTGTCTTGTCCCTGATTTTAGTGGGATTGTTTCAAATTTCTCTTCATTTAGTTTGATGTTGGCTACTGGTTTGCTGTAGTTTGCTTTTACTATGTTTAGGTATGGGCCTTGAATTCCTGATCTTTCCGACACTTTTATCATGCACTGAAAGAAATGTCATCCAAAGACTGCCCCACCTGGGAATCCATCCTGTATACAGCTACCAAATCTAGACACTATTGTGTATCCCAACAAGTGCTTGCTGACAGGAGCCTGATATAGTTGTCTTCCGAGAGGCTCTGCCAATGCCTGACAAATACAGAGGTGGATGCTCTCAGTGAACCATTGGACTGAGCACAGGGTCCCCAATGGAGGAGCTACAGTAAAGACCCAAAGAGCTGAAGGGGTTTGTAGCCCCATAGGAAGAAAAACAATATGAACCAACCAGTACCCCCAGAGCTCCAGGGACTAAACCACCAACCAAAGAGTACCCATGGAGGGACACATGGCTACATCCATGTATGTATCAGAGGCAGGCCTTGTTGGACATCAGTGGCAGGAGAGGCTCTTGATCCTTTGAAGGCTCAATGCACCAGTGTAGGGTAATGCCAGGACAGGGAAGCAGGAATGAGAAGGTTGGTGTGAAGGGGAATGGGGAATGGGATAGGGGCCTTTCGGAGGGAAACTAGGAAAGTAGATAACCTTTGAAATATAAACAAAGGACATATCTAATTAAAAAAAAATGTTTAACATAGTCGGTCAGGAGTGCAGGAATAAAAATGAGAAGTCTGAGAAATCTACTGACTTTGTGTGTAACACAGGTTATTTATTAGACTAAACTGATTGGACCAATAAAGTTCTTGACTTTTTATTCTTTAATACACTGTCTAAATGTACAATGAGAATCATAATTCAATTCTCATTAGCAGTACAGATTTCTTCCTACCCCCTCCAACATATAACTTCTGTATAAACCCAGGGAAGAAATATCACCAGGACAGACAGAGTAACAAATGAAAATAAAAATATCTGTTTCCCTATTGGATGTCTTCAGCCCATCATCCTAACATTGTTTCAGTTTGCCTACTTTGGGGTTAATCAAAGCCACCACTTCTGTAACATTCCTGCAATTTTACTCTGGCTTGTACTGGTAGCTGACTGATCTAGATGATGGGTTCCATCAATGTTGTCTTTCTGGCTCTGAAGCTTCTCTTCAGGATTTATGTCCCTTATGCACTCATTGGGATTGACATTCTGAGAGTACATTTAGCAGAGTGTAGGCAGAAAGCAGTATCTATCTCAAGGGGTTCCTCTGTCCCTACAGACATATAATTATCATCTACCAAGGCACACCAAATCACATGCTTGGTGCTATGATGCAAATATTAAGCAATATTGTCTTATCTATGCTAAATTCTTTAATCCGTTCAAGAAGAACAAGGAAGTGAAATATTCTTAAGGAGAGATTTCAGGGATATAATTCTTGCTGTTCAGAAATGAATCATGGAATTCAAAACTTTGTTTCCTATCAAATCTTCAATTCCTTTATTTTAAATAAATAAAAAAAAACTAAAGTTCACTATAGGATATTTAAATACATGTGGTATCTCTGTAAGATTGTCTATGTTCTTGTGTCTCTACAATCCCTGATGTATTCTAAGTAACGTCATAACCAACTCGAGTTAACTAGATCTGAATTCTAGGTAAGGAATGCAAGGGCATAGTAAGCAACAACAGAGATATTTCCCACATCTATAATCTTTTCTCCTGGTTGGAGATTAGAGTCAACTCTGACCCTATTCATTCTTTCTCATTGTCAAATCAATCTCATTTCACACTTTACCTAGGAAAGGTAACTTTCCTTTTCTGCCCACAAGTACCTCAGTTCCCCTGTTTATTGAAGAACAAGGGCTATTTATAAGGCATAGTATTATCTGGCCACTGTGATGCTCTCTCACAACTATCGTCTCCATATATGCACACATCTCTCCTATGGAGTAAATTTTACCTTCTCTTTGAAAGAGTTCTCAGTATTAGAAACCTCAAATTACAGATACAAAATCACACATGAGTGTGAACTATGGACCTAAAATGCATATCTTAGCTTTCTAAGACACTTCTGTTCCTAATTGCCCACCCCTCTGGGTGCTGATCTTAATTATCTCCTTGTAGCCATAAAATGCCCCACTATGTCTCCAGAGAGATCATGATATTAATAAACTCTTCAGGAACCAACTGATAATGAGTTCTGTGAACAGGTCCTGGATACATATTGACCTCACTGCTAAATCTGTTTTATCTCTGCATTTCTCCACCTATACTAAAAGCAGTTAGAATCTGTTCTTCCTCAACAATCTATTGATTGTGAAACATGGCCAGAGCCCAAGTTCAATGCCTCCCTTTTTCAGACTGCGTTATCAGCTTGATATTGTTACAACCCAGAATGACAATTTTGCTTGTTTTGTGGAAAGGTCTCAATTATCAGTTGTTATTGTGTTCAGCTGGATCTCCCACCAGGTCTTATTGCCTTACTTCATGTCTAACAATATTGCAAATAAAGATAATTTTCCATTTTTTTTGTAGAACCTGAGAAGCAGGAATGAGGCATGTTTATTGGAGTTATACACACATTTTCCTGCTATTATTTTCATCTGTGATTTTTACTTGTACATTTATCCAGGCATCAAGGTCTGTAAGCTAAGTAAATGTTATCCATTTACAAAATACCAAATCGTGAGATTTTCATTAGAGCAATGAAAACTGGATAAAGACTCCCTTCAAAATATGATTGATTGTGTATTTATTGGCACAGGAGAACAGAACATTAGTAACTTTAGGATGCAGGACAGGGTGTTCTAGTTTGAATTCAAATTTGTACTTATATGAAACTAGAAACATACAGATGAGCAAAACTCAAAACACTAATAATCACTCAGTCTTTTGACTCCTTCTAAGTAAATTTCTCAATGACTATATCAAAAACTCCAAAGATCTGAAGAAATGTTCAATTATAACACCCAACATTAGATTTTTTAAAGGAAGGGGATGCTCCTAGCCTCACAGAGACTTCATGTATCAGGGTGGGGAGATAAGGGGTCCCCCACCTGCTCAGAGGAGAAGGGGAGGAGAATGCAGGAAGAACTGTGGGAAGACTAAACCAAGGGGGCAGTGAACGGGATATAAAGTGAATAAGTAAAATAATAATAATAATAATAATAATAATAATAATAATAATAATAAATTTAAAAACAAATATCTAGACATATGCAAATAAATATTTATTACAGTGGAAACTACTAAATCTCATACTAATTATAATTGTTTTCTATGAAAAAATTATACACTTTTTATGGTATTGGTGAGAATATAAAATTGGACAGTCAATATGGAAATATAGTCATGGTTTCTTAAAATGTAGTTTGCAGTTCTCCCAGAAGAGCTACTGCAGCCAGGCCAACAGACGAGAGACCACTGCCAAAATGATTACCCCAGCTGGGACCCCCAAGGAGCCCAGCAGACTTAGGACCCCTCCCCTCCGTGCAAACCCTAGCTCCCTTCTGGTTTGCACTTCCACAGGAGCAGGTCAGTGTGTCTGCCCCTCTCACTACCTCACAGTTTGCAGCTTCCCAGGAGATCTGCTACAATCAAGGTCACAGAAGGCAGGCTCTAGACAGAGACACTCAAGCCAGTTACTATCAGAGGTAACCAGGTGAGTGAGAGGCAAGAGCAAGAACATAAGCAATAGAATCCAATATATTTTGGCACAATGAGAACCCAGTTCTCCTACCACAATAAGTCCTGGATACCCCAACATACCTGAAAAGCAAGATGCTGACCTAAAATCTCATCTCGGAAGATAAAAGAGACCTTTACAGAGGATAAAAATAACTTACTTAAAGAAACACTGGAAAGCATAGCTGAACAGGTGAATACTTTTATGGAAACATTTATATTTATATCCCTTGAAAAATTTTGGATTTATAAAATATTTATAAAATATAAAGTTTTATATCCCTTAAGGAAATACAGGAAAACACATTCAAACTGTTGAAGGAATTAAACAAAGTGGTCAAAGACCTAAAAATGAAAAAGTAGAAACCACAAAGAAATCACAATGGAGGCAACTCTAGAAATGGAAAAGCCAGGAAAGAGATCAAGAGCTACAGATAAAAACATCACCAAGAGAATACAAGAGACAGAAAAATCTCAGACATAGAAAATACCATAGAAGATATTGACACAACAGTCAAAGACAAATTGTAAAAAGCTCCTAACCAAAAACATGCAGGGATTCCAGGACACAATAAAAAGATCAAACCTAAGAATAATACAAATAGAAGAGAGTAAAAATTCCCAGCTCCAAGAACCAGAAAACATCTTCAATAAAATCATGGAAGAAAACTTCCCCAACCTAAAGAAAGAAATGGCCATATACATACAAGAAGCCTGTAATACACCAAATAGATTGGACCAGAAAAAAGTAATCCTCTAATCACATAATAATCAAAACACTAAATGCACAGAACAAAGAAAGAAGATTAAAAGCTGAAAGGGGGAAGGCCAAGTAACATATATAGGCAGTCCTATCAGAATTGCACCAGACTTCTCTACAGGGACTCTGAAAGGCAGAAGATTCTGAACAGATGTCATCAAGACCCTAAGAGAACAAAAATGCCAGTCCAGGCTACTATATATAGCAAAACTCTCAATCATCATAGGTGGAAAAACTAAAATATTCCATGACAAAACTAAATTTAAACAATATCTATCTACCAATTCAGCCCTACAGAGGGTTCTCCGAAAGGAGTCAGGGATACTAGAACTTTTAAAGTATGCAGTTTTTTTGTGCACATAAGGAGGATCTTACTTCAGGTGTTCACCCATCTTTGCACAATGGAGCAAATTTTCTAAAACTCCAAATGGTTGTCATATTTTTCTCCTAAAATATCTAACCCCATGTTCATTCTACCCATCTCTCTGGATTTATTAGCTTTGTCTTCACATCCTTCATGGCCCCCTTCTTACCCATAGTTAATTTGAGTTTCTCCCCATTGGCTTTACTCCCGTAACTTTTCCCTTTGTTTCATACAGATCACTATTTTACTTTTCAATTTCCTTTTTCTACTTACTACACAACCCCTTTAATCTTTGCCTTATCTGAAAATAGAGATCTGCTCTGGTACCATCATGTTAGACTAACTGGGTTTTTACCCACATGCACTAAAAATAACATTTCTCTGAACTAATAACCATTCTTTCTCCTTTATTTCTGTCAAAGTATTTGAAAAGTCTCCAGTGCAAGGATCTTACTTGCCTCTTTGAACTGTCTCCTCTTCCACAGAACTATTCTTTGCCATGTGGCTGGAATCATCTCTTCATATACCTTCTTACCCACTGTATACTAAAGCACTGTTGCTTAAAATGGTAATTTTTCTATACCTTAATGCGAAGTCCATCTATTTAAAATGACCAATGAGACCATCACTCATCATCTGCTGCCTTGTCCCTCTCAAGTTGTATCCTATTTGGCATTCTTTTTTTTTTTTTAAAGATGTAGTAAAGCAATTTTATTTTTCCACTTATATTACAGAGTATCTATCATCATTCCTTCTTTCCTGTATGAGAACAATTTTTAAGAGAACTAGAAATTTTTAAGAAAAATGACATTTTGCGATTATTGCAAAATTAACTAGGTAAATATTGGCAGAATCAAGTTTTTCAGCCATTTAGTCATTCTCCTTCACAAACATGATTTTTTACTCTTCATTGACTGAAGGCTTTTTTTATCAGTAAAATCGTATTATCTACATTCAGGCTCTACCTAAAGTTCTAGTATTTTATATTTTGTATAAANATTATTGTGGATCTTCTTTTATCATAACTCACTATTGCTGACATATATTTTTTCTTTTTTTTATTATTATTTTCTTTATTTACATTTCAAATGCTATCCTGAAAGTTCCCTATACCCTCCCCCCACCCCTGCTCCCCTACCCACCCACTCCCACTACTTGGCACAGGCCTTCCCTTGTGCTGGGTCATATAAAGTTTGCATGACCAAGGGGCCTCTCTTCCCAGTGGTGGCCGATTAAGCCATCTTTGGCATTATTTCTTATGAACACTACCTCCCCTTCCTTTGTAGTACTAGGTATCAAAACCTGGGGCCTTCTGCATGCTACGCCATCAACCTACGCTGAAGATGAGCTGTATCCCTGCACATTTTTTTCATCATTTTGAGATATGGTCTTATCAAATTCTACATGCTAACTGTGAATATAGTATATCACTCTGTACTCCACCTAGGACTACATTTGTGATCCTACTTTTTCAGATTCCTAAGAAACTGAAAATAAAGGCTCTGACTTTCAGATCCAATTCCAAAAACCTTTAAGTATGTTGAGTTCTTTTTCCGTCATATACAGTGTATATGCCAATATTTACTGGTGCTGGTAAAATGGTTTGTCCTTCCCCTCCTTACTGCTTATTCATTCTGTAGATCCCAGCTAAGAGAACAGTTTTAGAGTCAGCAATCTTTTCACCTTAAGAGAACCCTACCTTGGCATACAGGCCACTATGTAACAATTAGGATTTTGGAACCACCAGCTTTTAAAATCTTTAGCAACAGATAAAGTATCCAAGAGGTATGCTTGAGGTTTCAAGTGAACATTCTTGAGTACTTGAGTATATAAAAGTATTCACAAAAGTTATTGAAATAATCCCTCACCACAACACAATTAAACTAAGGAGTTAATGAGATGCCTTCTCAGTTCAATGCCTTCATCTTGGGATTAATACCCAAAGGAAAATCATGATTATTTAAAATCTCTTGTTATTTATTGCAAGTCCTGAAACCAAACAAGGAATTGGCGCCAGGGAGTAGAAGCACATTTAGATGTGTGGCACCCTATTAGAAAGTGATTTAAAACAAGAAGGATTCTCAATTCTAACTTACAGACTGAAGGAGGGCGAGCTCCTCCCGTCTGCAGCAGGTAGGAAGGAAGACATCACACAATAGTGTCAGCATCTTAGGTTTTCTGTGGCTCAGAAACTGCCCAGATGTGTTCTTCACCTTTATTTTAGTGTTAAGTCACTCATTATCTAGGGTCATCTTGTGAGGTGGGGGTACAGAGTTTTAGACAATAGATTCTATGAGCTGATCTATAATTTAAGGATTACGCTGTGTTGGAAAATTGAAAAATATGAAAATATATCAGAAATTTTCAAACTGTGAAAACTAGAAAGGAGTTTCTATACCTACTTCTCTTTAGTGCAAATTGGTTCCAGAATTAAACTTTGCTGCCTGAAGTATATCAATAGTAGCTTGGTTTTTTCCATGTAGAATGCTAAGGTCTTTAGGTAGCTTCTCAATATCCCTCATGCCCAAGGATATAATCTTGAAAATGTATCTACGGTATGAGTGACTTTAATAGTCATGAGAAGAGAGTTAAAGGAAATTATCATAGGGTGACACATTCTTATGTTCACAGATGAACCTCAGAAATTGGATGAAGGCTTTCTTTGTTAAAGGCATTAAAGCTCCGTACCTTTAAAAATAGATGTGATTTTATTGTTTAAAGATTGATCTGTAGATCCCGTTTTCTAATCCAGTTGATTAATAAAGTGCTTTTAAGTTTGCTTTTTTGACCTTCTACATGTCTGTAGTTTAATGCTTGTGATATGTATGGCTAATATTTTTAAAATTTAGAATAATATGCATATATGCATGGTGGATTTTATGAAATGTGTGTGTGTGTGCATGTGTGTATGTGTGTGTGTGTGTGTGTGTGTGTGAGAGAGAGAGAGAGAGAGAGAGAGAGAGAGNTGTGTGTGTGTGTGTGTGTGTGTGTGAGAGAGAGAGAGAGAGAGAGAGAGAGAGAGAGAGAGAGAATGTCCTATCTGTACATGGAGTATATGTTATATGTCTAAAAGACAGAGGTAGGAGAAACTCTGTTATCACACAAAAGGTACCTATGAAGGCTTTGGTCACTATGCTATTGTTTAATCTTCCTACTTACAAGCCACAAGATTATCCCATGTAGAATCATAAATTCTAATGTCTCCAAAGAGAAAAGAGCACACATATGGCTAAGTAAGAAACATTAATTGTATTAATTCAGCTTCCAGGTTCACTGATAGTTATGGGTAGAGTTTAGAGCAGTGATATATATCCTTTACGGTTGTAATTTTGTTCTAAATACTATAGGTTCTAATCATCATTACCCTCAGAACGAGAACATGGTTGCCAATGTGATAGGAAAAATAATTATTCATTAATTAGATTTGTTCTTCAACAATTTCACACGTGTGTATGATACATACACTTATTATCCTCACACCCAACTCTCCCTTATCCTTAGCCAACTCCTCCATTCCTCTTCCTCACTACTCATGTTGAGAGTCTTTTTGTTCATTCTAGAACCACGGTAGAACATCTGAAGTCATGGAATGGCAACATTTTTCTAAAGAAGGGAAGAGAGGACACTAGCCTTGGAATTTACTTTCTGAGTGAGATTGTGGAGGACACCATCTGGAATTGCCCTTGGAAATTATCTTGGAAGTAAACTTCTGAGAAGTTTAAGAAGCATTGTCTCCAGTTAGGAACTTAACTGAAGAAAGATAACCCATCAGCAGGAAAGACAACTTTAACTAGAACATTTCTCAATAAATATTAGTATAGTTTCTCTCTCACCCCTGTAATTTAAACTCCTCTAATACATACACTTAATAAATTTCACCAAGAATTTCTTTCCACAGACTCCCAGGAGCTGATTCATCCATAAACATGACAAACCACACTATGGTGACAGAATTCACATTGCTGGGCATCCCTGAGACAGAGGGCCTGGAGAATGTCCTACTCTTCCTGTTCTCAACATTATATGCCTGTGCCCTGCTGGGAAACTTGCTCCTTCTTACTGCAATCACTACCTCCCCACGACTCCACACACCCATGTACTTTTTCTTGGGCAACCTCTCCATCTTTGACATGGGATTTTGTTCTACTACAGCTCCAAAGATGTTGTCTTATCTCTCAGGATGGGGTGGAGGGATCTCTTTTCAGGGATGTGTTGTTCAACTCTTCTTCTATCATTGTCTGGGTTGCACAGAGTGCTTCCTGTACACAGTGATGGCCTATGACCGCTTTGTTGCCATATGCTTCCCTTTGAGATACACAATCATCATGAACCACAGAGTATGCTGTGTCTTGGCCACAGGGACCTGGATGAGTGGCTGTGTGCATGCCACTATCCTAACTTCCCTCACTTTCCAATTGCCCTACTGTGGCCCAAGCAATGTGGGTTATTATTTCTGTGACATGCCTGCAGTGTTACCTCTAGCCTGTGAGGACCACTCTCTAGCACAGAGGGTAGGCTTTACAAATGTTGGTCTTTTATCTCTCATTTGTTTCTTCCTCATCCTTGTGTCCTACACTCGAATTGGGATCTCCATCTCAAAAATCCGCTCAACAGAAGGCAGACAGAGAGCGTTCTCCACCTGCAGTGCCCACCTCGCAGCCATCATCTGTGCTTACGGACCAGTCATCATCATCTACCTTCAGCCCAATCCTAGTCCATTGCTTGGTGCAGTTATTCAGATATTGAACAATCTTGTGACACCCACCATCAATCCATTGATCTACAGCCTGAGGAATAAGGATGTGAAAGTAGCCCTGAGGCATGTGTTTCTTAAGAGAGGTCTCACTTTGGAAAGTAAATGAACATCTAAAACTTTACTTAACACAATTTCACCATTTAATAGGGCATATTTGCATCTACAAGTTATTTCATAAGCCACCTTATTATCTATGACTTCCAAGGCATATTAAAATGAAATGTATATTACATCAGTGTACTACTTCCTTCATTGTTTGAAGATGCATATTTATTTTATATTTCCCTATGTTTTATAATGATGTGTAAGTGATCACATCTCTTAGCAGATGCTGTGTTGACTTTTATGCTATGTGTGATTTGCTCTGATCACAACTATTTTATCAAGAATTAGTCTTCAGACTGTTTAAAATTATTGAGTCATATTTAGTCTTTCAAATCTACCAAACTGGAATTTTATATCCTTTTTAAATAGAAAAGGTAAGCTCCAATTTTCTACCACAAATTCATAAATTCATACAGAGTGTAAGTTATATTTAAGATGAGATCTTTGAAGCATAAAAGCTTGCATGACTTCAAACTTGTTTCTTCTGGATATCTTTTTCAGGAACTGAGATATGTTTCTTGTGCTGTAATTCTCCTCCAAAAGTCTCATACATGGATTATTTCTCATTATATATTCAAGAAATCCATGTTTGTTTTTGCAAAATTGACTCAAATCAGGCAAAAGAACCAATTAAATTGAAATACATTTATGCATTTCAAGAACTGGAATAATAGTTAATGTTTAATGGATCTTAATCACATAGCAGTAAGTGTTGAAGGGAAAACATGCATGTTTCTCTTCTTTTCATAGCATTTACTTTCTCTAATCTCTACACTCCAAAATGCCAATAAGTATATAGATACAGTTTATTTAAACACTTAGTTAAATTTTAATTAGCACATCCTTTTTATTTAACTGGTTTTAGTTTTCACTTAGGTTTTTTTGTTTGTTTGTTTGGTTGGTTGGTTTTTAATCTGCCCGCTATTCAGGAAATTTTTTTAATGCTATATCCATTTTTTGAAGACAAAAATACATTATGGATAGGATGGAAGCAAAGAAGAAAAGAAGCATCTAGCTATGTTTTAGAAGAAAATTAATTCTGCACAATGAAATGATTAAATTAAATTTCTGTCTGTGAAAACAGGCAGTTGAAGACTTCTACAACTGGAAATCACACACACACACACACACAAACACACACACACACACACACACACACACACTAACAGGGTGCTGTGATGTGCCATCTAAATCTCTGAGATGAGATACTATACCTCATAAGCAATCAGTCATTTCCTGATAGAAATCAAATAAACATTAATATAACACAAGAAACCCTAGGTCCTTAAAAAATCCACAGTTAATTTGAAATATGAAAAATGCTAATGTTAAAGTTTCAAAAGTAGGTCTCAGCTTTATGTCCTCTTCTATGTTCAGCATAAACACTGAAATGGGAATAACTACCCATTTCATCAGTAGGTTATAATTTAAAATACACTGCCTCTCAGGAGCCACCACAGTGAGTCCTATCTCACACTCACACCCTTTCTGTACCTGCCTTCTGGATAGAATGCTAAAGAGACAAGTTTTATAACCTTGCCTCTTTTTTTCTTTTACTTTTTCCTAGTGTGTGTGTGTGTGCATTTGTGTGTGTGTGTGTGTGTGTGTGTGTGTGTGTGTGTGTTTGTGTGTCTGTGTGTGTGACTGTGCATGCACATGCAAGTGAGAGAGAGAAAGAGTACTGCAATTTGGGTTTTGTGCCTTTACAACTTATCACTTTACAGCAAAAGTCAGTAATACCACATATTAAATTAGAGCACTACAATGGAATTTGTACCTTAAAGTTTTCCTATAATTCACAGTAAGTCTTATTCCTAGCTGTTGCTGTGGTTTCTCTCTGTCAGTAGCTTTATGGTCAGACTCAGAATCTAAGAACCTGTATACCAAAACTTATTTAGTTCAGGAAATCATCAAGGATGGTTTCTAGCTTTTCTGATGTGCAGTTCACTTCTCTTTCCTTACAATGTTCCAATTCCAGCAGAAAAACTTGTGTTACTATGGTGATACACACTACAGCTGACCAAACATTGATCATCCTCCTCACAAGTCACTATTACAAAATCAGTATATGAAATCACATCACTTTGTTATAAGAAAATATCTGCATTAAAGCAGTATTTTTTATTTTTACAAACATAGAAGTAATTAAGCATTTCTAAGTATAGAGCACGTACTGCAAAGAAATATTTTTGGATCTCTATTCTGATGAAACCTACATAGACTATATAGTATCGAAATTTAATAAACTAGACAAAAATATAGAAAAGGTACTGTATATATGGATTACAAAGGATTCATATGTCCTTTACCACCTCCCTCCCCCTCTCTTATTCTCCCTCCCCCCTCTTTCTGTGTGTTTGTGTATGTGTATTGTAGTGTGTGTGTGGTGTGTGTGTGGTGTATGTGTGTGTGTGTGTGTGTGTGTGTGTGTGTGTGTGTGTGTGTGTGTGTATAGTCATGCTTGGTTCTTGCCATTATGGCATCTCTTGAGTCATTTTTCACCACTAATAAAGTTATTTATCATTTGTTTAGTGTGTTATCTAAATAATAATTATTACTCAACCAGAAAGGTATTTCACTTTGTACATTAAAAAATTATCTTTGTGAAGTCGGGAATGTGTAGTGATTATTTCAATAGCCCATTAAATATATACATTTACCTGAATCATTAACAGCTTCTCAACCAACAGCTAGATACATATTCTTATAGAACCCTGGTGAACTAAGAATATTACAGGTCAACGGTGAAGTTAATAATATACCCAGACCATTTACCTTTAAACTGAAGAGAATCATTCAGTGCTATGGATCAGTCTCTACTTGGAGAGGGGTTCCTGAGGAAAGGGTGTTTGGTAGAAGCAATAAAACAACTTGAAGTCGATCATGTGAACAAGTTGACAGCTCTGAGTTTTCCTTGAGATGGCTCCCTAGTCAAATCTCTGATATTCAGCTCTCTGCTATAGACAGCCCTCTCTTTCTAGAAAAAAAAATTCTAAAAGCTCTCTGGATAGCTCATTAGTCTTTTGACTAAAGTCAGAAAAGTTGCCGGAAAAAAAAAAATCCTAGACTTTCTGACCAATGTCAGAAAAACTTGATAGAAAAAATTCTTCTTGGGTTCTGAGACCAACATCAGATAAGCTTCTGGAAAAGAATTCTTGGGTTTTCTGACCAAAATCAGAGAACCTATCAGAAAAAAAATCCCAAAAGAAACCTGCAATAGCTCTCCAGGCAGCTCATCTCTTGCCTACCAAAAGCCCAGTCTTTTACTTACACTTCAATCATTTACCTAGGTTCACTTTTGATTATCCCATGAATCAGAATTTTATGACCTTAGCCCCTTGATTGGTTAAAGACAGCAAATACAATTTTTTAAATATGGCAAATGCATTCAGAGATCTGTTTGCCTTCGTAAGCACAAACAATAAGCTAGCTGGATAGAATCCCATCCCAAGTTTACCATTCTCACCACACCAGGACCTAAATTCTTTTTGTCATGGCCTTTGAACTCAGAAATATGCCTGTCTTTGTATCTTTCTGACAAGCTGGCTCATTAGTGTAGCTGCCTTTGTTCTTTTCAGTCCATGAAGTCCCTAACACAATTCATGTTGTGAGAAATTGTGTATTCTTGAACGCAGGTTTTCAGATTTCCAAAGTCTTAAGTGCTATCTTGAAGGTCACATCATTTACCATTTTGCTGAGACACAACTTCACCTTCCAGAGTCATGCTTCTTCTAACTATCATTGAGTCCCTAACCTTGGTAGGGAGAACATTCCCTGAAAACTTTGTTGGGAGAGCATTTCCTGAAGGAGGAACATAAAGTAAATTATGTACATTATTAAACAAGCAAGCTTTACACCTAGCAACCATCAGCACTCATGGAAGCCCACACCACGCTAGCTCTGCTCCAGAGTTGGGTTGGGTTACACATTCCCTTCTGTGTGGCCATGAACGACTCATCAATCTAGTACATTCTCTATTTTCCAATTAAATGCTAACAGCTTATGCATGTTTGGTGGTAGATATTTTTTTTTAGGATAGAAGATGGAATCATGGCTGAGAGTTCAGGGTAGCTTCCATTGCCTTGTTTTGTGAGAGAGCATTACACTGTATCTCACTACCTTGAATGGCAATCTTTAGACTTTGCAGTGAAGTTTCTATTGACTGTATACTTCTTTTGGAATCATCTTGAATGCAAACGTGCTAAGTCAAATCATTATAAGTGGCAGACCATGTATAGTGTAGTTACTGAATAATGAAATCCCAACTTAATCAACTTATTTTTTGGGTTTCTACTGAGGACTTCCTTTCTCCTGGATGTCTCACCTCCATTCTTCATATGAACATGACATTATAACAAGGTTAGTGGAGTCAATACCTACTTTGTCTAGCTGTCTCTCTGATTATGAGAGGAAGTGGTCAAAGAAAAACAAAATCATTTATTTAGGACAGCAGTTCTTGTATGTGCGTGTGCGTGCATGTGTGTGTATGTGAAATTATTTACATCCTGACAGCAGTTTCCCCTCCCTTTTCTCCTCCCAGTCTCCCCCTACCCACTTTCCTCTCCATCCATTTCTCCTTTGTTCCTTGTCAAAAATGGGAAGGCCTCCCATGAATAACAATTGGCCATGTTACAGTAACACTAAAAACCTCTTCTATTAAGGAGAAGTGAAACAACCCAGCAGGAGGAAAGGATGACAACAGTTGGCAACAGTGTCAGATACAATCCTAATCCCACCTTTAGGAGTCCCACAAGAAGACAAAACTACACAAATGTAACATGTGCAGAGACCCTGGGCCAGTCCCATGCAGACTCCCTGGTTGGATGTGCAGTTTCTATGATCCTCTATGAGCCCAGGCTAGTTGATTCTGTGAGTTTTTTTATGGTGTTCTTGACCTTTCTGGCTCCTACAATTCTTCCCTTCCCTCTTCAGCAGGATTCCTCAAGCTCTACCTAATCATTGACTATAGGGACTCTGCATTTTTTTTTATATATATCAATCACTAGTTGAAGACTCTCTGATGACAATTGGGCTAGGTACTTGACTACGATTATAGCAAAATATCATTAGGAATCATTTTCTTACCTAAGTCTTTGGACTATTCAGTCTTTGGGCCCTGGCCCTCCCATGTCTGGACTGGACTCCTTTTCACTGAGTGGATTTCAAGCTGAACCAGTCATTGGTTGGCCACTCCTACACATTCTGTGTCACCTTTATTCAAACACAATTTACAGGGTGGACAAATTATAAGGAGAAGGCTTTGTGGCTTGGTTGGTGTCCTAGTTTCATCCCTGGAAGTCTTGCTTGGCTGCAGGAGATGGAAGGTTCAGGCTCTGTACCCATCACAGCTAGGAGTCTTAGCCAGGTGAGGAGACAGTTCTTTTACAGTGAGATGAAAAGCATATCAAATAAACAAGCTTCTGTTAGACTAGACAGAAGTTATTTTCTCTTCCAAGTCTAAAATGCTAACTCTAACTGTATTTGGCTGACTTAAAACTTTAGACTGATTCACCTGTTTAGGAAAATGAGAATAAGGTTAGAGAAATTAATGGCAAATGGGAAATAAAAATGGGAGAGAGGACTGCTTTTATTTTTCCCCTTGGAATAAAATTCTTGTTAAGAACTAAATAAATTTTTTTCTTTCACTAGCCTGGTACCAGTTAGAGACAAATATTGATATAATTCTAAACAAGAACATGGGTTAAGTGAATAACAAGATTCTTGAGTTTTAAGTTATATAGGATTCAAAAGACAAAAATAGGCTGATTTATAAAAATGTCAGCAACAGTTTCAGAAGCAGAAGTTCCTGGGGTCCTGAATCTATATCAGATTTTTGAGTGCAGAGATGCTCAGATAATATAAGAATGAGTAGGTTCGGGGCTGGTGAGATGGCTCAGTGGGTAAGAGCACCCGACTGCTCTTCCTAAGGTCCGGAGTTCAAATCCCAGCAACCACATGGTGGCTCACAGCCATCTGTAACAAGATCTGACGCCCTCTTCTGGAGTGTCTGAAGACAGCTACAGTGTACTTAAATATAATAAATAAATAAATCTTTAAAAAAAAAAAAGAATGAGTAGGTTCATATCAGAGACTATGTAACAGTGTTAATTATTGACCATCTGACACTATGTAGCGACACAGTTTCTGTGTATATCCCACTGACAACCTCAGACTCATTATGAACACAGGACAATAAAGTCTTTATACAAAGTCTCTATACAAAGCTTTTCAGGCCATGTTTCTATGGTGACTACTATTCCAAACTAGGTGCTGTAGGAATAAAAAAAATCAGTCACCTGGAATTCTCAGAGGCTCACCTCTAGTATGCTATCACCCATCTTATATATTGTACATATATACATATATGAACCTTATATATATTCTATGGCACTTGCATTGCTTGTCTTTCCATATCTTTGATTAAAATATCTGACAGAACAAATTAAATAGGAGATGCAATTTGCTCATGGTTGTAATTATAGAATCTTCATCCCAACAGCATTTGAGTCTGTGTATCTGGTACTATAACATAACAGTAATTAAATCACGTTGCTAGGAATATGTGGTAAAAAGTGTTCATTCACAATTGTTAGAAAGCAGAGGGCATGAGCGACAGAGCTTGTGACAAGATACAAGCCTTACAAGCACAGCCCAGTGTGCTACTCCCTCAATATAGATGCATATTTTAAGTTTCCATCATGAGTAAAACTGTGAACATTTAGAACCACATGTTCCAAAATTAACATTATTTCCCTGTTACTCAACGTCTTGTACCCATCTAAGAATTAAAAGATTATTTTCTTTCTTTCCGTTCTTCCTTACTCCTTCCTTCCTTTTTTCTTTCTTCCTCTTTCTTTCTTTCTTTCTTTCTTTCTTTCTTTCTTTCTTTCTTTCTTTCTTTCTTTCTTTCTTTCTTTCTTTCTCTCTCTCTCCCTGTCTCTCCCTNCTCTCTCTCTCTCTCTCTCTCTCTCTCTCTCTCTCTCTCTCTTTCTCTTTCTTCCTTTCTTTTATTGAAAATAGGTTCTCCTCTCATACAATACCTCCCAACCACAATTTACCTTCCCTCTACTCCTCCGTTTCCTTCCAGTTTCCACACGTGTCAAAATTTCAAGTGAAGCCACCATCTGTATGTGAGATCAAGGCAGTAACCCTTGTAAATCTAAAGGAGCAGAATTTCTATGTACACTAAAACAAGGTAAACACTCCAGTTTCCAAATGAAGAAATGAAAGAAGACAAAGGAAGGATTGGACTAATGCAAAGTTGAACCTCAGAATTGCAAACACCTAAATCCCGTAGCTATATACTTAGAATCGAGAAAACGCAGTGTTATTTGAGTTCCAAGCACTGTGAATTTTATCTTGCCATTTCTAGTACACAAGACCTCTTTCTTAAGCTCGCTTCACTACTTCCTTCTACTTTTCTTGAGAAATGCTCCATATTCTTAACTTATCTAACATCTAGAGCTCTCCATTCTTGCTTAGCTTTGACCATCAGAGTTTCACGTATTACCCTATCATGGACTACTTGCAAACCAAAACCCATTGCCTGGTCTCAGTGACATCCTATAAGGGTCTAAGTGGAAATCTCCATGTCTATATAACCTTTGTATTTGCATGCCTACATATTTACTTATGTTTGTAAGAAACAGGCAAGTGCCAAACCCCTATCTATTTTTAGTACATTTCTATTGGACAAAAGCTGAATGAATTGTGTATAACTCAGTGTTACCCAGTAAGAGGTAATTCACATTTATGTAAGGAGATTTGGGCTTGGGAGAAAGCACAGCCATATGTACTGATTACCTAGCTGCTAATGTGGTTCCACATCTTTACGAGACTAGATAACTGAATTTTATTCATAACTCATGAGCCAATGATACAAGTCTCAAAAGAATGAAGTTATTAGTAGATATAGATAGAGATAGTTATATAATACATTGTGAATAACTCAAAATATGTATTGATACCCTACACTGTACAATAATTAGGATCCAGGACACTAAAGTGAAATAAATGAATGAGTAACTGAGAAACATAAAATGAATTCTACAGTGTTTTGTCTGCTCTTATTGGATAACAATTTGGTGGTTTAGTGGGTATTGTTTTATTTTAAAGTTTTGTTTGTTTGGTTGGTTAGTTTTTTGTGCTTTTTTAATTTGTTTGTTTGTTTGGTTTTATTTTATTTATTTTTTTGCTTTTGGACGTGTTTTTTGTTCCATTGGGTTTATGTTTGTGTTTGAGAAAGAACACAAACATAATTTGGGTTAATTATGTAAATAATTTGTAAAAAAATATTGGGTAAAATAAGTTGAATTTGGGTAGGGAGCGAGAGAACATGATCTAGAAATACTTGGGGGAGGGGAAAAGTCATCAAAATATATTCAAATTAAAAATTTGATTTAAAGAATAAAAAGGAATAAAAGAAATGTACACCAGAAAGTATAAAGGACCCCTAGGAACATCCAGATACTATGACATCACTGTTTAATTTTCTGATAATTCAAACACAAAGAAAAAGGTGTACTTGGATTTTTTTCTCTCCAGGAAAGAATGAAGTATATATCTTTGGGTTCCTTCCTAGATATGGCAGCCACATGAACCATCTGAACTTCTCAGTACCATATTGACAAGTGAACTCTAAAGCCAGAGTCATAGTTTCTGTACTCAAGGAAGTCATGCAACCTGAAGTGCATCCTGACAAAGGAGACAATAACCATACCCTTCTCCCCCTGTCGTCTCTGCTGTGTATCAATGAACTCAAACCATGAAGTTTCTCTAAAGTTTCTAGCAGTAGCAAAATATTGCGTATTTGTATTAAAATGTTATTAAATGTCTGAGTATGTTTTGTGTTTGTAATGTTTAAGTAGTATATGGCTATTATGAAACCCATACATTTGCAATTTGGAAAAGTGGAAATTAACTTAAAGCCTCCATGCTGGAGGAATGGAATTTGTAAGTATGAAAAGGGACACACTGTTTCATAATAAATGAACACAGAACCATGGAACAACAGGAAACCATGACCCAGGAAGGAGAAGTCAACACCATATTAAGGTCAATGTGAGATTTTACAGGAAGGTATTTTGGACTTATATTTCTGTAACAAATAACCAGAGGTTAATTCATATTTACCTTTTATATTCTTTTCTAAAACATAGGAAAATTCAGTCAGAATTACTAGACTCTTGTTGTTTAATGAAATTGGCATGATATGACTTAGCATATTTTACAATGTTTTATTTATTTTGCTGTTTGTTGCATAGTACTACAGTAAATATTATGGTCAGACCTAATTTAATACACATGGAAGATGAGCTAATGCATTTATGACTGTGCATGAAGTATTTACTTGATAATCTGTTTATGTTCTGTTGTGAAATGAAGCCAATAAATGACCTGCTATAGTACAGCTTGCTGGATGATTCAGGAAATTGCCCTGTGGTTGCCAAGCAACGAATGGCTGTGTGGTTTTTGTCTTTGGGTTTTTGTTTGTTTGTTTTGTTTGTTTTTGATGCCCGTAGAATGAGAGGTGAGATGCTTCTCAGAGGAAGCAGGATAAAATATACTCTTTCATTTATATCAACCTTTATTTTCTTCTTTAGTGATTTTGATTTTTATTGGATATTTACATTTCAAATGTTATCCCCTATCCTTGATTTCCCTCCTCTCCCATACCCCTCCCCCTGCTTCTATGAAGATACTCCCCCTCCTACCCACCCACTCCCAACTCACCACCCTGGCATTCTCCTACACTGGGGAATTGAGCCTTCACAGGACTAGGGGCTTCTTTTCCTATTGATGCCAGACAATGCCATCCTCTGCTANATATGTGGCTGGAGCCACGGGTCTCTCCATGTGTACTCCTTGGAGAGTGGTTTAGTCCCTGGGTATTCTGGGGGATCTGGTTGGTTGATATTGTTCTTCCTATGGTGTTGCAAACCCCTTTAACTCCTTCAGTCCTTTAACTCCTCCACCGAGGACCCAATGCTCATTCCAATGGTTGACTGCGAGCATCCGCCTCTGTGTTTGTCAGACTCTGGCAGAGCCTCTCAGAAGACAGCTATAACAGACTCCTGCCAGCAAGTACTTTTTGGCATCCACAATAGTGTCTGGGTTTGGTGTCTGTATATGGGATGGATCTCCAGGTTGGGCAGCTTCTGGGTGGCCTTTCCTTCTTTCTCTGCTCCACACTTTATTTCCCTGTATTTCCCTTAGACAGGAGCTCTTCTGAGTTAAAAATTAGGAGATGGTGGGTGGCGCCAACCTCCAACCAGGGGCCTTGCCTAACCTCTGGATATGGTCTCTTTGGGTTCTCCCTACTATTTGTTGAGTATTTCATCTAATCTCATCCATGTTGGGTCCTGGGAGTTTCTTGCTTTCCTGGGCTCTGCGACTTGTTGGTGGCTACTCCCAGTTCCCCATCTCCCATTGCTATATACCTCTGTTCAAATTCCTGACCCTCTGTACATCATCTCCATCTCCTCTTATATCTGATTCTGCCCCCTTCCCCCCCCTTCTCTCTTCCTCCCAAGTCCCTCCCACCCTCTACCTCCTATGAATATTTTGTTCCCCTTTCTAAGAAGGACTGAAACATCCACATTTCTGTCTTCCTTCTTCTTGAGCTTCATATGGTCTGGTGAATTGTATCAACCCTTATGTTTAAGAAGACTACCATTATCCTTTAAGCTCTACAGTCAGATATTGTAGTCTATTTAAGTTTAGCAGTCAGAGGTGAGGAAGTGCCCAGAAGGATGGTTGGTTAAGCCCAGCAGGATACATGATTTCCAAGTTTTATCTTTAGGAAACACAGCATTCCACTAAGAAAATAAGCTCTTCAATATCATTTTCAGTGAAAGCTGAAATGCATAGTATTTATACTACTTTTTTCCTGAGGTTGCATTAAAGAATAAAAACTGGAAATGAGAAGAGAATCACAGATCAGCAGAGCAAGCTCCTTACAGGAGCTCTGGAATTCTGTAATTCATGAGTTATCATTCAGGCTCAGATGGGTTTTTCTGTGAATCAGCTACCTTTAAGAGATCCATGATTCTGATAGCAACTGCTCATCCATCCCATCCTACTGTTAGTAATCCCAATCAACTCATTGGATAGGCAATTTGGCCTTTAGATATCTTTTAGACTAGTATCAGGTTGTTTCTTACTAGCTTTTCTCCATGACCTTCATATATTGCACAACTTCTCAGTGCCCTCTGAGGAGTGAAGAGACATTTTCTTTGTCCTAAAAGCTTCTATAAACACAACAGATTTGAGGTTCATTCTATTCACCTACACAGAAGTGAAAGCAACTGATTTGTGGTTTCTTAGCATCCTATTTTACCTTCAAATAATGTTTGGGAAGACTCCATTTATCTCTTCTATGTATTCTCCCCATGTCATGTGTATTTCTCAGAGGTCTTGAGCTCTACTTCAACAGAATTAGGAAAAGAGAAACAGTGAAGAGGTGATTGTAGTCTAAAAGTCAAATGCAATGTGTGTGGCACTGGCTTGTGCTCAGTTTCCTGGGCTTCAATTTCCTTCCTTTTTTTTTCTTATTGGCAATATTTCTCTCATGCAGATACTAGAAGGATTGATATCTATTAAGTTATTAAGTAGCAAACTATAATGATAGCTCACACAACTAAAATGGTGTGTGGGATATTTTTAAATTACATTTATTTCCTCCTAGTAATTCAGATTGTGTGGTAATCTGAAAACATTAAGAACTTTGTATAATGCCTCTACTGATGAACATTAAAGCATTTTCTATATATTATTGAACTTTGTCCTTAATTGACAGTGTAGATAATACTCAACATCAATTAACTATAATATTTAAGAAAATAATCTTTTTTATGATATAAACAGTTTAAAATTATTCTAAGACAAAACAAAGGCTAACTAAATAGTTCAGGAACCAGTTAGTCTTCAACTGAAAGTAATATTCCTGTGAATAATTATTAGGTTTTTGTCCCGGCCTGAAGGACAGTCGAACAGGGTCTGGGGAACCACGTGTGAAGAGAATGAGAAGCAAGAAACACAAAGACAGACAGCAAGTCTGATTGATCAAGCTGTCAAATTTTTATTGTTCCCAGGCAGGTTTTATGCCCACAGAAGCAGGGTATGGGGAGGGGGATGACGCAGAATCGCTTTGTTTCTGGGGGAACATACCTGTTCCCAAAAGCAGAATATTGGCTAGGTAAAAAGGTCAGCAGGAGGAACAGAACAGAATGGGTTGTTAGGTACTTGTCCACAAGATCTATAGCTATTTGTTCTTAACTGGGGGTGGTACTTTCCCATAGAGGCCTCAACTTTTTCCCACAGAAATCTCAACTAAGCAAATACTTTTCCACTAAGGCCAAGACTTTGTAAGAAAGCACTTATGGCTGACAAGGAAGTTAAAGTTCAGGCAGGGTCGCTCCTAACAGGTTTTGTCAAAGATTTGCATATTTTTTATTAAGAAATATTTTAAGAACTTTGTAATCAACCTAACATCTTCATCACAGCTGTAAATAAACAAAATTACTAGGAGGAAGTTTTTTTTTTTTTTTTTAAACTAAATACCCAGACATTTGTAAAGACTTTTTCACCTATAGTGAAAGGAGGTAAAACCTGAGACCTGAGATTTTTTTGAAAACTCAAATAAGCTGTTTGTTGGGGGATGTTTCTGCTTGTGTTATCCTAATGTGTCACTTTCTGGATAGCACATGTTAGCTTGAAGCAGTATTCTGTGTTCTCAATAGTATTTAGATGTTTTATTTATTCATTTGTTTATTTATCTATGCATGTATAAACAACCAGAGAGCCTTGTGTCGTGTAGGTAAATGTGTAAAGCACTCCAAAAAAAGGAGATTGGGAAAGACAAAGTGTACAAGTTACCAATACATATGATTACACACAATCCCATGATCACTTTGAAAATATGGTTCATCATGAAGTTGAGAAAACCTTACCATAGTTTAATCAACATTGAGTTTTAGTACATCAGACTAAGGAGAATATATGAAGAGTTAACTGTAGATATAGTCAAAAGCATAGTTCTGATAAGCAGAAGGATGTTTGCAGGCAAATAAATATCTCAGACTGAAAATGTTTTAAATAGTCAAGAACTAAGGGTCAAAATGAGAGGTCTGAGAAATCTACTGACAATATTTATAGTAGAGGCCCCCTTTTCAGACTAATCCGGTAAGATGAAAAATTACTTCATTTTTGCTTCTTAATGTTCTGAGTGCATATTGAAAATCATAATTTAATTCTCATTAACAATATAAATTTCCCTCTAACTTCCCAACAACCAACCTCTGAGCATACTGAAGGTTGACGAATCAATAGTAATCAGTAAGAGATGAAAATGAATAGAACTGATCTTATTCAGTGGGATCAGGGCATTTTATCATAAATGAGTTTTGTATACTATAGCACATAACCAAGATCATAATACCACATGTTTGATTTATATGTCATGGATTAATTTATCTCTATAAGAAATTACTCTCATTTTTCTCTCAAATATTTAACTCAGATATCAGTAGCTATCATTCTGATGTATTTTTTCAACTTAGAAATGTCTTTAAAATATGACAAATAATTAAAGGCGAACTTATATAGATAGTAGTGAAAGTCACCAACAAGTGATAACACCATTGAACATTTATAAG
The DNA here is from genome assembly GCF_900095145.1 of Mus pahari. Classification (NCBI taxonomy): domain Eukaryota; kingdom Metazoa; phylum Chordata; class Mammalia; order Rodentia; family Muridae; genus Mus; species Mus pahari. Next base: position 34,827,995 of record NC_034599.1, read on the forward strand.
AATACTATTTCAAACATCCCTTTGTGCAGAAACACAGCTTTATGGAGATTTAAAATAATATGTAGGGTTTTCTAATGTTTTATTCTTTCTACTTGCTGCAAGAATGAAAGCTAATGTTCTGCTTGAATTTCTGTCAAATTATTTGCCAAATTATTTGTCAAATAAGAAATTATTGTTTTTAAATTTCTGATGAGATAAGATTTTATTAATAATTCATTAATTTGCCTATGCATTTTAAAATACATGAGATTAGGCATAAGACAACTTTAGTATGTTCTCAGTTTTATTTCCTCAGAGTCAATTTAGTACTGCTTTAAAAGGAGATTACAAAGTGATAAAAAAATTATGTCATATATTTCATTCTTATTTAGATATACATTACTTTTTTCATTAATATATGGTGGTATTCTATAGCTGGAGCATTAAATCATGTTTCTATTATGTGATACAAATATGCATTTCTAACACAGTTTGAGTTGTTAAGTGGTATTTTTTAATTCATTCAATAAGACTCAATTGGACGTGTCCTGTGGCCATCCCATTGTCAATAGAAGTACTGCTGAACAGATCAACTTTTCCAGATGTTATGACATGGTAGGTTCTCACACCAGTTTCCAAACATCAGAACAACAAATGTAGTCTAGGATATATATAATCACAAAAGTTGAGATTAAGATTTCCTATGGTTTAGATGTTTGTCAGTTATTTTAGGAGAGAGAGAGTTATTTAGGAGAGAGTTATTTTAGCTTGCTCCAAATGTCACTTTTTCTCTGTTTGAATAGGCTTCATTTGTCTTACTACTTCATTTAAGAGAAAAATTTTCTCATGTTTGAGATAACTTTTTGTGTTGTTTTGTATTATGATTTGGGGAAAATGGAAACAAATTTCACAGATGACTAAAATGTCATGAAAATAAAGATCTAGTGTTATGTGGAATCTTCAATAAACATAACTCTCTTAGTTTTATATTGCTGGGATAAAACACAATGACCAAAGCAACATAAAAAAAAAAATGTTTAATTCGACTTATGGTTTTAGGGGAGTAGAGTTCTGAACAAAGGAACAACAAAGAGCTCACATTTTGATCCACATCCACAAAGCAGGAAAGAAAACTAAGAGTTATTCCTCAAATCCCAGTGAGATGCTTCCTCCAACAGGATCAGCCCTCCTAATCCTTCCAAAGGCGTTAAAACAACCAGGGACAAAGCTTAAATATATGAGGCTGTGAGGCTTATTCTCATTCAAATCACAACAATATCATTTTTTACTCCTTTGATTCTGGTATCTTTAACTGAAAAACAATTTACACATCTAGAGCAGGTGAGGCTTAGTTATAAAAATGCTAATAAAATAAAAATAAAAATTTGCAGAGAAAATTATATAACCATAATAACTGAAGCAGTCATGGTCTATTCCATAGCATTGGGTAGGAAGCCCATCCAGTAATTTAGGTTGAGAGCAATTAAACACATTGGCAGCAGAGAGCAGGGATTAAATCATGGCAGTGTAATCTGTAAGAGTATTTGTGCCAAGCCTTGTTTTACTGTCAATGTATATGGCACACAAAAACAGTCTAAACTCTACCTATAGGTGGATCCAAAAGTAGAACAAAAACAATTGGTGATGCCAGAATCAGTATATCAAAAGACCTGTGTATGTGATCATTACCAGTCATTTTCTGACCTACCCCTTTCTGTCATAGTTGTTTTGAGAGTTAACAATGAGTGGCACATTGTTGGGCAAGTGATTAAAGGAAATTTTACCCCTAAAGACTCAACAGGGATGTGTGTGTGTGTGTGTGTGTGTGTGTGTGTGTGTGTGTGTGTGTGTATGTGTGTGTGTGTGTGTATACTCTTACCTTTATTTATTTATTTATGAGTATTCTTGAGTGGGTAAAAATGTAGAGTTTAAATATATGACTCACTAGGTAGAGTATTTGTTACCAATTTCATCAAGAATTTTGAAGTCAACCATATTTAAACTAAAGCTCTGGTTATTAAATAATAAACCAATCTGGTTTGGTATTTGAGTACCTTATCTTCAGAGCACTTTAGAGATTGTGTAAACTTTAGTTTATAGTCACGATAGAAAAGTTAAATAAGATGGCACATGTGAAAAATTTCACCTCAGTGTCTGAAAATAATTAATTCTCTAAATATTCAAGTTAAGAATCCATAAAGTGTGAGATGGGAAATGGTAGCAGGCAGAAAGAAGTGTATTCTAAGTGGAATAGAAGTTGAAGTCAGGCCAGATTTGACACAGAAAGGGATACAAGAAAGGTCAAAATTATTTAGTATCTTTAATCACAATACCAAATGTAAGCCCTTCATGGACACAAGAAACCTGGCTTTAGTGATTTTTATGAGGCTTGTAGATTACTTGCCCAGGAAAAGCATGGGGAATAGCTGCAATTATGAGGTACTGATAATTATTGAAGCAAAACAAAACTAGAAAATCCTGTAAAGAAGTGTTTCCTTTTGTGTGCTGATTTGTTTAAGAGACTGAATCCAGAGGTTGATGATATCAGAAAATAATTTTTAAAAATCCATCATGAACTCCATAATTCATTTCTGAACACCTAAGCTAAACTGTGAAACACCCTTCTCAAGGCCCTCTTCACTTCCTTGTTCCTCAATGAATATATTAAAGAGTTGAGCATGGGTGAGACAATATTATTTAATATCTGCACCACAGCCCCAAGCAGAGGGTTTGGTGTGCGCTGCAGGTAGATGATGATTACAGGTCCGTAGGCACAGAGAATGGCAGTAAGGTGGGCACTGCAGGTGGAGAATGCTTTCTGTCTGCCTTCTGCTGAACGGATTCTCAGTATGGCAACTCCAATGTGTACATAAGAGACACAAACACTGAAGAGAAGCATCAGAGCCAGAAAGCCAACACTGATGGAACCCACCTTCTGGGCCAACTTACTGTCAGTACAAGCCAGGGGTAAAACTGCAGGAATGTCACAGAAGAAATGATGGACATGATTGGGCCCACAGTAAGTTAACTGAAAGGTAAAAAATGTCAGGATACCAGACTGAAGACATCCTATCAACCAGGATACTGTGACCAAGCCCAAGCACACTCCAGGTTTCATGATAAGCATATATCGCAGTGGGTGACATATGGCAACATAACGATCATAGGCCATCACAGAGTAGAGGCATCCTTCAGTAGAACCCAGAAAATGGTAAAAGAAGAGCTGTGCAATACAGCCTCTGTAAGAGATGGCTGGGCTCTGTCCAGAGAGGTAAAGAAGCATTTTGGGACAGGTTACTGATGGGAACAACATGTCAAAAATGGATAGAAGTCCCAAGAAGAAATACATGGGGGTGTGAAGGGAAGATGAAGAAACTATTGCTATGAAGATGAGTAAATTTCCAAGCAAAGTAAAGATGTATATGAATAAGAACACCATGAAGAGTAGAGTTTCCAGTCCTTCTGTCTGGGGTATTCCCAAGAGAATAAATTCATCCAGTGATGTGTGATTTTCCATGGTTCAGGAAGCCTGTTTTGGATTTTTCCAAAGATGAAAATATGAATGTAAAGGTTAATACTGGTAATGTATTTACTGCCCTAATTTTACTTCTTTTTTTCCTTAGGAAAAACAATGGAAATTATTTCAAGGTAATTTGTGTTATAATAGCATAACATGAACTTCATATCTGAAGATATATTTTCTCTAAAGCATGAATAGAACCAGACTAAAACCTTAACATGATGAAATAATAGATGAGATAAGAAGATAGAGTTTCAAGTACCAAGCAATGAGATGGTTTAGATAATTTCCATAATCCATTGTCTAAACTTAACACAAAATGAAAATCAAATCTGGAAAATTGTTCCTTCTCTTACCTTTTAAAGCATTTTAAATCACTCGATAACATTCATCAGCATGCCAAAATAGCCATCAAATTTGAACATTGAGACTCTCATTACTAATTTGAAGTAAGAATCATCATAAAATGGAATTTGTATAGTATTTATAAACATATACATATATCTGTATATATATGTATATATATGCATATATATATATATATATATATATATATGTATAACTAATTCCTTGGTTAGGACATTTTCTCGTATTATAATTTCATATGATAGTGAAATTCTTCAATATTTTCTTAGATTCTTAAATTACCTAGAACATAGCAACTATGTTTCACTTGTATTTTAGATTTTAATGGGGCTACATGATATATAAAGAAATGAGTATCATATATTATAGAATGATATACTATCAATATAATGTTAACATATATCATTATATATTGAATTTTGACTAATTAGAGCATAGAAAGATATCAAAACTGGAATTCATGGATGTTTAGTGCTCGAGAATGTTTTATTTACCAAAGAAATGAAGGTAAGCATGTTTTAAAGAGCCAATGTTCTCAATAGACATAAACACATAGTTTGATGTTACTAAAACTAGAAGAATGTTCTACAGCAGACCTGCAAAATATATTCTTTTACTATATACATCCTTATACACTGTCATCTGCAGTCACCATGCCACGTTTTGCTGTTTCATTTGAATGGAAATAGGTAACTTGAATATGCTGAGAACCCAAAAGTACCTCTTAGTGTGATGAATCTGTTGAAATGCTTGCATTTTAAAAGTTCTTAGGAATCAGTCATGACCAAACTATGTTTCACTTTGCATTTTTACTTTATTTTCTTGGGATACAAATCATTTAGACATTATCAACTCAACATTGTTATGTCTAACTATATTACTATATCTACATATACTATATGTATTCTATATATACTATATTACTATATCTATATATACTACTACTATATCTCTATAACACCATATTTTGGATGCTACCTATTTGTTTTGACACCACCACATTTTTTGTAGCTTTTTAAATGACTACTTTCAACCTGGAATGAAAGGAATTGGAAACAATGAACTCCAGAGCCACAATATTCATCTTCTCTTCCCAGATTCCATACACACTGGAGAACACTTAGATACTCTTTACATTACAGAGATTCTGCAAAATGAGAGGGGCCGGCAGAATGACAAAATCTTCATAACTTCTGGCAAACAATCACTGTCTATTGGTGAAGGACAAAATATGAAAATAGTAAGGTAGTTGAAGAGTAAAGGAAAGAAAATATACTTTCCCAAGGAAAGCCACATGAGATATCACTATTATTTAAATTTTTCATAGCAACATAAAAAATGTATGAAGAGGAATTAGTATAAAAATATCTGAAATACACCAAAAAATACCTTCAAACAACCAGAATGTTTATGATACATTTAGATTGATCATTTTATTTCTTGTGATAATCACATGTAGTTTTATGTAAAAAAATAAATAAAATATACACTATAAATAAAATATATATTATATATTTAAATAAATTAATAATAATTTATTAAAGTAATTTATTTTCATTAATGTATGAAGTCTATAATGAGTGTTTATTGCATTGGAGTCATTGAATCTTAGATACTTTTTGTTCTTGTTAAAAAGAAAGCACATATTCTACCATTTTATTCCTTATCTGGACTTAAATTCATTTCTTGTTTATGCAGCATTGTCGGGGAGAGGTCATGGTTTCTGGTCATTCCAGAGTTCTAGAAGAGCCATCTCCATATAAACATGTCATTGGAGTTTTCAGGACAATTAAATTCAGTCTCAATGAGCAGAGAAGGCAAACAAATAAGTGTATGAATACATTTCAGGGAAATTAATCTTAGAAAGTATAGAAGAAATTGAGATGTAATGAATGACATAAGAAACAGAGAATTGTAGGATACAACTATGAGCAAGAGAATCATTGCACACAAGATTAAAATGGAAAAATACTATTGAGAACTTACAGTGTTTCTCTCTCTCTCTATGCGGTGTGTGTGTATTTGTGTGTGTGTGTGTGTGTGTGTCCCTAATGTGTAATGAGTATTCAACTATGTCTATTATTGACAAGCTTAGATAATATTTCTCTTCTGAAACCCTTGTTAAAAAATACACATATGATTTATCTTGAATATGACAGAATTTTATTTCTTCCAGAAGGATAAGAGAAAGTTATTAGAAAAGATGAGACTTTCAAGAGGGACACATTTCTTTTAAGTGTTAACTGGTGCTAGTTATTTGTAGAGTAGAAGATTTGAGGATTTTTTTCATTTACATCCTCACTTAAAACAAGGAGTGAGGAACACACTGGTTTAATATTGGCATGAATACCATGAAGTATGAATATCTGTTCTGGAAATACCCTTTGTTCTCGTGAAGATAGCAGGATTTTATTGAAAAATATAGCAAGTGATAAAAAGATGGGGACACAAGCTTAAGTGCTTGTAGTATCTCATACAACCCATATGCCAGTACCATCTCAAAACATCCCAGCACAGTGCAGTATATTCAAATAGCAACTTAGGATGGCTCAGTAATATAATAAATATGGTTTGCTAAAAGATAAAACTCTAAGTTAGAGTATCTTCTAGGATAAAGCATGGTCTACTCAAAGTAACTTCAAAAGAATTGTAAAAACTAATTTAAATATTCATATGTGTGTATGAGTGTGTGTATGTGTGTGTGTGTGTGTGTGTGTGTGTGTGTGATATGCTAGGATACATTTGAATGTATACAGACCTTTAACCTATGTGTACACATATAGAGGCCAAAGAATCACCTCAGGTATCCTGTCTGTACCTCCTGACCGTAACTGAGACAGGGTAGTTCACTGAATCTGGACCTTGATGCTAGACTGGCCATCAAGCCCTCAGAACTACCTGTATCCAGGCTTCACCCACCGATATTGGTGTTGCAGACATGCACTACCATACCCAATGGTTATATGGATGCCAAGGATCCTAACTGGTCCACTTCTGATTTTGATGGTAAACCTATAGAGCCCATAATTTATAACATGTAAGCTCAGCTTCTCATCTTAAGTAAGGATAAAATTGTTCACCAGAAATCTCAATTCAAAGTCCACAGTTAAATTTACCATTTCAAGCAGATTTTTAGAGATTAAAATGTTATGTCATTACTGCTAACAGCAGCACCATGAGGGTAAAAAGAAAATTCCATCCAAAAACCATTGAATTGTCATTGATTTTCCTCACTTGCTCCCAATTTGGGTCACATAATACTGTTTTTTGAGATGTGCAACTATAGTACACTTTGTGAGTGGGTGTTATAAACATGTCAGGTGGTATTGTAAATCATTCCTGATTTACAGTAGACATCCACTAAATATGCTTCATTTAGGTGGAACAAGACTTACAGAATTGCTTCAAATATTTAAGAAGATGATGTTTTTGAACTGTATTTATTCTCAGGAGTCTATAGTTTCATGGAGTCTGTGGGAAACCCTTTCTAATGCATTTGGAAAGGTGTCTATACTGAGATAAAAGTGAATATGTTGAGCCTGAATGAGTTAACTAAGAGAGAGAATAAAGCCAAAAGGTACCTGACTGGAAAACAAACCTTTGAATAGACTGTATTTTTCATAATATGAAAATGTGCAGACACTTATGAATGGATCCATTAATTTTACAGGGAATTAGGAATACAACCAGAGAATGTGTCTTATAAATCCTTGATTAAAAATCTATTACTTTCTCCCTTTGAAGGAGAAGATTTAACTAAATACTATGAGTTTGTTCTTTTGTTACAAGATTTGCTATGTTTTTAAAACAATACATGATTAATTAACAGTGAGTAATAACTCAGTAAAGTCTTCATTTCTATATACTGTGAGACACTGAGTGACAGCAATGACACTGGCCCTTATATTGATGGAGGAGAAAGGCTGAACTCACAACTTTCTATAAATTATTGTACCATAGGATTTCAAACGTGTGAAAAACAAGAGTTAAGAAGGAAAGAAAGCAGATTTGAGCACTTACTTGGTTACAGGTCTTAACAGCTCAATGAGCTGCTAAGTCATCTTTAATTGTTTTCAAAGGTGATGGGGCTCCCCACCCCCAAAATGATTGCCATTCCATGATGCTAGCATTGGACTTGAGATTTTTTTTTTTTTTACCTACAGATCATAAATGTCCTTTTTCATTCAGGATGATGCATAGAAGAGTGTTTTATACCATAGTTGACAGGATGATGTGTTGTTAGTGGAAGTGAACAGACTTTCTGCATTTGTGGAATTTTAAATGATGTCATGGTCCCTCTAGAACCTCATTCATGTTATAAGACTCAAGAGAAGTCTTCTGAGCTTAGGGAGTGATTAAACTCTTGTTACAAAACAAGCTTCAGGAAGATAATCCTTAAAACAATTGACAGTGTCTGAATCCCTCTTGACCACTTCACTTTCTCTTCTGGGTAAATGTCTCAACGGACCAACAGTGCCCTGGAAACCTCTGCAAGTTGCTGTGCCATAATTTAGAATGTGCCCCTTGTGGCAGCATTTTCTTTAAATACATTCTTGGACAAATATTTTCTTGTCTCCTCATTTGTTTGATTATTGAATATATGCTCCCCTGACAGATAATTTATCAGATTATATTTTTTCTGTCTACTTATCATAAGGCCAGTATGAACAGCCTCCCTTTGTATACTGAAGCCCAATAAATATTTGTTTTAAAGATACTAAAACTGAATATATATTCATTGAATATATAAATATACATACATACACATACACACATGCACAAACACACACACACACACACACACACACACACACACACACACACATATATATATATATATATATATATATATATATATATATATATATATATATAATATATATATTGCATCCATGCATCCATGCTTAAGATCCAGGGTTTTCAGCTCATTGTCTCTCCAATAACCAGAAAGATATGTGATCCCTGATTTACCTAGTTCCAAGCAAATCTTGCATCTACTCTCAGGCAGATTTCTTGTCTTTAGCTTCTATTCTGCCAGACCAGAAAATGCCCTCATCATCCTTAATGCTTTACTGTCCAGATATGTCTGTCCGAAAGAGAAGTTGTAGATATGAGAATTTCTACATATGAGAATGAGGAGTATTTTTAATTATTTTGACAGATTTAAAGGCCATATTTTTAAAACTAACAAAAAGAGACTTTAGCGGCTTTGCATTGTGCTCTGCTATTTCTTTGCATCAGCATGTAAGAATGTAGTTTAAGATAAACTTTCATCAGTCATAGTATTAAAAAAAACTTCACAGAGTGAGAATGTCTTTGTATTTCACAGATTTAAGAATATAGAGTTTAGGAAGGAAATTTTGCCAAAAGAAAGCATGTTACAAATAGCAAATCTAGACTGAGTCTTACAGCCACATAATATCTTTTTCATAAGTTCTACCCACAGGGGGCACTCTGATGTCTGCTGCTTGGCTCATGTTTCTATAAGTACATGTGTTGTGAAGACCTTTATCTGAAGCTGATTTTTCCCAAGCCACCCAGTCTTGTACTGACAACCATGAGATGTGATGCCTCCGTGCTTGAGCTAAGAAAGGGTAGCTCATTCTTTTGTTATCATGTAACTGTTTTCCCTTTGGCCCACCTGCTTCTTCTGAGTTTGCTGAGGGAATCCATATGGATCAGTTATAATCATCTTCCCTATGAAGCTCATTTTCTGTCTTTCTGCATCCGTTAGTTGCTTTTTCTTTTCTTTTGGTGATCCCTAGTTTTGTGATTTCATATTTCAACATTAAGATGGTCATAGAAAGAATCATTTTAGAGAAGATCCTTGAGAAAGAACTGTTTTAAACCACCACATAATATTAAAGATAACTTGATGCTAATATGCAAAAATTAAGGTCTCAGTTCTTTCCTTCAAAGATGGTCTCCTTCTCTCAGAAAGACTTTTGAACATGTATGCAAGCTGTGAGAAGACATCATAGGCCACAAATTTCAGTCTTAAAATTTCCATAGTTCAAGTCATTCTTGGTTTATAATCTATCTAAATGTATTTTCTATACATGTGTAGTGTCATTTGGGATACAAAACCATGAGGAGATGAGATACAGCACTTTGAACTCAGGTGAGTTTGAACATTCAGTGATGACCATCATTATATTCATTATACAATTCTCAGTGCTGAGAATGGATTTCTCAGGGAAATATGTTCATAAGACTCTTCTTCTAGGCAATTGTAATATGTTCTATATTTTATGTATTTGTTAAAAATACTTAGTTACCAGACAGATCAGTGCTCAAGTGTCATATCTGCTTTCTAATAGGGCTGTGTTCTTAGATTGGGTATGTGCTCTGGGTCCCAGATATTCATGAACAAAATGAAGATGAGCTCTGCTTATTAGAAAACCTGTCACACCAAATTATATTATTAATATCAGTCATGTATTATGATCCCAACTTTTCTTCAAGTAAGCATTCCATCTATGTGTGTGTATACACACACACACACACACACACACACACACACACACACACACGTGTGTGTTAATTGATAATCCCACTAGAGAGAGTCTATCTTTAACCTTCATCTATCTTACAATTCCAGATACTTCTATTTGTTATTGGAGAAGTAGCCTCCACCAATTTAGCAAAAGAAAGAAAGAAAGAAAGAAAGAAAGAAAGAAAGAAAGAAAGAAAGAAAGAAAGAAAGAAAGAAAGAAAGAAAGA
>NC_034599.1:34838657-34869598 GCF_900095145.1 Mus pahari
AAGGAAGGAAGGAAGGAAGGAAGGAAGGAAGGAAGGAAGGAAGGAAGGAAGGAAGGAAGGAAGGAAAAGGGGATAACATTTGAAATGTAAATAAATAACATATCCAATAAAAGAACAAAAAAGAAATTTCTGTTAAAAATAAATTTCTATAAAATATCCAAAAAAGGAAAGAACTGGTTCTAATATTTTATCTTAGTTCAGTTTGGCTCCCAAAAGCCACACTTCCAGATGCTGAGGGTCCCTACCCCCTAGCTGGCTTTGATTGGTAATAAAGAATTGCTGAACAGCAAATGGCTGGGCAGGGAGATAGAGGTGGGACTTTTATATTGCACTGGCAAGGAACTGAGGGCAAGGAAGGAGGCCACTCCCCCAATTGGGTTTGGGGTAGCAGATATGAAATATATATTTTAAATGATGTTAACTCAGGAATACCATTGTGTTCCTTTTGTGAAGGAACCTGGGTATGCTATCACTGCTTCTGTGAGTTCATCTGACCATCAGATGAAAGCAGTTCCCTTGGTGTCATCCATCCCCACTGGCTCTTATTATCTTTCTGCCTCCTCTTCTGCCTAACTCCTTGAGCCCCCAACAGAAGTGATTTGATGGAGAGATAACAAGAACTAAACATTCCAAGGTCTTTCAGCTTCTGTACATTGTCCAGTCATTGTATTAATTTCCATCTCCTGCCAGTAGAAGCTTCTACGACAATGGCCGAGCAAGACACTGATCTATATAAAAGAATGTTGCTACATTTCTTTAGCACCTTGACTTTCCCCTAGGTCCATGTTCCATCCAGTCTCAGAAACTTTATCACCAGAGCAGTGTCAGGTGTGGGTTTCATCTCAGAGAACTGATTCTTAAATTTGATCAGTGCATAGCCAAACAAGTTAATAACTTAATAACTGTCTGATAAAGGTTTTTTGAATGAATAAATTAATGAGTGAAACATTTAAATTATGTGATATGTGTATATTAACATTGAAATAAATAATTAGATACACCTAATATGAATGTATATGTATACATGTGTGTTTGTATATTTAAATAAGAAATTTAAATATGAAATTTAAATATGAAAGAGAAAAATCATTTTTGCCCCTTCACAACTAGGATTACTTTAATTGTAAGGCAATAAGTAAAAATGAAATTTAGAACCTGTGGTATAATTACTATATTGTTGACTTGTTTTCTTGCTATAGTTGAGAACTTTAAGAAGTATTTCCAAGAAATAAGCAAAATGTTTTTTGTTTCATCATTTGGTTTGTCTGGAGTTCCTCAGGCTAGTAACACTAATTCTTTCTGATTGAGGAGGTGTTGTTTTCATAGGGATTTGTTTCTAATGATCATGCTATTGGTTCCAAATTTGTTCCCACTCTAGTTTTTCTCTCTGTAGATTGTAACTAAAACAAAGCACATAGATCAAATTATAAGCAAGCATAGTTTTCTAACGCATTTAGGGAGGGGTGTAGAAGCATGACTGGAGAATGCTAAGGCAGAGTACAGAAACTGCTTCACTGAACAGAAGAGTTTTTAATGACTTTACAGTGTTCATGTGATCAGAAGCTGGAAGTCATTTGTATAATGCTGGAAGCTAGTGTCTCAGGAGATATTGTTCTTGCAGTTCATCTCAATCAACAATGTCCTATGAATGTCTGCTTTAATATTTAGTGCTACGTTATTTTGTCAAAGGATGTGAGTTTTTATTTGATCTTAGCATCTGGACAAATCAGTCCTGAATGTACCTTGTTAGACTGGAAAATATTTTTTAATGCAGTATTTTTCTTTCTCACAAAGCATAGAATTCATAAATTAATCTATCAAACTAACTTTGGCCACCATATCCCCCGGTTCAGCCTGGCCTTCTAGGTTCCTCCTTTGGTAATGGAAGAGCTGTAGTCTATCTGAAGAAAATTAAGGCTTTCAGCTTCCCTCATACCAGCTGAGATGTGAAAAGGGACTAATTCGGTTAAAGATATAGACATGAATCATTTTTTACAACCCACATCCTCTGGCCCAAGAAGAATGAACTGTGATGAATATGAACACTGCCAAGAGAAGTTGTAATGAATTTTTATATTCATGACAAAACATTCCTTCCTAAATGACAAATACTTAGGTGATACCAGCCCAAAATGTTGCCTCTTACTATCCATAACCCTGGTTGTATGTTACATCTTCCTCAAACATACTTCACAGCCATGTTTTACCTACAAGTGAACATATAAACACAGTACCTTCATTCATCAATACCTTTTGTGTGAGATGTATTCTTGGGACCAGAAATAAATCTACTATATGCCATTTATTTTCTTTCATCCTGGGCCACTGCATTAGTTCAGGCCTGCTCTAGTCGTTGCCTTAACTGCTTGTTTTTCCAATAGGTTCCCACAGTCATCAAACACTTGGGATTTCATCTTTTCATTCTCTTGTTAAGCCCAGAGTCACTTATCAAATGACAGGTGTCTGACCTGTCATAAAATGAACAGGCCACCATGCTTTATTCTTATAGATTAACGTGATTGTCTCAGCAACTACAGGCTAGATACTGGATCAAGGAAAATATGGACTCTGAGAGGATTAAGCGTGGTTAGATATGGATGAAACATTAAATAATGTAAGAATTCCAGAAATCCCTTTAGGCTCTTCTTTATTTGAAGACAGCATTTTATTTACAGCCCAGAAGTTCCTATCACCTCAGTTTTAGGGTTGTCAAGCAGAGATAATGCTGCTGGATTATTCTGGTAGGTTCCATTATTATTATCTGATTCCAATAGGAGCATACAGAAGAAAACTGAGTCTCTCTGTGTTCTTTTATCTCCTGTTACTGTCTTCACAGGAGAGCTTCACAGCACATAATCGAATGCCTAATAAGAGTTCAGTTTTCAAAGTTTCATGCAGACTTCTCATTTGTAGTACATTTCTTCTGAAAACAAAACTAAAAAGTGATGGAGGATAAACCAAAGTCAATACCTGTGTCCAAGCTGAAAAGGAAAAAGTGTATTTGATACTGTACAGTATCTAGAATTATCACCATTGAATCCAGGATTCTGCCATTAGGTTGCTTAACCCTACACTCAAGCCCTGTTCTTTATCATTGTGTTTCAATGTAACAGGATAGTATTTGAAAAATAAAGATCATATCTCTCAAACATCAATATCCCTTAGGTGATTAAATTAATACATTAGTTAATGCAGATATTTTATGGGACTATCATTTCAGCCAAGATGATAAAACACTAAGGAGAATAAACATGAGAAGAGGCACAAAATAGGACAATGAAAGTAAGGACTCAGAAGCAACTGGTCCAACCATCATACAAAGAAATGAGCAGAAAGTAGGATGAAAAGAATGGTGGGCAAGTAGCAGGCCCACATTGTTTTGCATTCAGGAGGACTGCTCCATTCTCACATTCTGTGGTTTATGCACGTGAGTACAGGTCAGTCTGAGTCAGACTATTGGACCTGGAGGCTCCGTTTAACACTTGCTCTCTAGATGTCAAATCTTTGCTTCTTACTCTGTAATGTTGTAAATTTGAGATAGTAATAATATGAGTGTTCTTAAATACAAAGTAGTTTAGAGTAGTCAATGAATCTATTACATTAGCACTGAAGGGTACCTAAGTATTCACTACTGCTCATCCTTTAAAAATGCTTGGGAAGGAAGCACAGTGGATGTAGGACAGTCCACAGTGATGATTTCACCTCCTTATTCCTAAGACTATAAATTAATGGATTTAGCATAGGGGTGACCAAGTTGTTCAGGATCTGAACAGTTGCATCCAACCAAGGACTTGGTGTTGGCCTTAGATAAATGAAAATCACTGGCATGTAAAAGAGCAAAATGGCAGTAAAGTGGGCACTGCAGGTGGAGAAGGCTCTATGTCGACCCTCAGTGGAGCGGATCTGTAGGATGGAATGAACTATACAGCTGTAGGAAGTTAGGATGAAGAAGAAGCAACTGAGGGGCATGAGACCCACACTGATGAACCCTACCATCTCCAGGGTGGATGTGTCTGCACAAGCCAGCTTCATCACCACAGGAATATCACAGAAGTAATAGTTCACATCTTTGGGGCCACAGTAGGGCAACTGGAAGGTGAGAGTAGTTAGAAAGGTGGAATGAATACAGCCGAAAACTGCTGTCCCCATGGCCAGGATGGCACAAACTCTATGACTCATGATGACTGAGTAGCGTAGAGGGTAGCATATGGCAACAAAACGGTCATAAGCCATCACTGTGTACAGGAAACACTCAGTACCACCCAGGAAATGGTAGAAGAAGAGCTGGGACACACAACCTGCATAGGAGATGGCTGGAGTATTTCCTGAGAGGTAGAACAGCATCTTGGGAGAGCTCACAGACGGGAAAAATATGTCACACACTGACAGCTGGCACAGAAAGAAGTACATGGGTGTGTGAAGCCGAGTGGAGGAGACAATCGCAAGAAGTATGAGCAAGTTCCCCACTAAGGTGAAGATGTAAAAAGACAAAAACAGGACAAAGAGCATGGTCTCCAGACCCTCTGTGTGTGGGATGCCCAATAGGATAAACTGAGTCACTACTGAATGGTTCTTCATAGCTTTGAGAATGTTTGAACTTGCAAAGATTAAAAGGCAGCAATCTGGTGCTCAATGTCTATTAAGAATTTTTTTCTACTGAGAGCTTTGAGTATGCTTTGAGAAGCAAAACATTGCATTCTTCTGATAAGCAAAACAATATCTCCACAAAAGTATCTGTTACTGTAAATTCGTATTGGAGAGTCAATCTACACAGTTTTTAGAAGGGTTGATTCATGAATATAAGTGATTGTCTTGTCTTTTATACCAAGACAGAGGTTAAGAGACATGGCTAAGTATTCTCAAATTAGACAGTGCTTTTCTTGAGTTTATATTCTGAGAACATGTATGTGTTGAACCTTGGTGATATGTTTAAGTAACCTGCTGTCACTATTCATTACCCTCAGCAAAGCAGTAGGAAAATATTGTGTGAGAAATCATGACATTTGACAGGAGTTCCGAATTTGGTTCTTTTTAGCTAGACTAATTAAAATAATTCATCCAACGTGTTTTGTAGTTACCTGCAAAATGTAAAGCATACTTAGTTTAACAACAGCAATGTCAACATAAATGTACATTAATATTATGTTTATAAACTGCTTGAAAGTACCTGACAAAATTGTTAATAAACTCTAAAGTAAGGTCTTCCTTATTTTTATGAGGCTACAACTTCTAGAAATGCTAGCAAAGAAAAAAAGGGAGACCTTCCTTTTGCCATTATTCTCAAGTGTTCTTTCACACATGTGACTATCCATAAGTCAACTGCCTCTGAGAGTGTTGGCATGATCAGTTGTCAGTAACACTGTATAAATAGCACCCTTCACAAGTGGCATGGCTGATAGTCAGAAACTCCCTTTACAAATATTGAGAATATATGCCTCCTATGTATAGAACAGGTAAGAGAGACTTCCTCTGAGGTATGATCTCTTTTATATTAAATAAGATCAGCACAAACCCAAATAATAACAAGAAATGTGACATACCTGATAATTAGATATAGAATATATATATATATATATATATATATATATATATATATATATATATATCCCTCAAACACTACCACTAAATAACTTGCTTTCAGATATTCATTGTTGATCTCCTTCAAAGAGTTGAGATCTACAAAACTCAAAAGGAAAGGGATTTCAAGCACAACAAATAAAAATCTCCTAGCTACTTGTAACTCATTTTTCTGCATTAAATACCTTTATGTTGCATACAATTTATTTCATCATTAAAAAGATGAGCCTATTTCAGGGTCTGTATACTGGCCACAAACTTAAAAAATAAAACTGATAGCAGAAAATGTAACTAGCTATTCCTTCCCCATTCAAGGATAACAGAACTAAAGGATAAAATGACAGCCTTAAATACAGTTATTTCTCAATAACAAATATTTCCTGAGTTTTGGACCACACAAAATAACTCAAATATGGCTAGAAACTTAAACCAAGGAATATTAAATTTAAATATTTCTCTCAGCCTCCACCAAAGGATGAATACTGCTTTCCTGACCAAGGCCTATGCCACCATGGAAAAAAGGACAATTTTCTGCTTCCTATAAATTATCATCATCATCATCATCATCATCATCATCATCATCATCATCATCATCTTAGTCATCATCATGATGAAGAAAAATGGCTGAGAGCACCCATTCTTACTCTCTTAGGCTCCTCATCTTGACTTTTTATTATGTTTCTTTTTCAATTTAGTTGTCCCAGAAGTGGAACATTTTATTACTCCTCTTTGACTCCTTGTCCTAACATTAAGACACATTATCTCTCAAACTAAAATGAATGACACTAAAATTCTCCTTCGTGTCCACCTCTATTTTCTTTTGTCGCTGAGAGCAAGAACTTACAAGGAGGATTCCACACCCTGGGGTGATACAATCTTATTCTGAAGTGTCTTTTTTTAATGCTGGTTTCCTATGCATTTTTGCAAACATTTCATTTTTACCAACTTGTGTCTTTTTTTTTTCTTCAAGAAAATGTCAGATAGATAACAATTAAATGGTGTTGACAAATTCAAATTTAGTAGCTCTATCTAATATACATAAACTATAAATAGAGAATCCCAAGATACTCATATTACTAATTTATTAAACCAATTATTTTGTACAGCTATTGTGTTTTAGACACAATATATCTGGGTCTTATAGATTTCATTTAAATGTCAACTCACCTGCATTATTCATGTGGTTTCGTGGCTAAAATCATCATGTAACAAAAAATTTTGAAATTCTATTATAATACTCTAGTGCCCTAGATTCTTGACTCAGATGTCCATACAATGTTATTTATTATCTTTAGAGAAGGCTGGGAGAAATCTTGGATAGAATACTCACTGGCGAGCCGGGCGTGGTGGCACACGCCTTTAATCCCAGCACTAGGGAGGCAGAGGCAGACAGATTTGATTTCTGAGTTCAAGGCCAGCCAGGGCTATACAGAGAAACCCTGTCTCAAAAAACCAAAAAAACAAAACAAAAAACAAAACAAAACAAAACAAAAACAAAAAACAAACAACAACAACAACAAAGAAAACCTCATATTGTTTTGAAGTAGGATCCCACTATGCAGCCCAGGCTGGCCTTGAGTTCACTGTATAAATGAGACTTGTCCCAGACTCACAGAAGTCATTATGCTCCTGTCTCTCAAATGCTGACATTAAAGGAAGGTACCACCATGCCCAAACCCTTATCCATTTACAAATGGGATCATTGAATTGCTATCCAAGAGAGGGGAACTTAACATGCACTGGATATTTTTCTTACTTCATTCCATCTAAAAGTCAAACTTGGTAGCCAGTGTCATAGCCTGTTGTCAAAAATAATAACAAGTTTATTATTTCTTTTCTTATTTGAGCTCATAATTACATTTCCTCCTCCCTGTTTCTCCCTCCAAATCCCTCCATATACCTTCTTGCTTTAATTCATATTCACAGCATGTTTTCATTGCTATTTCATATGTACATGTATGTGAATATACATATATATTCTAAATATAACCTACTTAGTCTCTGTATTATTACTTTGATGTGTTTTCAGAGCTGAGCATTTTGGTGTTAGATACCATCTTAGTCAGGGTTTCTATTCCTGCACAAGCATCATGACCAAGAAGCAAGTTGGGGAGGAAAGGGTTTATTCAGCGCACACTTCCACATTGCTGTCCATCACTGAAGAAATCAGGACTGAAACTCAAGCAGGGAGCAGGAGCTGATGCAGAGGCCATGAAGGGATTTTCTTTACTGGTTTGCTTCCCCTGGCTTGCTCAGCCTGTTCTCTTATAGAACTCAAGACTACCAGCCCAGAGATGGCACCACCCACAAGGGGCCTTTCCCCCTTGATCACTAATTGAGAAAACGCCTTACAGCTGGATCTCATGGAGGCATTTCCTCAACTGAAGCTCCTTTCTCTGTGATAACTCCAGCTTGTGTAAAGTTGAAACAAAACTAGCCATTACAGATACCATATCTGTGTGCTATTTCCTGAGGAAGACTTAACAAAGATCTGTTCTTTGTCTTTGTTTCCTGAGGTAGCCTCTTTTAATGCTAGGAAATAAAGTCCTTCCTAAAAGGCTCTTACTGCAGGTTTACACAAAAGGAGAGGAAACTTCAGTCTATTTATATTTAAATTTGTGTGTGTGTGTGTGTGTGTGTGTGTGTGAGTGTGTTTACATGTCTATGCACATGTCATGGTGCCTGAGTGTTGGTCAGAGAACAATTTATGGCTGTCAGTTCTCTCTCTCTCTCCACTGTGTTGGTTCTGGGGAACAGATTCAGGTGATGAGACAAGCACCTTCACCAATTAATATATCCCCCCAGTCCTTGATTTTGATCTTAATTTAATATTTTAATTATAATTTCATTTCATTTTATAAATCACACGACATATACTTCTCCGTCTCGCAATTCTGTTATGTTAGCATCTCCGTCTTCTAGACAGGCTGTTGCTAGAGCTGCCACAAAGAATGTCTCTAAAGAAAGAGGCCAGGTTAGCATGGATCAACATATTCCACTAAAGAAATTTATATTGTCACATGAGATACAGTAGAATTATGAAGAGAGGGCTAAAAGCCCATGCTTTTTACAAATGCTATCCATACCTGAACACCTCCAATTCAAGTGAGCCCTCCACAATTAATAGGCAAAGAGCCCCAGAGTTTCTGTGCTCAGGTGCCCTGGTGTTCTGTGATTCTGCAGGCTCATTAGATTTTGCAGTTGAGTTCAGGAAAATGTATCAGCTAAGGATCAGCAAGTTCCATGCGTATTACCTGTTAGCTTGTGAGGAGCAGAGGCTGGTAGACCTTGGCAGAAGTCCAAATACTCATTCCATCCATCTAGAAACATGATCCCAGCTTTTCTAAGTACAATAACTAGAGTTGACATTTCCTTTTTATGATGAAACCTATGTGTTCCAGCCCAAGGAGCTGTCATGTTCAATTATAAAGAATCATGTCTTGTGGGGCTTGTGCAATCAAAAGCAGAACACCCCCTCCCTGGACCACTAGTCTAAAGTGCTTTGAAGATCCTCTTAGGGCCTGCCTGGAGTTCAGAGATAGCTCTGTGGGAGCAATTAGTGTGTCACCTCTATTTATAATTAAATCATAAAATTGTAGTTATGGTTTTATCGAAAAGAGATGTTCCAAAGCAGGAAACATGTTCCTGGAAGATTATTTTCATGGAAGAGAACAATTCAATGCTTATATTTTTATTTCATCTTCAATGCTGTCCCTTAGGTGCCTTTGGATCCTAACTATTCTCTAACACTTGAGTTGAGCCTGGCTAGAAACCTCACACCATAAAGTTGATCTGAGGACTTCCGGCCACCTCACAAGGTGTTCAGTGATTAAGAAACACTATCATCTAGCACTGATTTAATCAAGGTATTTAGGAAATAGAAATAAAGATATGTAGTACAGCCAAAAGTATAAACTGAATCTATTTAAGATACCCACAGTAATTCTGAAACGGGAAATGTATGGCCTTTATCTCCCTCTTTGTTATGTTTATGTTACTTTGCAACTTCCATCTAATTCCTGCTACTGTAAGAGTAATACTTACTACTATGATGCTGAAATCTTGCTAGAACAAGCATAAGTGAATAATGGTAATGCAGATCATTAATTCAGGCATTGCCCAGGATCCAGGATCGATGCTACAGGCTTACTTTAGAATCTGTACTACCTATTCTATTGTAGTTGTTCTAGAAAACTTCAAGTGTCATTCTGTGTATGAATAAAATAAAAGTTGCAATGAAGAAACACATTGGGAGACCATGGTAACATCTCACAGAAGAAATGATAGGGACAGAAGATCAGATCCAAAAAGTACTTGAAATTAGATTAAGAAGGTGGTGGGTGTGTTCTTAATTGTTATGACAAAAAAAATGAAAATATAAGAATAAAACCCAAAATCTATTTCAGCCTAGAAGTGAGTGACTTGGTGGTAACCAAGAAAGGTTCTGGATTCATGGGTGACATCTCAGAAGCCAAAGGCAACAGGATTCACAAGTAATTTCTGTAGACTATTGGCAGCTTGCACCAGCATGGGGATGCAGGAGCCTCGGGGGGGGGGGGGAGAAACAAGAGTCAGAACTGTGGGACAGAAGAGAAGGCTCTTTCCTCAGCCTTTGTCAGTCATCCCTAACTTCTCCCTTCAGCCTTGATTTAGCTTCCTGCAGTACAACCCATTCTTCTTCTGATTCTGCTTTAGTCATTTCTGTCCAAAGGAACACAGCACAAGGATACAATAAACATCCAGGAATACGTGCTACACATCTACAGATAGTCTTATTCAGCTATGCATCCACACTTGTGTTCCTTCAGTTTGCTCAGCTGGCCCCAACTACCAAATCCATGCTTCACTCTAGTCCCGAAAGGAGGAATTAGCTTGAGGAACAGACAATAGCGTGGCTAGGGTAACCATGAAAACTCTAGAGTGTTCTGCTACACTTACAGGCATAGTTGCTGGAGAGAACGATGAGAAAGAGGGAAAGGGAGGACAGCATTGTGCTCCTAACTGCATGGTCATGAAGCCATGCCACAGCATTCCTTTCCAGAACCTCCCACTCACACTTCAAGTCCTGCTATTGGCATACGGCCAAAGCACAGACAGCTCTGTGGCCTAGGCAGAGGGGTCCTCCTGCTTCAGAACAGATGCAAACTTCTGTCTTCTTCCAGGCATGGCAGGAAACCAATCAAGAGGAAGTGAAGAGATTTACTATTTCCTTCCTTTTTGTTTCAAATCTGCTGCCACATGGAATTCCCTGCCTCATCTTTTTCTTATAGAGCTTCAAGATGACATTCCCTTACCACTCTGAAAAGGACTGAAGTTCTAAGTACAGGGTAACAATGATCATATTCCTCAAAACATTCCAAACACCTTGTGCATGGGTAATTGGATGGTGTGAAGAGAAGAAAGTGTAAGTTTAACTTCTTTTAACGTATTACAACTGTCATATTTTTTTATCCTCAGCTGCCTGAAGAAAAAAAAAAAAGAATCCATAAGGAATAATCAGTAGCACATTTCCAAACATAAATGCCAGTAATACAAAAGTGAAAATATTTGTCTATAGTTAGTTTATGGATTAATATAGTCTAGTAATGATGGACATTAGAATTTTGCAAGATATTGACATGGGTACATTGTAGAGTAAATGGCATAGGAAAATCTGCAATCATAGGCCAAGAATGAAGCTCATCTTAATAAATATTTTGGAAAAAGTAAAGCCAATTGACTCCAAGCCAACGGTGCGGTGGGAAGTATGGAGAGATTCTATGAATACAGTTATAACAAGACATGAATGTAGTTTAGGTGTCAGTTGTATGACAATGACATAGTGTCTATGGGGAAGAATACAGTGTGTTATAGATAACTATTTTTCTTATTACAAATAATTGAGAAGCCAGAAAAATAACAAAAAAGTAATTATAGGGATAGAAGATCATATAGGGGGTATATGAGTTCATTATTCTAAATCCTCCATTTATTTGAATGGAAACATTTAGATAACTGATGTGGTCTCTTTGTTATAGATTTGTATGTTACCCCTACTCATTTACATGGACCTACTGGATTCATGAGTATTAATTATTTTCTTTTATTATTTCCTACTATCAATATATTTATTTTATGACCAAGCTTGATTCATCTTGACTGCTGAAAACCCTTTATACCAAGTCTATATCCCTCTTACATACTCAACATTTTGTTTTACCATTTCTTTGTTTCCTACCACAATAAAACATAATTCAAATATATTGGGTAGTTTTTGCTTAAACTTAATATTATTTATGCCTTCAGGTTGCTCTGGTTATTTTTATTGAAGAAGGGTGGAGGTGTCTTCATTATTGTTTGGGTGTCATGGCTTCTACTTTGCTGATACTGAAGCAAGAGGCATGTATATATGTTTACCTTTTATATAGATACATTTTCAACCATGTATCAATAATTTATATGTATACTTATACAAAGCTAAACATCAGTCATACAGGCATTTTATAATCTATTTACTACTACATAATTTACTCCACAAACAACATACATTATCTTTAATACTCCAGCTGGAGAAAAATAGTTACCATAGTCCACTGTGGATTATTTCATTGGTGCATTCCTAGTTACACTGCATTCAGAATTTCTATCAAGTACAACCATGAAAAGCTCCTCCACTAGTAATTTACTATGGAATCTAAAATCATTACAAAGGTTCACTATGTTTTAATTCCTGAATCTCCATGTATTTCCAGATTTACTTAAGTCAATATGTTCCTGTGACCTTTCACCAAGATCCCTTAAGATACCCTGAAAACACAAAATAGACATGAAAGGAATGCATTTAATATAATTACACATTATTTCCCAGATACTAAATACACAGAAACACACTGATATGGTTTCAGGTACTTCAGATATTATTTTTAATTTGAAAACCACTGTCATCGATGCTTCATACAGGAAAACTCACTAGGGTTTAGTTTCTATGCTTAAGCTAAAAATCACTATTTCAAAACAGAAAGAATCACACAACAGGGAGATAAGAGTGTCACAAGGGGGATAAATGAGAAAATTAATTGCTCGTAGTTCTCCCAGCCCTGTCACTCTAAGCAGCTCACAATAATGATAGGAACTCTTGAGAGACTTTCTTGGTGTGTGTGTGTGTGTGTGTGTGTGTGTGTGTGTGTGTGTGTGTGTAATATTATTTATATTACATCTTATATATCAAAACTTCTCTAACTTCATTCCAATAAGTGGTTTGGGAAGTTAGCAAATAAATCAAGGCACTTGATTTGTAATATGTGAACTACTTAGAACTTGAAATCCTGTTCCTTGGAGTAAAGAGAGTATGGATTTATCTTTGAGCTATTATTACCTACTTCAAAACAATTTCATGTGAATTTTCACTGCTTCTAAATACTACACAAAACAGAAACAAAGGTTTCTAAGTAAAGAAAAGGTAAGCAACTAAATTCAATTTCTCCTATCATCATTCTACATAGGAATGAGACAAACAATCTGAAATCCAGTCTCTAGATACTATAGAAAGTAGCTGAAAATGGTCACTCATATTTTGAAGAGACATATCAGAATGCAGGAAAAAATGTATCCCAGGTTTGTTTAATGGTTAAATTGGTTTGATGTTAACAAATAACTTATCTAATTTGCTGTACTATATCTGAGGCAACATAATAAACAAAATCCTCATTTGTGCTACTGGTCATGTAGAAACTGAATACAAATAACTGTAATAGAGTTGCTCAATTTGCCTGGATATATTTAACGTATAATGCTGTAACTGAACCACACCTCCAATTTAGCACAAGTCATCAGGTAACTCTTTATCTTATGTTCCCATTTCTTCCATTATTTAGACAACTTATTCACTTTAATCAAACACTTAAATTCTTAAAGATTTTGATGATTTTTGTGCATCTATAATATTGAACATGAAAACTGTTACTTTAACACTTGATTTTGAATAGTATACCATCAAACGGTCTATCTCCCTCTCTCCTTCTAGACTGTAGTAGTCTGAGAAGGCTCTGTGAGATGCAGCTCTATAACATTCAACACCCAAAATATCATTTTCAGTTTATCACTATTGAATGGATGTTACTTTTGGTTCACATTCACATCCAAACAATATCTTCTAGAAGCAGTGTCATCCTGCAAGCATTTGTTACAAATTTCTATAAATTTTAGAATAGTTTTACATATGATTATCAGCTAACTTCTTCATAAAATGCCCTTTTCAAGACAATTTTTTAACTCTAAGACATGTTTTTGATGTTTCCTAGGTTCATATTATGAGGTATTTTTCTGAATTTTCATACACAAAGCATAATTGTATGGAGATTTGGCAAAGATTTTGTCAAGAGAGTGCAGAATTATTTAATACTTTCTAGATAAATCTGTAAAAGTATAATAAAAACTTGAAGTCTAGATGTAGTTTAGTGATTTCACCATTGTTGTGTAGGCTAATTTAAAAAGAATTACTTTTTAAATAACACAGTTTTGTTTTGTTCTCCAAGGAATATATTTCAGTCAAAATCAACATGGACAAACGTGGAAGATATTATACGCACTGATTGAAACTAGGAACAAAAGGGAAGACACTGAATTATTATACTTAAATGTGGTGAGTATTACAGTAAAATCCATAGGAAACAAAAATTCTACCATAGGATGGAAGGCAGAGGGACAAGAATAATTGATCAATGTAAAAATCTTACTAAAGTTGGAAAGATAAATTATAAATACATTCTGTGCCAACCAGTGTACATATTTAATAATTTGCCATTTTTACAGCCAAACTGAAAAATGTAGGTATCAAATTAAGCATTCTGAACACACATAAACTTCACCAGTCCATGAGCAACATTTGGGAGATGTTACAAGATCCATTATTGTGGTGTCATGAGTGTTTGAATATGCATAATCTGAACAAATTATAAATATTCAATATTAAAGGTTGTTGTATGTCATTTCTGCTTCAGTAACACTAAAAAACAAGCAAAACTGATAACTCAGTGTATTGCTAAAAGGAGAATAAGACAAATAATTCAGGCCAAGGGTGTTTGTTACCACCCACCAAGGTCAAAAGCATCCAAACATGAAGGTGTTAAAGGATCAGGAAGCAGAAGAATTTATAAGAGCATGTCAGACTTCAGGGCAATTATTCAGTTGGGCCAGACACTGATGGCCAGTGTCAACTGTACAGTGACATGGTAAGACATACTGGATCCTTTGTTTTAAGAACATTTTTTTTTCCAGAACATCATTTCCAGAGGCAGGGAACAAAGGAAATTTGTCAGACGACCAGTAGAATCAGTGGATACTATGGAAGTGAATGTTGTACTATGTGTCAGTATGATTTGTGCTGGAACAACAGAATATCACATTGCATAATAGTATACAGTCAAAAGTAGTTGATTTGGCTCAAGTGCATTGAGGCGGGGAACTTGAAGTCCAAAAGCCTCCTCTGGCATGGTGTTTAATTGCTGACTGCTTTCTGAACTTTTTCAGATAGAAGACATAGAAGGAAGGCTCTAGATGATGTATCTACCTTATGTCTTTAACTTTTATTATGTTGATGGCTAGAAAGTATTTAATTGTCTTTATTTTGGGATTGAAAGGATAAGCACACCCTGTGATAGTATGAATACTAGTAGGTGAAGACAACAGTTGACTGTTTCACAGAGATGCCCCAGAGAAAACCTGAATATTTGATAGAAATTACAAGGTACATACCAGGGAGACAGTAGATGAAAAGTGCTTCCAGGCAGGTGGAAATGTACCAGGCTGTGGTAGAATCTTTCATCTGATCAGGATACTTTAGGCCTCTAATTTAGTTTTAACTTTTATAACACATATATTAAAGTGTAGCATATTATAAAATGTGTATTCTTCAGTGTAATTCAGTGCTTTTAATCTATTTACTGAATTACACAGACATTATCATATTCTCTTGCAGAACATTTTCATCTCCATCCCAAATAAAATCCTGTAACTATGAGATGTCAATGCCTTCCTTCCCACATTACATTACCTCATAAACACCAAGCTGGTTTCTAAATGAGTGACTGGCCTGCTCATGACACTTTTATGAATGGCTTCCAAAAATCGGGTGCCTTCTATGTTTGCTTATTTCACTCACAGAGTTTCATGTTCTCTGAAGAAATCTATTCAGGGACTTTAAATCTCTTTACTGCTGAACAGTGGTCTGTTTTATGGATAAAGTATACCTTGCCTGTCTATTTATCAGTAGATCAATGTCGGAGGATTTTCAAGCTAATGATATCATAAGCACTTCTATTTAGCCAGTCCTGTAAATATTTCTGTGAGTATATGCTTTTAATTCTCATGGGTATATCTCCATACTGAAGTTTTGCAACATAAGTCCATAGTTTTATTTTGAAGCATTTTAGTGTTTTCTGTAGCATTTTAAAACCCCTCCCAAAACATGAGGACTCCAGATTCTTTACATCCCTGTAATACAACTTTCATTGCCATGATCCTGATCCGTGTGAAATGTTATTTAATTGTGCTTGCAATTTGAATTTTCTTAATACTGGGCAATAAAGCACTGTTTCCAATGCTTATTGGACACATGTGCATCTCCAATAAAAGAATGGTTGTCCCTATCTTCTGTCCATTATAATTTGCAAAATTTGACAGTTTGTTTGTTTATTTGTTTATTTACTAATTGGAAAAGCAGCCAGTACTCATAGTCACTGAGCCACCTCTTCTTCCCTAAATAACTAACTCTTTTTTTTTCTGGTAAACACATCCATGCCCTTTTTCAATTTTAATTCAATAAAGTTGTTTAAAATAATGTCGCTTTGAAAGACTTTAGGTTCCAAAGTAGTCAAAAGACTTAAAACTTTAACAAATGTTACTCAGAGTACAATAGTATTTTTAAGAAATTCTTATTTGCTGAGCTGGAGACATGGCACAGTGAATAAATGTACTTGCTCCTCTCAAAGGTCAAGTAGCTCTCTTCTGGCCTCCACGGGTACTTGTACCCATGTGAAATACACTGTGTAGACATATACATGAGTAAACATATAAATCTTTTAAAAGTTTTATTTATTTGTTTATGATTCTGGTATATTCTGTATCGCAACCACAGTTGCCCCTGTCACTTATCTTCCCAGTTTCTCTTACCCACCACCTCTCTCCCCCAGATCCACTCCTCCTCTATTTCCTTCAGAAAAGAGCAGGACTCCTAACAACATCAACCAAACATGATATAACAAGTTACAATAAGACCTGGTAAAATCCTCATATCAGGGCTAAACTAGGAAAATCAATAGGAGCAAAACAGTCCCAAGAGCAGTCAAAAGAGTCATGGACAGGCCCCATTCATTCTGTTAGGAGTCCCACAAGAACAAGCTACAAAATGGTAACAGATATGCAGAGGAACTAGGTCAGAACCATATATGCTCCTTGGTTTTTGCTTTGGTTTCTCTTAGCCCTGCCAAGTTGATTCTATGAGCTACGTTCTTGTGATGGTGTTGACCCTCTGGCTTCTAACATACTTCCTCCACATTTTTGGGATCCCCCGAGCTCTGTCTATTCTTTGATGTGGGTTTCTGAATCTGCTCCTAGGTATTTGAGCAGAGAAGCATCTCTCTCTCTCTCTCTCTCTCTCTCTCTCTCTCTCTCTCTCTCTCTCTCTCTCTCTCTCTCTTTCTTTCTTTCTCTCTCCTGTATTCACTTCTTNTCTCTCTCTCTCTCTCTCTCTCTCTCTCTCTCTCTCTCTCTCTCTTTCTCAGTGTTGGGCCAGTCATGTTGAACCAGTCATTGGTTGGCCACTCCCAGTAGTTCTGATCCACCTTCACCCCTGCACATCTTGCAGGCAAGTCAAATTATAGGTCAAATTTTTGTGGCTGTGTCAGTCTCCCAGTTCTTCCACTAGCAGCCTTACCAGATTACGGAAGCTGGCCAGTTCAAGCTCCATATCACCCTTTACTAGTAATCTACTCTAGGGTTGCACTCATAGACTCTACCAAGTGTCTATTGCAGTAGGATTCCTTGGCACCGAAATGTCTTCCAATTCTAGTTGTCTCTGCCAGTACAGTCTCCTGTTCACTCTCTTAAACCCTCCTGTTCTCATTCCCACCTGCTCTACTTCACCTGTAACATTTATTCTATTTCTCCTTCCCAGGGAAGTCTGAGTCCATCCTTGAGACCTCCTTGTTATTTAGCCTCTCTGGGTTTGTGGACTGCAGCATAACTAATCTTTATAGCTAATATCCATTTATAAGTGAGCACGCACATACCATGTTTGTCTTTCTGGAATTGGGTTATCTCAATCAGGATGACTTTTTGTAGTTTCATTCATTTGCCTGCAAATTATATGGTGTCATTTTTAAACAGATAAATACTACTCCATTGTGTAAATGTACCACATTCTCTTTATCCATTTTTTATTTGAGGGCCATCAACATGGTTTTCAGTTTCTAGATATTATGAATAAAGCTGCCATGGACATAACTGAGCAAGTAATGTTGTAGTAGGATGGAGAATCTTTTGATATATTCCCAGGAGTGGTATATCTGGTTCTTGAGGTAGATCGATTCCCAATTTTCTGAGAAACTGCTATAATGATTTCCAAAGTAACTGTACATGTTTACTATTCCACATTTAATGCAGAAGTTTACCTTGTTCCACATCCTCACTAGTATGAGCAGTCATTTGTGGTTTTGAGCTTAGTCATTCAAACAAATATAGGACCAAATATCAAAGTAGTTTTGATTTGCATTTCTTTGATGGCTAAAGACATTGAACATTTGTATAAGTGCTTCTTGGCCACTTGAGATTCCTCTGTTGATAATTCTATTTACATTTGTAGCCCATTTTTTATTGCATTATTTAGTTTGTTGATGTCTAGTTTCTTTTTTATGGATAATTTCTTTTTTAAATTACAGTATATATTACTGAATTTTACATTACACATATTTAAAAATCACATACCTCTAAAAAGAAATATGTACACAAAAATGTAAACTGCAACCTCTCTCAAGTAGAAGAGAGATTTAGCATGAGAGTATACAACTGCAGAAGGGTGGGTGAAATACATAGACTTTTACAATGTACACCTTCAGAAAATTCAAAGCTTTCAAAGTTTTCTGGTCTACCAGGAATTAATTATGTTTCTCTTACCTCAGAAACCATTCTGCATAGGAGAGCACGTGGGCTGCAGAAGCAAGGTAGCTTCTTGTACAGGGTCCCTTTGAATGTCTAGTTTCTGAACTTCTTTATATTTTGTATATTAGCCCAGTGTCAGACAAGGAGATGGTGCAATGCTTTTTCCATTCTGTAGGCTGCAGTTTTGTCCTAATTGCAGTGTTTTTGCCTTTCAGAAGCTTTTCCATTTCATGAGAACCCATTTACTAATTGTCAGTCTTAGAGCCTGAGCTATTGGTGTTCTGGTCTTAAGTGTATTCTTGTTGTTGTTGGGTTTTTTTTCTTTTTTCAAGAAGTGTTTCTCTGTATAGACCTGGCTGTCCTGGAACTCACTCTGTAGACCAGGCTGGTCTTGAACTCAGAAATCTGCCTGCCTCTGCCTCCCAAGTGCTGGGATTAAAGGAATCTTCCACCACTGCCTGGTCTAAATGTTATTATTTTTATTTTCTTATATTCTATCTAAAACTCTACTTCTTGAATATATTATATGAAATTTTTCTATGCTGTGTGTAATTTTTTTCAGATTTAGTATTATGTTCAATTTACTAATATTGTAGGACAACCTCTAATTTGGGCTCTTATATAAGAAAGATTACTAATTTTAAATTTGAAAATGTGTGGTTCTGTTTCCCCTCAATATGAATACAGCTTTATCTGCTATATTTAGTTACAATAGGTCCCTTATAAATTATTTTGATTTAATGGTGTCTGAAATAGTTTCATATTAATAACAAGTACCAATCTACTCCAGTACCATATGGTAAAAAATATTTTCATATTAATTTATAATAAAACCCTCATGCCCAAAGCATACACACATAGACACACACATAGACACACACACATTTATATATATTATATATATAATATATAATATATAATACATATATATTATATATATAATATATATAATACATATATATTATATATATAATATATAATATATAATACATATATATTATGGAGAGAGAGAGACTTGTTTCTGAGATGTCAAATGTGTTCTATTGATTGGCCCATCTATACTATGCAGATTATAACAATATTGTAGTGAGATTCAAGAGGGAAGAGGTTTAAGGCTCCCATTATCCTGTTTCAAGTTAGTTATGATTTTTGTTTATATAATTTTGAATTTATAATAATTTTGTTTACATAATTTTGAATTTATAATGATTCATGTATAAGTAAATCAAATAAAAAACCCCAGAAAGTTAATAGGTACATCATTGAGTTTGAAAAAAGATCTGGAAAGAACATCTATTGTCATAAATTTATTTTCATTGTCATGAATGGGGTTGCCTTTCTTTTCTGTATCTCTTTAATTCTCTTCCACACTGCTTTGCAGTTCCAAGTGCAATGCCATATTTATTTCATTTATGTATATAAGTAAATTATAATTTCTGTTAAATTACTAATAAGCTTAATGGTTATTTCCCTTCAATCTTCTCCCATACAATGACCATTAAAATATTTCTTCAAATTTCTCTAAGTAGAGAACTTATATAAAACATTGTTATTAACAGATAGAGATAGTCTCAGATAGAGGTGCTTCATATTTAGTGTCTTGTTTGACTTACTCTAATTAGAATCTTTGCTATGATATTAAATAAATATTTTAACGTTGCTTCATTCATTAACTAATGGTGAAAGTTTTTCATAGGTATTGTTTGTTTTCCTCGATGATGCTGATATTTTAACATTAAACAATATTTATAAGATAGACATGAGAGATTTCTAGATAACTCCATAGAATTTGTTATAGCTTTTCTTTGTGGGTTTATGGAATGCAGATAAATATAGATATAGTAGATATTTATTTTTATGTTTCATGTTAATGTCTTTTAATTGTAATACCCATGAAGAACTGTTGGCAGTAGATGACAACAGAGTAAAATTATTTTAATTCAGTGTCACAATCAAGTGCAGAGTGATAAACAATCTTTTTCTCACTTCCTATAAAAAAATGTTCAGGAGGAAATGGCTGAAGGCAATCAGTCCACAGTGACAGAGTTCATCATCGCTGGGTTAACAAACAAACCAGAGCTGCAGCTGATCCTCTTCCTCCTCTTCCTTGGAATCTACCTGTTCACAGCACTGGGGAACCTGGGCATGATCATTCTGATCCTTCTCAGCTCCCACCTGCACACACCCATGTACTTCTTCCTCAGCAGCCTGTCCTTCATTGACCTCTGTTACTCTACTGTCATTACCCCCAAAATGCTAGTGAACTTTGTAGCAAAGAAGAATGTCATCTCCTATGAGGAATGTATGACTCAGCTCTATTTCTTCCTTGTTTTTGTTATATCTGAGTGTCATATGTTGGCTGCAATGGCATATGACCGCTATGTTGCCATCTGTAACCCCTTGAGGTATAATGTCACCATGTCCTATCAAGTCTGTTTATGGATGATAGGTGGGGTGTATAGCATAGGTTTCATTGAAGCCACACTTCATACTGTTTGCATGCTACGAGTGCTTTTCTGCAAGGCTAATGTAGTAAATCACTTCTTCTGTGATCTTCTTCCATTGCTGCAACTTGCCTGCTCCAGCACATTTGTCAATGAGGTAGTACTTCTGTGCCTCAGTACTTTTAATTTCTGTGTGCCAATGCTGGCAATCTTGAGCTCTTACAGCTTTATCATTGCCAGAATCATTCGCATTAAATCCACTGAAAGCAGATTCAAAGCATTCAGCACCTGCAGCTCCCACTTCTCTTCTGTTGCTGTCTTCTTTGGTTCTTTGGGATTCATGTATTTTCAGCCATCATCAGTTAGCTCTGAAGATCAAGGGAAAGTGACCTCTGTGTTTTACACTACTGTTGTACCAATGCTGAATCCCTTGATCTACAGCCTGAGGAATAGAGATGTCAAACTTGCTCTAAATAAGTTATTTCGAAAGAAGACATTTCATATGTAAAATAATATTTTGCCTTAGTAGAAAATTCTTATATCTAAAATTTTGACAAGAAAAATACCTTGAGACAAGACATGTTAAATATTGAAATTTGCATTAACACATGGTTATTTACTACCAAAAATTGTCAAGAAGAATTGGATTAAAAAAATTTAGATACATGAAGAAAGCAGTTCTGGGTTGTCCCAGGGTCTATCAACCTTATGTCAACTACCACATCTCTAAATAGTTTTCAAAACACTCCAAAGTCTTCCTATAGTTCATTATGTTTATGTGTGTATAATATGACTATTCTCTGGAGATATTTTACTTTCTTGTTTAAGGAAATAAGTACATGTGGTAGAAAGTTATCTATTATCTAGTTTTTCTGTATCCTACCCTCTTAATTTAGTGTATTATCAACCAATTGTGAAAAAAATGATCTCTAAATTAAGTAGACTTAGCAAAAATGAATAAACCCAAAATATCCCTTCTATATCTTCATCAACATGTAGGGTATTATGGAATATAATAATTAGAAATAATACTGTTCCACATTCAGGGAAATAACACTGAAATAACTGAACAAGACTGTACACATAAGCACATGCTCAACACTATTGCCGTAATTACCGATCCAGCTTGGGGAATTTGCCATCCACTTTGTTCCTGAAAGTTTCCTGTTTCCTGAGCATTCTGTACTACTTTTCTCTATTTAAAATAACAACTGCACTTCCCAAGACCACATTATAGAATCTCTGTTTCAGAAGTGATAGACGAGTACATTATTGTGCTGTTTTTATATAGAAAATTTAAAACTGGAAAGTAGTTCTCTCTCTAATTACATGTAGAATTCATACCCCTAAACTAACTATCCTTTCTGGGTTCCTGACATGCATGGGAGACACAATAAACTTAATTTTATAGCCTCATCAGCGACCAATCATAATATTCCCACCACTGTTTTACTTGACTCTGGAGACACTAGTTCCTTCTCAGCCATAAATCCCTGTGATTAGTGGTCCCACATTCCAATAACCTAGTAAAACAAAAGTCTTGAAACTTATAATTAATCAGTCAGATTTATCAATAAATTTTCAGTTCACAAGCTACTCACACAATAATTTCTGTGCCAATTGATAATGATACAAGCTGGCCACCTAGATTAGACAAGTTACCCCAATTACTTTATCCCCGTATAATAGCATATCTACCTGTGGCTATTCACATTACTTATAAGAATGATGCTTATTTAAGTTTTGTGCAAAATGTACTGGGCAATAAATAGATAATGGTCGTGTCTGAAAAAAATGTGCTACTTTTTTCTCAAAATATAAAGAGATGGTTCTAATACTAATCATTCAGAATATAGAAATTAATTAAAGTAAACACAAAACAAGGCATGCATTAATGCTGTATCTTCTGGATGTGCCCTAGATTGGAAAGACTTCCAGAAGAGTGGGAAAGCAGCAGGATATGATGGACTATTTTTGTGTGGTTTGCATGATGTCAGTATTATTTTGGTGCATTTGCAATTTATTTTTTCATCTATTAGTATTATGTGTCTGCTAATTTGTGTTTATGTGTATGTGCATATGCACACATGTGATGTGTGAGTGTGCATGTGAAGATCAAAGGACAAATTTGTAGAGTTGGCTCTTTTGTTCATCTTTTAAATAAGCTACATGAAGTTAACTCAGTTCACCATGCCTGTGGTGTGGTTGTTTTTCCTAACTAAACCATCTCACTGACTCATATTTGTAAGGTTTATAACACATTTCTAGAGGGTATCTGATATATTTGAAAATTCATTGTTTTCAACATACAGTTAAAACATGAGTTACACCAATGTCACCATATTCTACTATAGATTTATTTTTTATCACTAAACCTTCATAACCACATGTGGTCAACTGATATCTCCCTTTTCATATACCAGGCAGGCATCAAGTTCCTTTCCATCTTGTTTCCTACATTTCCTATACAAGGTGCCACATAATGTGTGACTTGCTCTTATTCCTTTCTCTTGGCATGCTTCAGGCCATTGAAGATGTGACATATTTCAGAACTGCAGGCCTCTTTAACTACAGAACAATGTTCTAGTTCCTAGACAAAGTACACTTTTCCTGTCCATGCATCATTGCATGTACATTTGGATGGCTTTCAACATTTGAAGAGAAGCACTTCTGCAGTAACCAACCATGCACAAGTTATCTTACATGTACATTTTCTGTTGGGGAGGGGAGAGGTCGTTTACACCACTAGAATTGATAGGCCATATGGTAAGTTGATCATTTTTAGTTTTAAGCTCTACCAAACTGTCATTAACTTCAATGATGAGCTTTGTACAAGAAAATGTTGTCACTCCTTCCCTGAACCAAATGACTCTGCTCTCTTCCTTCCTAATATTTGTTACAATGTTAACTGTTGGCATACGACCAGTGGCATATGACCACTATGTTGTCACCTGCAACTGCTTGGTAAATAATGTTATCAATCTTAAGCCTGCTTCTGGATGATAAGTGAGATGTATGCTGTGGGCTTCACTAAAGATACAATTCAAGCACATGCATCCTGCCACAGGACTGTGTGGCACCCAACGTGGGGCTCGAGGGGGATCCCAAACCAATATTGAAATGGGAATAAGAAAGAGACGAAGATCATGCGTGCTTGTTATAGTCTCATTTACTAAGGGAAAGTGCTCAGGTTTTATACAATACAGAGAGGGGTTAGGGAGTGATCAAAAAGAAGCACAGTGAAGGACAAATGGGGAGGCTAATTGGGAGTTTGAAACTTGTGATTTATCTCAGTTGCTTGGCGTCACTGCTCCAAAACCTTAGGCAGCTAATCTCAGAGTCCGTTTTTTTCTAACAGCCCAAGGTGACAGCTCCGGGCAGATCCGGAATGTAGGAAGACTCCCTCAGTCCATGATGTTTGCTTAGGGCCAGAATCTTGCTGGTTCCCACGGAGAGAGAGAGGGGAAAGGGCTCCTGACAAAGAACTATATGGCTCCCAGCTGCATGCTGTAAAAATGCCTGGGCTGTGAGAAGCCTGGGATGTAAGATGCCTGGGTTTTCTCAACCTGGTCTCCAACACTGAGAGTGCTTTTATGCAAGGGTAAAGTAATAAACATCTGCTTCTGTGATCTTCTTCAACTGCTTCCACTTGCCTACTCCAGTACTTTTGTCAATAAGATAGTACTTCTGTACAACAGTGATTCAATGTGTTCTAACACAGGCCACTTTAGCCCCTTACATGTTCAACATCACCTGCATCCTATGTATAAAATCCAGCAAGGGCAGATTCAATGCATTTAACAGCTACAATTCCTACTTCTTTGCAGTTGTTGTCTTTCTTTTTCTCTGGCTTCATACATTTTCAACCTTCATTAATTTGCTCCAAGAAGAAAAATAAAGCACCATCTCTGTTTTATACAACAATTGTGTCCATGCTGAATTCTCTGATTTAAGTGTGAGGAATAAGTATGTCAAATCTACTCTAAGGAAGGTGTTCAAGAAACAGAATTTGCATGTGTAAAGAATATTTTACATTAGCAAATCTATATCATATCTAGAGTTCTGATTAGAACACAATCCAGAGGCAGCAATGTATGCTTGATCATGATAGTATTGCTAGTATGTGATTATTTTATGGGGGGGATTATGTAAGGAATAATTAGCTTCATGAGTTCAGATACGTGGTAGAAACAATTATAGGATGTCCCCACATTCACCCACCAAGAGTTAACAATAATACATCTAGATAGATTTAAACCCCTTTAAAGCCTTCTCTTTGTATCTTGAGGATGAGTATTTTCAGGTTAGTTTTATTCATCTTACTTAAGAGAATACTTTTGGTTAGTATGATTTGATAGTTTCAATATTTTCTGTTTTTAGCCTTTTCAAGTTAATTTACTTTAGTAAAAAATGAGTATATAAAAAAATAATCTCAATTTTTTTTTACTAAAACACAGATCTATATTGAGGTAATGGAAACATGAAAAACAATATGACTTCTCTCCACAAGGAAGTGACACTGTGTGGGACTCACAGTGCTCAGTGTGACCACACACGTTTCCTACAATCTTACACACTGTGTGCTTTTCCTTCACCCAGTTCTGGAGTTTGTTCTGTGCCACTCTTCCCTGTTTCAGAGAATGAATGCATTATTGGAAAACAAAATTTTTGAATCTCATATTTAGAAATTGCCTTGTTAATACAGTTCTTTTGATACAGAGTTTCCCTGTGCAGCCCTGGCTGGCCTTTACCATAGTGTGTAGAGCATGATGGCTAGGAACTCACAGTGATCTTCTGCCTCTGCATCCAAAGTGATGGGATTAATGGTGTTCAACACCACAACGATCTTTTTTTTTTTTTTTTTTTTTTTTTTTAAATTTGGGTTGGGTTGGGTTGGCTGATTTCAGTTGGTTTCATTTGGTTTATGCTACTGGATTTTTCTGCATTATTTACAAATGCATTTGTGTGGGTTGTTCATTCATGCTGAAACATTAAACCTGCAACAGTCTTCTCAGTGAATGGAAGCAACGCTCATCCATTAAAACTGACTGGCCACTCTAAAAACTCATATGCAATAAAGAGGTTAATTAGAAAATTTTTCCTTTTTATATTAAGCTCATATTGGAAGACTTGACAATGCCAGGAAGAAAAATTTTGTTTTCTGGGAATATCCTTGTTTCCAGCAGAGAGTCCCACCATCTCTTTGATGCCCTTTTTTGCTCACCATACACGCCTTTCCCTCCTGTAGGCATGACTTTTCTTCTTTTTCTTTCTTTCTTTTTTGTTGTTTTGTTTTGTTTTTGTTTCTTGAGACAGGGTTTCTCTGTGTAGCCTTGGCTGTCCTGGAACTCACTCTGTACACCAGGCTGGCCTCGAACTCAGAAATCCACCTGCCTTTGCTTCCCAAGTGCTGGGATTAAAGGCGTGCACCACCATGCCTGGCTCAGGCATGACTCTTCTAAATGACTTTTCTCACCTCTTCCATGAAGAGTTTCTCGGTGTCAATCATCATTAAATCTTTATTTATCAAGGATTCTTTTCTTTTAAAATTTCATACATGTATATAATATGTCTCAATCATATGGGAAGCTGCCTATTTCTGAAATATCCAAGGTGTTGATTGTGTTCCTGATTATTCCTATAAGCTTCAAAGTCTTTGTAGCATAGTACCGAGGAGAAGAGTAAGAGGCATCTCCAAGTAGCGCCATGCTTTTCCTCTCTCTTGTGATGGCCTTGTGTCCAATAGCTCAGCATTAGCCCCCTTTTTTTCTCTTTACTGAACATTAGCCTGCTTAACCTCTGACTATAACATCAGATGTGTCTCTAATAGTTACAGTGGAGGGCTGGCTTTGTTTTTAGCCTGCTTCAAATATATGATGGGAACATGTCATGTTACCTTGATAATGAGATGGAAGAGTTCATTCCCCTATTGAATATGCATTGTGTACATATATGTATTATCAAATACCATTACAAAACAGTAAGTATCAAAATATGAATAATTAAAAGGAGCAAAACATTCTATTATGAAATATGAAACATTGTGATAAGTTTGGATAATAAACTCATGAAGAGTTTGTCTTTTCTCTGATTCAAAATTTCCATCCTTTCAGGGACAATACAGTAGCAAAAATGGGTCACTATTACAGCATGCCAGAAGGCAGAGAGTGATTATAAAAATGACCAGGGATAATTTGTCCCTAAAGGGCCTTCCTGCAGTGACCTATTTTCTCCAGCTGTGCCCCAACTTCCAAAGTTTCCAGAACCTCACAAATTAAGCACTGGCTGTGGACAAGTTTTCAGAACATTAGCTATAGGTGTCATTTCAGAACAAATCCACTATATATAATAAAAAGTGTGCCTGTATTGTATGCTCACTTTACATATAGTAGGAAAAGATATATATAATACTTAGCAAGGTGAATCAGAAACAGCAAGATCTACAGCAAAACAATGGATATTTTATGAACAGAAAACTGATCTTAGCCCTATTCTCTCAGCTCAAATCATGCTTAGGGACCAGGCAGCTGCAAAAATCTTGAGATCAATGAGTAGAAAAAGAAAAAAAAACTGTAAATATTTCAATTTGCAAAGCACTAAACTCTGAATCTTTTGGTAGACATACTTATTTTTACAATAAGTATTACTTTTAAGACAAAGTCATGATATGTTGTCATGTAACCTTTAAACTCATTTTGTAACTCAGGCTGTTCTGTGAAAAATCTTCCAATTCTGACTGGGCAGATTAGAGGCATGTGTCACCATGGCCAATCACAAATGTCCTTAATCTTTTCACTATTTGCAGTAAAACATTGTAATTTCAGAGGATCATGAGATGTCTCAGTGGAGAAGAGAGGTTAGTGCACAAACATTAAGATTGAAGTTCATCACCCAAGTCAAAAGGTGAGCATGGCACTATACATGTAACCCCAGTGCTGGGAGAGGGAGAGACAGAATATCACCTGACAACCTACCCAAAATCTTATAAAATGCCAAGCTCCAGATTCATCAAGAGACTCCAACTTTAGGGAAAATCGAAGACAGCCATAGAGATCATTGCATAGTATGGCCTCTGCATGAGCACATATGTATGTACATGTGTCAACATATGTACATATGTGCATAGAACACATGGATTCATAAAAGAAGATGAGAAAAAAAAGAACATTTTTAGACATCTGGAATGGTCTTGTGAGAATTATAGTGTATGTGAGTTTGATATTAATTTACACAATTAAATTATAAATATGCTGTAAATAATTAATTATTCAACTAATACTCCAATGATGATTTAAATGATTAAAAAAGTGATTGGTCCTGTGAAGGCTCAGTGCACCATTGTAGAGGAATGCCAGTGTGGGGAGGCAGGAGGGGGTAGGTGGGGGAAACACTGGGGAGGACAAAGGAGATAGGATGTGGGTTTCCAGAGGGAAAACTGGGACAGGGGATAACATGAAATATAAATAAAATATCCAATAAAAAGAAAGAAAAATAAAGAAATAAAAAAGTGCCTAAAGATGTAGAGGCACAGAAAATACATAACAATGATGTAGGAATTTCTTCTTCTTCTTCTTCTTCTTCTTCTTCTTCTTCTTCTTCTTCTTCTTCTTCTTCTTCTTCTTCTTCTTCTTCTTCTTCTTCTTCTTCTTCTTCTTCTTCTTCTTCTTCTTCTTCTTCTTCTTCTTCTTCTTCTTCCTCTTCTTCTTCCCTTTTCTTACTTCTTACTTCTTTTCCTTTTTCTTTCTTTCCTTCCTTCCTTCCTTCCTTCCTTCCTTCCTTCCTTCCTTCCTTCCTTTCTTCTTTCCTACCCAACTTTCATTCAAGAAAATAAGCAGAATTTTTGACATTCAACTTTTATCTTAGAATAAGGTTATAGTTACAGAGAGATTGGCAAGATTAATAGAGAGATTGCCTATGTATTTAGTACCCTATCTTGTCTCACACAACCATCAAAATGCCACACTCATTAGTGCTAATCAGTCATAAGTTGGTGCATCTCCCAACATTGGAGAAGTTTTTTGCAGTACATAATGATGCAAACAGAGTCCTACAGTAGTTGGGTTGCAGAAGAGAAATGATCAAAGAGTGCTTAGCCCTAAGTACAGCCATAGTAAAAAGCCCCTTGGGATGTTTGAGTATTACATTAGAAACGCAAACAAACAAGCATACAAACAAACAAGCAAACAAACAAACAAACAAAAAACTAGTAAGAACAAACAAATCAGGTGTGGTGACTGACTACAAGAAAACACCATTTGAAGGAGATTTGTAGATGTAAAATCATAGCGGTTGTGGCAGCATGTCTAAGACCTTTACAAGTTCTAGTTATGCAAAGCCTTAGAACTGCTGGAGAGTGTACAAAGTCCCACCCTTATCGGTGGAGCTGTAGAAATTGGTACCTGATGAGAGAAGGGTTGTTTTTTATTAAAGTCAACCATATTCCGGTGGATATCCACACACAAAAAAGTGAATATATGGGTAATACAGATTGCATTCAATGGGTTTTTTAAAAAGACTGAAACCTCAAGGTGGAGTGGACATGGAATGGGGAGGTGAGTTTGAGAGAAGATAATAAAGGTTAACTAATATCATAAAAATACAGTGTACAAAATCATCAAAGAGTTAACAAAATAGCTTCAAATACTCAAACATCCACTATTTAATTAATTTATTTATTTATGCCTTATGTTTTATTTAGTCTTTCTTATTTTGTCTCACTGTCATTTTTTTTTCTATTGAGAATTCCATTCTAGTTGTCTAATTGCAATTTCTATGGCACCTTGGGCTCCTGTTTACTGTCTCAATTGTTCTTTTTGTCATAAGTTTAATAGTTTTGAGAATACTAATTAAATATTGTTTAGAATGTTGGTTGCATTGAATGAGCTGATAGATTTTAGGTCACTATGTTTTGTCACTGTGGTTCTCCTCTCACCATATCAAGAACCAGTGTTCAGGGCCCTGTGAGGGGATGCATGATTGTGCTCCTTTTGTTTTAGAACAGAGTGTTTACATACATTATCGGGATGTTTTTTCTGTATTGAGGATTTGCCCTTATCCCTTATCTGATTAATTTTCCACTACAAGTAGCTTTATATTGTCCTTGAAGTTATTGAAGTTTGTACATTTGAAACCATTTTTTCCTACTGTATTTAGGTCTGTTTGACACCTCACATTATATAATTCTAATTTTTTGTTTTCTTATTTTTGGGTGTTTTTTTTTTCATCCTGGCACTAGAAGTTATCTAAAACATGTTATTTTGTTTTATTGAATTTAATTCTACAGTTGATAGCCATTCTCAAACTTACATCAGCATTTCCTTCTCTAGCCCTTCCACTGAAGTTATATTTTGAAATGTCACAAAACACTCTTCTGAACCCCAGCAGAGGGCACTGAATGCTCCAGAGGACTCTCAGTACCCCAGGACCTCAGGATCCCAGGTGAGTGGAATGCAACATCAGCTCCAGAGAATCCCTGAGGAGCTTGTGTCAGCAGGAGCAAGGACAAAGGAACCCTGTCCTCCCAGAGGCCAGGACCAGATGGGTTTAGTGCAGAGTTCTATCAGACCTTCAAAGAAGACCTAAGTCCAACTCTCCTCAAACTATTCCAGAAAATAGAAACAGGAGGTACTCTACCCAATTCATTCTATGAAGCCACAGTTACTCTGATACCTAAGCCACACTAAGATCCAACAAAGAAAGAGAACTTCAGACCAATTTCCCTTATGAATATTGATACAAAAATACTCAATAAAATCCTTGCAAACCGAATCCAAGAACACATCAAAA
>NC_034599.1:34869609-34910606 GCF_900095145.1 Mus pahari
GCAGGGTATAAGGGACATTCGGAATAGCATTTGAAATGTAAATGAAGAAAATATCTAATAAAATAAGTTAAAAAAATACCCATGGAAGAATTTGCAGAGACAAAGTTTGGAGCTAAGACAAAAGGATGGACCATTCAGAGACTGCCCCACCTAGGGGTCCATCCCATAATCAGCCACCAAACACAGACACTATTGCATATGACAGCAAGATTTTGCTGAAAGGACCCTCATATAGCTATTTCTTGTGAGGCTATGCGAGTGCCTGACAAATACAGAAGTGGATGCCCAAAGTCATCTATAGGAAAGAACACAGGGCCCCCAATGGAGGAGCTAGAGAAATTACCCAAGGAGCTGAAGGGGTCTGCAATCCTATAGGTGGAACAACAATATGAACTAATCAGTACCTCCAGAGCTCCTGTCTCTAGCTCCATATATAGCAGAAGATGGCATGGTTGGCCATCATTGGGAAGAGAGGCCCCTTGGTCTTGCAATCTTTATATGCCCCATATAGGGGAATGCCAGGGCCAAGAAGTGGGAGTGAGTGGGTAGGGGAACAGGGCAGGGGGAGGGTATAGGGGACATTTGGGATAGCATTTGAAATGTAAATGAAGAAAATATCTAATAAAATAATTTTTAAAAATGTCACAAAACAATAAGAAAATATAATGTAATGATTTTTAAAATGTTTTCCTAAGATTTTATTTTCCTTCAACTTATGTATCTATATCTCTGGGAGTATGGGTTCCCATGGAGGCTAGAAGAGGGCCTCATACTTTTCTGGAGCTACAATGACAGGCATTTGTAAATACATGAGTGCTGCTTCCAAAAGCAGTCCTGGTCTAAACTGCCCAGCCATTGCTCTAGTCCCTAGTTAGTAACATTTAATAGCAATTACAAATCATTTTCTATTTCTCCAACCCTTAAAAACTGGAAAAGACTAAATTCATTCTCCAATATTTCAGAAACTGTTTTTTACATTGTTGTGAAAACCTCCTACAACTGTATCTCTAAGACTTGGGTTCTAGACTTTAACTTAATTGTAGATGTAGTTTGGGGGGAAAGAGCTGTACTTGTGGGAATTAATGAGTTGTATAAAAAGGATAATAAATGAAACTTTAATTGTTCTTTTCTCACAACAACCCATCCCTTGTGGAAAGAAACCTTGAGAGAATTTCTTTTTTACATATAATGTTAATGAAAACTCAGTATGAAATGCTATGTGACAATAATATGATTCAGGTAAGTGCCTCGGGAAGATTTGAGGGCAATCTGGACATGACAATTGTTTGTTCATGTGTACTACTCAGAAGTAGAGATTTGCCTACTGATCCCTGACATACAGGAAAGCTGTAGTTTTACTGTGGATTATCAGCATCAACAAATGAAGAGAGATCTCACAGAAGAGTATTCAGTCTACAGCTTGCATCTCACAGTGAGACAGGTTTCCAGGGAAAGAAAATGTGAGCCTGTGAGTTTAATCTCTCCTTGCTCCACT
The DNA here is from genome assembly GCF_900095145.1 of Mus pahari. Taxonomy (NCBI): domain Eukaryota; kingdom Metazoa; phylum Chordata; class Mammalia; order Rodentia; family Muridae; genus Mus; species Mus pahari. The sequence goes on from NC_034599.1 coordinate 34,871,105, forward strand.
CCAAGCTCAGAACTTCAGAGGTCCATCTTGAACTCTAAAGCTTGGGTGTTGTCAGAATTTCTCCACACTGGCTGACAATGATCATTTATATCTCCCAATAGCACATCAAAATGCAGGAAAGACGACCATGTTCATACTTCTACCTACTCTTATTCCATTCTTAAGCCTAATGAGTTTTGATGTCGCCAAAAAATATGCTTAAAGACACATACGATAAGTGGAAAATTGATTTGTTGCTGGTCATACCGATACTAGGGGAACAACAAGTTTTAGTGGACAATTTCAATTTACACAACACTTATTAAACACATATATGAATCAATATGGTTCATCTGGTGGTATTTAAATTGTGTGCCTATCATTTTCACTGTTAGAGTCCCTGTTTCTTTTAATAAACTTTTTGAACTGATTTATTAACTTTGCTATTTTTATGAATCCAAAATTTAATACAAAAACTTGTGGTAGTAATACTTGCTATCACTGAAAACTCTGCAGGTTTATGTTATTTCTGTTAGTTCTTCTAGACTTGATTTTCCTTTAATAAGCATCCGTTGGTCACATTCTGAGCCAGGCATACAGCAACCATGCTCCTGTGGACCTCCCATCACAGTGTACAATTGCTCTGCCTCCCTTTTGCATTCAGTATTAGAGATTTTGAGAAGCAGAGACCGTGTCACCTATGTATTTCTGTCTTTAATTCTTATGACAGCATTTCTGCTTATCACCATTAAATTGTTTTACTATTAATTCACACTCACCTCCATGTAATAGCTTCCTGAAACATTAACAATAATTGTCTTAGTCTATAAATTTCATAATAATTTTGTGAATGATACCAGCTAAGCTGTTGATAAAGTGTATTTTCAAAATAGCTGAAATACTAAATTTCTACAGAGTAATAATTCATATTTTATCACCCTAAGGGGCAATTTTAGATGTTTCCTGGGACAAGCATAACTATGTAATGTGCAGAAAATGACTAATGACACTTAAAAATAATTAACATAATGCAAAAACTATTTAAACCTAGCAAGATCACCAGAACACAACCCTTCTGGAAATGCCTGAGCAAGAGTATATTTGTGCTGAGTCATCATGCCATTCTCAGGGAAATAACCAAATGTTTATTTTCCAAAGGAAATCTATTTGAAATTACATGGAAATGCGAAGGATATGCCAAGTGAAGTAATGATGTAAAAAAAAAAAGAAGAAATGCTCAGTTACTTCACATACATAGAGTAAGTATAAAACATAAAGTCTTTCCTAGAGTATAAGAAGTGGGCCAGACAGGGAGGATTTGTCCAATCAAGTAAAACTCTTACTAATTTTACAAGAATAAAGAATGGTGCATTGTTTAGTATATTGCTTGTGGTTTGTGGTAAAGTATTATACTTAGACTTAAGTAACATTTCTGCTTAATACGCATTCTGAACACATTTAAAGAAAGCTAGCAAAAAATGACCCATAACCTTTAGTAGAGGATGCATGTAATGATTACCTAGAATGTGGTGACAATGTTAGGAGATTTTGATATACATAAACTGATCAAACAATGTACATGAAATAGTCATCATTCATTGTGTGTCATTTCTGCTCAATAGCACTATTAAGATCCACCCAAATAAAGTTTCATCTCATTAAACCATTTAGGTATCTTGATGATGGCTCACTTATCACACATGGGGAGATAACTAATGCAGAAGAGGTTGCTTGCACTTCTCTGCTAAGTTCGAAGACATGCAACTAGGCAGATGGCATTAACAGAGCTGAATACAAAGCTTCAGGACTAAGAGATTTTGTCTGAAACAGATTCAGGTTAGCTTAGTTACCTATCATGGGTCTGGACTCCTGACTACTCTCAAAGCCACAAAGATTTACAAGACAAAATGCAGATCTTACGATGAGGACTAGTGCTTCCTGGGACAACTGGAGAGAAGCAAAGAGAGCAGAAAAACCATTCACCTTGCCAGTGAAAAACTTAGAGTTGTATGATTTGTTGTCTGTGTCTGTTACATGCTGATTGAACACAGTACTACATTCTAAAATAGGCAATATATAATGATCAGAAATTCATTTGTCTCTAGTCCCTGAGTGCTTGGAAGTTCAGTGTCAGAGGATGAATAGCACTGTGTGAGACAATGAAGGACGAAGGGTACACAAACTAGAACACTAGAGTGTGCGCATGAAACCAAGGTCATTCTTATGCTATATATCTGCCCATGTGACAACAAACTTAGTTTCCTCTTCTTAAACAGGTGATCTTATAAAGTGGTCTCCTTTTTAAGGTTCTACATCTTTCTCCACACTATTACACTGGAGACAAAAGTTCTAGCATAACCTTGGGGGACACATTCAACTCATACTTATGTATGTATATGTAAGCACTCTGTAAAACACATGGTACAAAATTACTAAAGATTTTGACAATGATGACTTGAAGACATCAGTTACATTAGACCATTAGACTTTTTATGAATCAATAACAATAAACTCTAGACATTCTTCAAGGTAGAATTGGAGAGGGTGATCCTTGGCAGGAGATGGCCAACTGTGCAGTTAAAGTAGATATGAGTTATTGAGGACATCACTTGATTTTCTGATAATTACCGCTATATGGTTTGCTGATCCCACTGAATAGTTCATTGTTTCATGTTCTTTTTTTCCTGATGTTCATTTTGCTCCTTTCATAAGAAATATGGAAGAACAGTTTAAATTATGTGCCTTATGTCTTTAACTCATTATCATTTAATAGTAACAAGGATGTGGGGTTGAGAGTATTATGCAGTGGGTGAACACACTTGCTACATAAGCCTGGAGACCTGAGTAAGGATCCCCAGAACCCAGTAGAAAAATCAGCAATAGTAATGATTGTAATTCTAGCACCTTGCTGGAAAATAGGAGACAGGTAGAAGAAGCTACAGGGGTTAAAGGAACTAGTTATCCTTGGATTGTTTAGGCAAAGAGACCCTGTCTCAAGAATGTGGAAAGGCAAGGAACCATACCCAAAAATTGTCCTCTGATCTCTACACACATATTGGCTCATACATCCCTACACACACACACACACACACACACACACACAAAGAAAAACAAAAGCTTATGTTTTCTTGTTTTCATATTAGAGAGAACAAAACACTAAGTGATTGTACTAGCATATGAGTCATCAAAACACTTTTTTTTAGATACTTATTGGAGAGAAAAATATTCCAGCACAGATAAAATGCTAATGTGCACATTTGGCATGAGGCAAAGTCTTGATTGGAATAGTTTCCAGGAGGATCACAAAGCAGCAGGTTGTGTTGGAAGGCATATGCCAGTGTCAATTATATATACATATACATATACATATACATATACATATACATATACATATACATATACATATACATATACATATACATATACATATACATATACATATACANCATATACATATACATATACATATACATATACATATACATATACATATACATATACATATACATATACATATACATATACATATACATCATATACAAATACATACACATACACATACATATATATCATATACATCATATATATCGACATATACAATGCATATACATATAATTTTTCCATTGTATAGTTCAATGTGCTTAGTATACTCTTTTTGTTTTGTTTTGTTTTGTTTTGTTTTGTTTTGTTTTGTTTTGTTTTGTTTTGTTTTTTGAGACATGGTTTCTCTGTATAGCCCTGGCTGTCTTGGAACTCACTCTGTAGACCAGGCTGGCCTCGAACTCAGAAATCCACCTGCTTCTGCCTCCCAAGTGCTGGGATTAAAGGCGTGTGCCACCACTCCCGGCCTGCTTAGTATACTCTTAGAGTCTATTCATACAGACAATATCATGTTGCATGGTAGAACATTTCATTGATATCATCCCAACTAAAGTCTCATTAGCACAAGCAGTCATGTCAGTCTCTGCTTTCCCCAGAACTTGGCAGAAAGTTCTCTCTGTGTATGAACTGGGCTATTTTTGACACTTACTGTAAAATGTGTCCTTTGATATATATATACCTGATATATATATTGCTTCATTTCACTTAGTATGCTTCAGACTCTCACATCTTCAGGCATCTTTATTAAGTGTCCCTTCTTATGGTTAAAGTATACTGCATTTGTCCATCCACTATTGAATAGATTTGCCTCATGATTATTGGCCATTTGTGTATCCTCAATGGATGAATGGCTACCCACACCTTTTGACCATTATAAATAGAATCTTTTTTCCTTTTAATTGTTATATTGTATGTGTTCTTTATGTACACCACTTAGACTTTTTTATTCAGGTATATTCCTTGAAACTTTTTCTCATTCTGTCTTTCATCTTTTCAAGATATACCTTGTGTTTTATAAAGCACATACATTTTTTAAAAAGAGCTCAGTTTACTAATTTGTATGATTGTCTCTGCTTTGGGTTTCTTACAAAAAACTACAATAATTCCGAACGTGCAAAGATTTAGTCTGTTGGTTTATCATTATCATCAATATTATTGTTATATCTTTGACTCTTATGTTTATTTCCAGTATCCATTTTAAATTAATTTTATTGATTAAAAGAAGCTATGTAATTAATTCAGTACCACATGTTGAAAAGTTACTATCAATTCTGGAATGTCATAACAACTTTATAGGGAATTTATTCTCCATAGATGTTTTTAGAATGTCAATATAGTTTCATTGATTTGTGCATCTATGCTTAAATCAATATGACACATATATATTGTAATGCTTAAGACAATTTTCAAGTTGGGAAAGGTACAATACCCAAGTTTACTCCTGTCTTTCTAATTTTCTCTGATTTTTCTGAACCACACATATTCTCTAGGCATTGTATGGCATGTGCATCAGTATTTACACAGAGTTGTGATTTCACAGCAATTGCACTGAATTTATATGGCATTTTAGGTTTTTTGTTCATTTTAGAATGCTAAACCTTTGAATTCCATTTACATAGCTCTTTAACTCCTTTCAATTACTGTGGCTTATGTTTTTACTCGTAAGAATTTTACAAGATTACATATTTGAAATAAATTGTATGATTCTTGAGTTTTCTCTTGATCTCTTTTGAACATCCTTACCAACTTTATGCACTGCTTCAAAAGATATACATTTGACTATTTATACCTTTCAGAATTTTCTATATAGAGCACCATTATTTATAAGAAGACACTTCATGTTTGCTTTATACATAAAAATGTCTTGTATTATTTTCTCAATTAACTACCAAAATAAAAGCTCTGATTCAATACTGAATAAAAGTGCAAGGGATTTTTATTTCATTTGTAAATTAAATTTCCACAGGAGTCGTCCAATAGTATTGGTTGAGGTCTCTTGTGAATGATATACATATTTTAATCTGAAATATTCACAAATAGGGGAGATGAGAGTATTGTAAGTAAAGTACATACAGTCCTAAGGAATTGAAAACAAAGTAATAATACCTTGCCTTCAAGTGTTTGAGACCAAGCATGAACAAACTCATCTTCAATAGAATACAGATGGAGGCAGATGGCTTGGATCTACCTGTTATTCACATATTCCTTAATTTAGGAATTCCTTTTTTTGCCATCAAACATGCACAAGTTATTGTCAGAGAAATGGTGGTGTCTGTCCCCAAATACTTAAATTATGTATTATACTTCAGTATATGGAAGCACAATAAATATATAACTTCTTTTTTTTTTCTTCTTCTTCTTCTTAAATAGAACTCTCAGGAAGAAATGGCACACAGCAATCAGACCAGAGTGACTGAGTTCATCATCGCTGGATTAACAAACAAACCAGAGCTGCAGCTGCCCCTCTTCCTCCTCTTCCTTGGAATCTACCTGTTCACAGTGCTGGGGAACCTGGGCATGATCATCCTCATCCTGCTCAGCTCGCACCTGCACACACCCATGTACTTCTTCCTCAGCAGTCTGTCCTTCATTGACCTCTGTTACTCCACAATAATCACCCCTAAAATGCTTGTGAACTTTGTGACAACAAAAAATGTTATCTCCTATGAGGAATGTATGACTCAGCTCTATTTCTTCATTGCTTTTGTTATATCTGAGTGTCATATGTTGGCTGCAATGGCTTATGACCGCTATGTTGCCATTTGTAACCCCTTGCTTTATAATGTCACCATGTCTTACCAAGTTTGTTCCTGGATGGTAGGTGGGGTATATGGCATGGGCTTCATTGGCGCAGCAATTCATACTCTCTGCATGCTAAGAGTGGTTTTCTGTAAGAATAATATAATAAACCATTACTTCTGTGATCTTTTCCCATTGATGGAGCTTGCCTGCTCCAGTACTTATGTCAATGAGGTAGTACTCCTGTGTCTCAGTGCGTTTAATATCTTTATTCCAACATTGACTATCTTGGGTTCTTACATCTTCATCATTATTAGCATCCTCCATATCAAATCCACTGAGGGCAGATTCAAAGCCTTCAGCACATGTAGCTCCCACTTCTCTGCCGTTTCTGTCTTCTTTGGTTCCCTGGCATTCATGTACCTGCAGCCCTTNTCTGTCAGCTCCAAAGACAAAGGCAAAGTGTCCTCTGTGTTTTACACTACTATTGTGCCCATGCTGAACCCTATGATCTATAGCCTGAGAAATAGGGATGTTAAACTTGCTCTAAATAAGTTATTTCAAAAAAAGAAGTTTCATGTATAAAGAAATATTTATCATAGAAAAAATATACCATATCTGAGTTTTGTTTAAGAAAGTTTACAGAGACAAAAATGTATGTCCAGTAATGAGTTTATTGTTAGTATGTGATTATTTTGGTGGGGGAAAATGGTTGTCATGGAGGAATGGGTTTACACAAGAAAAAGAAACATTTCTTGAATGTCCCAGAGTTCACCATAGAGGGCAACCTGAAAACCCTATAAATATATATTTAAATCCATCAAAGCATTTTATGGTTCATTTTGCTATATAGGCATAGAACATAGCTCTTTTAGCTAAGGTTACTTATTCTATTTGGGGAATAAGTATGTATGATCGTATCTTTATAAAAAGTATCTTGATTATATGACATTTTTTCAAAGAAGTGTACTGTCCAACCTTCTGAAAGTTTGATCTCTGAAATAAATAATTTTCACAAAAATACAAAAGTGATATACAAGTTTTATTAAATGTGAAGGTCTGTATTAGAGAGCATTGGGAAATAAAAGGTATAAGTTCTTTCTTCTTATTGAGAGCTAAAGATCATAATACTATGACATACTCAAATTACAAACATGACTAAGTTGGCATATATTTGTATAGATATCTCAATCCAAGTTTGCTGTATGACAAATACATGACCAACACAATACAAACTCAGTGGAATTTTTGAAGATCTTTTTGTCTCATATTGATTTCCTTGGACTTTTTTTTTTTAACCTTTCTGGTATTTTCTTGCATATTATTTTTTCCTGTTTTCATGTGATTTGTGTGTGTGTTTGTGTGTGTGTATGTATGTATGTGTGTGTGTGTGTGTGTGTGTGTGTGTGTGTGTGTATTTGCATGGACATGATTCCCCTGCTGTACATTTTCTGTGTTCTTCTTTCTTCATTTCTTTTGTTCTGAGTGTTTTAATTGTTGTTGTTTTTTTGTTGTTGTTGTTGTATTTTTATTTTCCTATTTGGTTTCTAAAGACAGAGCCTGTTTGTTTTCTAAAGACTGAGAGATAAGAAGTGTGTAACTGGAGGTTGGAGAGTTAGGGAGGATCTGGTAGAGGAGATGAGGAAGTATAAACACTGATCAGAATATATGGTATGAAAAATATCTTTACAGTAGAAAAGTCTGTTTTTTTGATAATTTTATACTAGTTTTCCCCATGACAAGGAGATATTATTTTTTGACTCACATAAAATATCATAGTCATAAGGAACATTTTTTATAAATGTAAACTATGGATTATTAATTCATGTAAAAAGTTAGAATTAGAACATTGTTTTCTAATTAATGGCAAATAGTGGTTATATTCCAAATCTAAGAAAACAAAATTTTCTCCTAATAAATCCTTTTAGACACACACATACACACACAAACATAATTTGAGAATTTTGTACATATTATTTATCATACTGCCCTTATTCCTCCCAGATTCATTCCCCTCCCCTTATCCATTCAACTCAGTGTCTTTTATATGTTTTAAGAATGCATCAAAACCAAATTGTGCTGCTCCAATATTCTGTTAGAGCACTGTCCACTTACTAGGGACTACACTCTTAAAGATAACTGGCTCTCTCCCAGAAGCCATGAATTCCCAATAGCTCCTCAGCTAGGTTTAAAGTTTCATTTTCACTCCCCATCTCTATGCTGTGGTTTAGACTGGCCTGGGCTCACATGGGTTTTATGCATATCGTTACAAACAACTGTCCTGCTGAATCCAGAAGATAAAGCTTCCTTGTAGTCATTCATCGCCTCTAGCTCTTATCCTCTTTCTTCCCCATCTTCTGCAAGAAAATTTGAGCCTTGAGGGGGGTGGAATGTGTTTTATATGATTCACCAAGTACAGAGCAGACTTTTTTTCTTGCGTCTTGGATGGATATAGGTCTCTGTTTTAATCAGTATCTACTACACTGGGGGTTGAGGGTTAGAAGGTGATTTAATCTATCGATGTAATGATAGATGAATTGGAGATGATTTAATACTATGTCCATTTAGCAGAATAATAGTAGTAGTTTTTCCCTCGGTGACAATTATGTATTTAGCCATAAGTTCTTAGCCATAAGTTCTTGTTACCCCATCATTTTCCAAAGACCATCAAACATGGGTAAGGTATAATTTTCATTTTATAGAATAATTGTTAAGTCTAACAAGAAGGTGGTTCATTACCCCCATTATGTCTAAGCTACTATTGCTCAAATAAGCATGTCTTGGCAGGAAACATACTATTTATAATTGGGAAAGAATGATTTTTACATTTCTCTTCTAAGAACATAACATCTTCTAGCACAGTTATCAAGTAGAAGTGAAGATTTCAGTTGAGTACAAGCTTGATATCTATATTTTCTATAATTCAAGTATGTGATGGATTCAGCAATAGGAATACCCTTTCAAGTTTTGAAGGGAAACTAAGAGAATTGGCAATACTTTAATGTTTGAAGATCTTTGGAAAATGGTGTGGTAACAATTCCAAAAGAAGTAACCTAATCTTGGGACTTGGTTTTCAGATGTATAATAAAATCATTGTGCCCCCATTATAGGGTAACTTCAATTTAATTAATACATACATACTAGAAAGTTTCTACAGTCCTAGATATGTTTCTTTGTTAATATTTGCAACTATATTTAGTCATTTCTTGTAAGTGTGTTACTTGCATGTACATATGTATAACACATACATGTTTGGTTTACATGGAAGTCAAATCCCTTAGAATTGGAGTTATGGATAATTTTGACTATGATATCTGTTCTAGCAATCAAATCTGGTTCCTCTACAAGAGTAACAAGTGTTCTTTGCCACTGTGAGATTTCTTCAGCCCCAAAGTAAATATATTTCTAAATGACTTTTCCAAGAGATCTTTAGTAGTACTTATCTCTCCCAATATTCTGTCCTCTATCCTGCCCTCTTTTCTTCCACCAAATTTAACACTTCAAGTTTCTTTATTCCTCTTTTAATTTTAAACAGCTGAGTTTTATATCTTCTCCATGCCTCCTTAGTAATTTCCTGATCTCTCTGCATATTCTAAATGAAATACACATACCTGAATATTCAAAGCTAATATCCAGAAATAAGAAAAACGATAAGACATTTGCTTTTCTGGGTCTGGGTTATCTCACTCGGAATTTCATCAGGGTATTTCATAATTTGGTATTTCTGGGTTTTTGTTTGTTTGTTTGTTTTATTTTATTTTTTATTTTTATTTATTTTGTGCCAGTGTGGTTTTGGGATTTATGTACAGGAGCGTAGATTGAGAAGTCAAACCTACTCAATCTTGAACCAGACTCCATCTTCAAAAAAAAAAAAAAAAAGCCTGACAACTTGGCCTGAAGCTGAACACAAGCTACACCCAAGTATCAGGAAGGATTCCACGACTTGTACTTGACTAGAGTTACTCTCTACCTACTTCTTAACAACAGTTAGGCAAAGATTAGTCTGATTGCTTCAGATTTACTTTCAGAATGTTTGTGATTGTATACAGTCTTGCTTCAGAGCACCAACCTGTCAGCTAACAGCAGATATTCGTTAGATGATTGCCAGGCTAGACCCTCCCTCACTTTCTTCCATTTCCTATAGAACCTTGTCCTAATTAGAGTCTGACTGCACCACCAGAAACTGTCCTGCTGGCCAGCGGTGAGTAATCCCAAACTCAAGGTTGTAATAAAGAGACCCTAATATAATTACCTCGGAAATGAGTTCTTGGTGGTGTTTGGGAATTCAAAAAAAATGCTTCCTGGAACAACAGAGGCATAGATCTCTCAAAACTTCTACATTGAAAAGTATCATCATAGAAAATAACCACATGAAGGCTTCATCATGGGGTCCTGCCTTTAGTTAATCTTTCATTTCTTGTATCCACAGAGCTGGATGTCAGGACAGAATGGCACCTGAAATCTCAGGTAAGGATCTGGAGACCCTCTCTTCCCTACTTCTAGACTGTGTTAACGATCCCTTTCCCATAACAATAGAAATGATTGTACTATGCTGCCTATTCTGTAGCTATAACTATAGGAGCAAGATTATTACTGTTCCATGATGGCAAATGATGGTCCTGGAATGACTAGAGGAAAAAGCTATACTATATCTATATCTGAATTGTCACACTTGATGCTAAATTGATGTCTTTATAACTTGCTTGGTTGAGGAAAGAGGTGAAAAATAAATTTAACTGGGAATCCATCATCATTATTAGGCATATAATTTTACTGTAACAAGTGGTGGAAATTGCAAATGACCTTAAATTTAAGGACTGCACTTCAGTAGGAGAAAGTGTTCTTAATGTGTGAGTTCCTGGGTTCTTTTGCTGGGATCCCACTGCAATCTCCCCTCAGCTCCCCAGTCTGGGTGCTTTCTATAGAAAGCATTCAGATGAGACATTCAGAACACACTGCAGAAGGTAAGCAGGACTCACTGAAGCAAAGCACTCAGCCAAGTAAGAATGATCAGTGGCCAAAGGTACCATCACCCTTCATCTTTCAGATAAGCTTTATATATTTTTAAACTTGTGTCTCCCCACAACCCCCATGTATGAGTGCATGCTTGATCAGATCAATCTGTGGCCTGATCCAAGTTACTCCATGTTAGGTAACTTGGTTCAGTAACTTGGTTAGGTAAAACAAATTCCTGACTCTGTCTTGCCCCGAGAGACCAATTTTCCAAGCACATGGGAGATGATTATGTACCTGGGTAGATATATGAATGCACCATCTATCTGACACCATCCAGGCAATGCAAACTGATAAATGACTTATTCTGTATAAATTCATTTGGATGGATGAATTGAAGCTATTGTGATATGTTGGCTAAGATGTATAAAGGAAATCAAGCTCCAGAATTACTGGACCTGAAACAGCAAGGAATGGGTGTATCTTTTTCACCTGGACCTTATTAGGAGGTGGGGAATTATGACAGCTACCATAAAATTGTCAACTGACTTTATGCTGTGTGCAAAAATAGATTAACAGGCAGAGATCCCACAACTGTCCCAGGACTTCAGCTGAGCATGGTTCCCATTCTTGGTTCATTCCCAGGTTTCGGCAGCTCATACTTTGAGCCTATTCAACACCCCAGCCACCTGTTCACCCATCTGTGTAGCTGTCCAGTAGCCAGGGAGAACTGTTTATCTGAAAGGGAAGCTGAAAATGAAAAAGGACAGAGGGCTAGAGAAGGATGAAGCCAAGACAAAGATTTCTGATCAAGTCTCAAAGTTTAATTTTCTACTCTGCATTTATATTGGCAAAACCCACAGACCCATCCTTTTGTTTCAGCTGGACTGAGTGGCAAAACAAGCTCAGCAGGCAGTCAATGCTTAAAGCTCCATAGGGAAAATGCAAAAGCAGTGAGGCCAGATACCTACTCCAGCCAGGTTGTAAAACCATCATGGGGTTTGTTTTAGCCTACTCAAGGCTCCAGAAAGGGCACACATCTGGACCTGCCATACATTCATCATCAGTCCATTCCTTCACCTGGATTCAGCTCTTACCTACTCTTTTGCAGCTGGGCTCAATTCTGTATCTTTACTCTCAAGCCTGTGACACACATAAGCAGGCTTTGCTAGCTCCTACACTGCTGTCCTTTCCTTTTCTTATCAATACAGATGAATTAGCTTTTCTCTAAGCTTGCATTCTGAAACCTCTTGAATTGGGCAGTGACCTCTTAAACCCTTTGCAGCCATTATCTAACAGTATCTTTTCTGTGCAATATGTGATCTGAGAGTTAATATTGGAGAGTAATTAAGATTGGACTAAAATGAAGGTGGAGAGGCAGCTCAGTACTTTAAAACACTTTCTATTTTTCCAGATAACAGAGTCCCAGCACCCATAGTTGCCTGTAATTCAAGAACTCAAGTTCAGGGGATTCAATGACCTCTTCTTGCTTCTACATGCATGTATACACACACACACACACACACACACACACACACACACACACACACAGAGAGAGAGAGAGAGAGAGAGAGAGAGAGAGAGAGAGAGAGAGAGAAGATCAATAAAAGTGTGGTTGATAATTTGAGTAATGGGTGTTTTATTCAGATATGTGTCATTACTGTTTTTATAGTTGCATTACAGTAATGATTTTTCATGTCATTAGTCATAGGTAAATACTATGGGGAAATAATGACTAACAATATTTTAGTTTTATTATTTGAATGGAGTACTTAGCATTTGCATTAAAGCCGTTCTTTATTCATGGGGAAACTAGGTTCAATTATTAGTGGGTATATGGTTTGTTTTGTTTCCATAGGTTTTAGGGGTTAGTTTTTGGGGTTTAATGTATTTGGGTGGTATGCTACTTGTGTTTGGTCATGACTGCTATGGCTATGGAGGAATATCCTGAAACTTGATGATCTCATTGAATTATTTTAGGTGGTTTGATGTTAAGGTTATTTATTTTTTGATGGAACTATGGCCTGTATACATAAGTTGTTATGATGGGATAGAGGTGGTGATGAAACTTAAAAACACAGGTGATTTATGAAACTGATGAGATTGGATGAATAGAGTTGGGGTAGCAGCTATATACAGTTGTGAACCTTGGTTGACAGTGGTAGCTTAATGATGAGTAGCATGTAAGTAAATCTGATGTGTAGATACTTAATAATACAATGTGACAGCAGTCAGGGTGACCAGCAATGATCACAGTAAACTAGATTTGTCTTAGCCCTCTCTTCTAAGGTCTAGTTACCTGGACGACCTATTTCCCTATGATGCTTAGTGATTATATACAAACAACTTTACGAATAGGCTATTATATGTCACTTGTTGGAGAGGAGCAAGCTTAAATGAGTTTTGTGTAATTCTTTTGTGCTGTTTGTCAGTAAATATCATAACTTTATTTTTGTTACCCATTTAAATCAATATAGATGCATAAATATTATTTATATTTTAATTTATATTTCATTACTAGTTATTTTCCTTTGTGTGATCATGTTTTCTCTTTGGCTATTAAAAACACCTTTCTATCATGCCTGGGTCCTTTAAAATCTTCCTACTAATTTATTTTAGCACTATGTTGCTTCCTTGCATTGAAGATAGACTTTTTTAAAAAGCCTAATTTTCTTGCCCAGAATTGCTATTATCTACTACTACATTTTTCTCAAAGTCCTTCTGGGTGTTTGTTGAAGAACAGTAGTATTACATACTCAGTATATCCATAGAAGTTAGATATGCTTTTTGGTACCATTGCTTCTAACTATCTAAACTAGGATATATGTGTGTAATACAAACTCTCAATAGAAATTTATTTACATTTTCTATATTTGCATGAATATTTATATATATAGTTAACTAAATATTGTTCATTCAAGTTTCCTACTCTATTTAATACCATAATTTATTAATGTTGTAAATTTTCATTTCAAGAAACAGTTTCCATAACACACTTCCTTATTATTTATTTATTAAATCTATATCTTTGGCAACAGTGCTTCAGAATACCCCACCAACAGCCTTAGCAGAAGGCCATTTATGAATAATTTTGTTGACTAAAGTTCATTTAATTTAACTTTTTTAATCTCTACTGAGTTCCAAATATACTTAAGACATATTCATGCTCAGCTCCTTATTAATATTGCATATCAAGTTGTTTTTGAATTGAAAATGAAATATGAAAAGAACAAACTACAATAACAATCAGAAATTATAATCTATTTATTCAAACCTTAAATGAACATAAAAATATTGGCACTATGGCCTCAAACATTCTAGATTGCAGTGGGAAGCATTGTCATAAAGACCTTTTTGATGCCAGGGAATTAGCTTAGTGGTTAAAAATGCCTGCTGTTGAGGCCCATAGCCAGAATCTAACTCCAGGAACTTCAGAGTCGAAGGAGAAAATTGACAATAACAAATTAATTGTACTGTGACTTTTGTATCATGTCTACACACCCACACCCACCTGACACATACAAGATAGATTAGATAGGTTTATAGATATATAGGTAATAGGTGATAGATAGATAGATAGATAGAAAGAAAGAAAGAGAAGAAAGAAAGAAAGAAAGAAAGAAAGAAAGAAAGAAAGAAAGAAAGAAAGAAAGAAAGAAAGAAAGAAAGAAAGAAAGAAAGAAGAAAAATATTCTTACAATGATGTCTTTGGGGACTTACTTTCTAGCCATTAAGATAATAATTGCTACAACTTCTAAACACAGAGATTTGTACCCAAGGGATTAGAGTAACATTCAAAGAAATAAGAGGAAATCTTAATTGCTCTTCTCTAGTAGCTCACACAAAAGGGCAGAAAAATCTCAAAGGAGCTTCCTTCTACGTATTTGCATGGCAGCCCTTGTGTAAAAGTAGGTAACCTCGCGTAAGTGCTCTAGGAAGCTGTTAGGGGGACCCCAGCAATGGCTTTCCAATGGTTATTTGGGCTACTCGAAATATAAGCTTTGAGTTTTTGTCCCGGAAGCAGAAGAAAAGCAGAGGATTTTACCGTAGACAACCTGAAGCACCATTTCACTGAAAGGATTCTTCGCTCTGAAATTCACCTGGTTTCCAAGTAGAGAGAAAGTGAGTATGTGAATTCAATGTGCTCTAATGCCTTCTCATGCCCAGAATGTTGGAGGATCTAAATGAATTCTGTTCTCAAGACCAGATGGGAGTTTCGTAACAGCAGCTGAGAATATCTCTCATGTTTTGAAGCTAGCAACTTCTTCTTTTTTTTTTTTTTTTTTTTTTCTAAATTGGATATTTTCTTTATTAACATTTCAAATGTTATCCCCTTTCCTGGTCAGCCCCTGAAACTCCCTATCCCATCCCCCTTCCTCCTGCTGCTAGGAGGATGCTCCCCCACCTACCCACCCACTCCTGCCTCCCTGCTGGCTGTCCCCTACACTGGAGCATCGAGCCTCCCCAGAACCAAGGGCCTTTTCTCCCATTGATGCCCGACAAGGCCATCCTTTGCTACATGTATGCCTGGAACCATGGGTCCCTCCATATGTACTTCTTGGTTGGTGGTTTAGACCCTGGGAATCTGGCTGGTGGATATTGTTGTTCTTCCTATGGGGTCGCAAACCCCTTCATCTCCTTCAGTCCATTCTCTAACTCCTCCATTGGGGACCCCATGCTCCATCTAATGGTTGCCTGTGAGCATCCACCTCTGTATTTGTCAGGCTCTGACACAGCCTCTCAGGAGACAGCTATATCAGGTTCCTGTCAGCATGGACTACTTGGCATCCACAATAGTGTCTGGTTTTGGTGACTGCATATGGGATGGATCCCCAGGTGGGGCGGCTCTGGATGGCCTTTCCTTTAGTCTCTGCTCCACACTTTGTTTCCATATTTGCTCTTGTGAGTATTTTGTTCTCCCTTCTGGGAAGGACTGAAACACCCACACTTTGGTCTTCCTTCTTCTTGAGCTTCTTACAGGTGTGTTTAGTGCTGAGATATTTTGATGGTAACGCAAAATGCATCTCAAAGGCTACAACACTCTTCTTAAACATGATAAAGACGATCTTAGTTTTTTTACTAGTTACATGCATACTACATGTAAGCTAATTTCAAACATACTTCAATCACAGTGGGGAACTATAATTTATAACCCTATCATTATATATACTATGAAACTAGGTGTTGTTTATATGTTCCTATCACTTCCTTCATTTTGGCTACACCATTTCTTCTAATAAATCATTTTTCAATTTTTATTACACTTAAGGATTTTGTGAATCTACATGTTTGTACATGAAAATTATTCCATTAATGCATATCACCATTTCCACTTCCAAAGACATGATTAAATCTGCAAGATACTGTGCTAAGTGAAATAAGTCAGTCACTAGAAGAAAAATGTTGAGTGATTCTACTCATGTAAGAACCCACTGAGACAGAGAATGCAGTGATGATTATCGGAGAATGGAGTTGCCAGAGACAGAGTAGGTATGTTCAGTCTTTATTAGTCTTTACTAATTTTAAATGAGTTAAGATACAACATGTTCAACACTGTATAATATCTACAGTTAACAATATGGAATTATACACTCAAAACAGGGTATATCTCATATTAATAATATTGGTGAAACAATCAAGAATCACAGTATGATAAAAGAAACTTGGTTATTAAAAGAAATACTGACATACATTGGTATTTGTGAGTGTCCTTTTTTTAACTAGCAATTGTGAATAGAATAGCAATGAAGAGAGTTGAGCAAATATTTCTGTAGTAGTACATTCAGGCATTTGGGACTATGCCTCAAAATTACATATACTTGGATTATATGGGAGTTCTAATTTTAGTCTTTTCCTACTATATTGTATCAAAATATAATATCGATATAATATGTCCAAATATTTTTATTTGAAAATAAAAATATCCAACACCCAAATTAACCAGATTCAAAGGCTATACAACTCAATGAACTTATACACAGTTAAAACTAGCATTCAAAATGGAAGTTGAGAAGCTTCACACTCAATTTAGGTATTTATCCACCACCCAAAACTAGAGATCCATGACAGAATTAGCAAAAACATTAGGCTTTATACATACAAATCTGTGTCACAGTATAGTTTATTGATTGATTGATAAGGTTGCTTTATATAGCCCTAGCCATCCAAGAATTCACTCTGTAGACCAGGCTGGCCTCAAACTTAGAGATCCACCTGTATCTGCCTGCCAAATACTGTGATTAAAGGAGTTGGCAACCACCACCATGAGGCCGCTGTAGAGATTTTTAAGGAACTTCTACAATAATTTCCATAGTGGCTGCATTCCAAAAATCAAGAAATAAGTGTTTCCCCTTTACTACATATGAGGCAGCATTCATTTGACATATTTGTGGGATTTTTTTTTTATATTAGCCATTATTACTAGGGTAAAATAAAACCTTAAATTAGTTTTAATGTATATTTATCTGACAGTGAAGGAGGATTAAAAATAAATAAATACTTCTCAGCCATTTGTATTTCCTTTTGAGAATTATCTGTTTAATTCCATGCTCTAGTTTTTAATTGAGTTGTTTGTTAATAATTAGCAATAATTGACATATTTAGGTGCATATTGGTAATTTGATTCTCTCCAATAAAAGAATCACTACTCAAATCTCTGACTACTTCTGGTTGGATTATTTATTATTAAGATTTAAGACTTAGTGTGTCTACTAACAATCGTTGAAGAAATAACATTTTAAAATATATTTTCCAATGGAGATTTGTCTTCTTAAATTATAGATGGTAGTTCTTAAAACATAATTTTTTTTCAACTTTCACATAGTCTAATTTACTTTTCTCTATCATAGTATTGGTTTCTGGCATCTTTATCCAAGAAACAGTCACCAATTCCATGGTAATAAAAATCTAGTCTTTTATATTTATCCAGTGTTTTTAGTGATAGGGCCCATTTGTTTTGCTAAGTTTTGAATATGGTGTGAGAGAGAAATGTTATTAATGTTTTCATATGCTTAAACCTAAGTGTCTGCTTGTTGAAAATTCCTTTTATACAGAATCATATTGAAATAACTAAAATTATTTAATTATTAATACATGTAACTTTTCCAGATTGCCAATTTCCTTTAATTCATATGTGAATCTATATTATGACAGTTTTGAAACAGTAAGTTTTCAAACAGAAAAGCTCAAAGCCTCCACTTTGACCATCTGTGGTGATATGACCCATATTCTGAGAGGCAGATCCAAGTGGATCTATTAGGTTGGGATACCAAGCTTACATAACTAGACCCTTTCTCCAAAAAACATAAATGAATAAATAAAATAAGTGAAATAAAATAAAAATTCCTTCATCTTGTCCACATTTCTTCTGATTATTCCATGTTCCTTATTTGTTTGTCGGATTTTATGATCATTACATGCCAGGGAAAGAACTGAGATTTTTATAAGGATGAAACTAAAATTGTACGTCAGTTTAGGAAACAATACTTTTTCCCACAATATTGAATCTTTTGTTTCATCAATGTGGGATATCTTTGCATATCATTCCATTTATACAAAACTTTGTTCAACCATGCTTATGTGTGTAAGTGAAATAATTTTTATTTCTATGATTTAATTTATTCCTGTTTTTTAAATTATTTTCATGATATTGCAGATGGATTTTATGGTTGATTAGTTTTCCTATTGAGTTTAGGTTCCACAGTCTTGATGATCTTGAATGACTCAGATAATTCTTTCTTATAGGTTTCTTAAAACTTTGCATCTAAGATCAACTCATTTATATGTAAAGATGGTTTTATTCATTACTGTCCAATTAAGATGACTATTCTTTCTACTATAAGTGTGCACCATATATAAGTTATATTGTTACTACTTGTAGAAAGTCTTTCATCCATTGACACAATTGGTTATGTGTGTTTGTGTTATGTGTGCATTTGTGTGTATGTATGTATGTATGTATGTATGTATGTATGTATGTATGTTACATTGATTATGACATAGGGAAGTAGTTTCTCTGTACATAGACTGAGATAATTACAAATTAGGCTTAAAAAGTCCTTGGAAATTTTCATTAAAACCATCAGATATTTTTTTGGTTGTTCATGAAATGGATACTAATGTATTCTCATAGTTTAGATCATGAATAGGAATAGGTATTTCTTATATTTATCTACTTCCAAGTATTATATTTTTTACCTCTCCTGTCTTGACTGATGAGATACACATCAAATTAAATATACATGACTGAAACTGCTTGACCTTGGTTTCACACTTCCATATGTGATAGGACAGGAGATACCGGTGTTAACTTTTTCTTCCTTTCCCAAAGAGAATTTGAGAGGAAATGATAGCAGGAAACCACTCCATGGTGACTGAGTTTATCCTCGCTGGATTAACACGCACACCAGAACTGCAGCTGCCTCTCTTCTTCCTCTTCCTTGGAATCTATGCAGTAACGATGGTGGGGAACCTGGGCATGATCACTCTGATTCTGATCAGCTCCCACCTGCACACACCCATGTATTTCTTCCTCAGCAGCCTGTCCTTCATTGACCTCTGCCATTCAACTGTCATTACCCCCAAAATGCTGGTGAACTTTGTGACAGTGAAGAACATCATCTCCTACCCTGAATGTATGACTCAGCTCTATTTCTTTCTGGTTTTTGTTATATCAGAGTGTCACATGCTGGCAGCTATGGCATATGACCGCTACGTTGCCATCTGTAACCCCTTGCTATACAATGCTATGATGTCCTATCAAGTCTGCACCTGGATGATATTTGGGGTATATAGCATGGGTTTTATTGGTGCCACAGCTCACACAGTATGCATGCTAAGAGTCCATTTCTGTAAGGTTGATGTAATAAATCATTACTTCTGTGATCTTTTCCCATTATTGGAACTTTCTTGCTCCCCCACTCTTATCAATGAAGTAGTTGTTCTATGTTTTAGTGCTTTCAATATCCTTTTCCCCACACTGAGTATCCTGAGCTCTTATATCTTCATCATTGCCAGCATCCTCCGTATTAAATCCACTGAAGGCAGGTCCAAAGCCTTCAGCACCTGCAGCTCACACATATCAGCTGTTGCTGTTTTCTTTGGTTCTGCTGCATTTATGTACCTGCAGCCATCATCAGTCAGCTCCATGGATCAAGGGAAAGTGTCCTCTGTATTTTATACCATTGTTGTGCCCATGCTAAACCCCTTGATCTACAGCCTGAGAAATAAGGATGTCAAGGTTGCACTAACAAAATTTTATGAGAAAAGTTTTTCATGAAAATATTTTTTCTATCCAAAAATTTCATGGACTTCTTTATTTCTTTTAGTATAGCTTTAAAGAATCACATAGGCCAAGTTATTTCCTTTTTATTTTGTGTCATGCTTCAGATTATGGGTTTTTATAATTTCTGATTTTTCTAGGCTTTAATGCTTGTAATACAGTTGTATGAAGAAAACAATGTACATATGTTTATATTTTAGGAAATTCTGTGTCGTTAGTATTTCAAATGAATTTTTTTCAGAAAATCTTTGATATGAATTGTCTTTCCCCATATTCCCTTGTTTATCAAATTCTCCCATCTCCCAAACCATTTAAGCTGTTCTATTCCGTTATTCTGCTTTCTTCCTTTATGTCACCAAGTTCTGTCTTCACTACCTTAAATGGTTCTTCTTCCTATCATCCATACCTGTTCCAGGGAACCTTTGAAGAACAGCAGGTAAGAAGACTGTAAGAGCCAGCAGTGGTGGGTGACTATACTGTCTGCCAGAAACAATAGGGCATTTGGGACATCATCCAAAAGACCTGCACAATCTCAAGCGAGACAAAATCACAACATGAAGAGGAAGGATGTTCAAATGTCCTGGCAGTACCTGAGGAGTTACTGGTAGTTGATAGCTGCTGGGAGAGGGAGAGTTAGCTTTATTTAAGGCTCTGATCCCCGGTATCTCTAAGACCCTTCAGTGAATGACTGTACACCTAAAATTATACAAGTGATACAAATGAGACTCCATGTTATGTTTTTTTTTAATGAGAACACAAACTTGGATGAATATTAAATGGGGAAAGATGATCTTGGATAAGAAGGGGTAAGAGGATGAAGGTGATCAAAATACATTGAATGAAATTATCAAATAATTAATAAAAATTAAAAATGGAAAGAAACAAACAAACATCTGCCTAACATAATGTTTCACCTACCCCACATGTTATAGTGTGCAGAGTCACAGGAATGGATTTACTCATCACCATTGGACCTGATTATCCCACATCTAAAACATCATCTGTCTGATCAGAGGTGCAAACCATTGCAGACTTTATCATCATTAAAACCCAGAGCCTGGTAATGCCAGTGCAATGTCAGCTTATTTCATCTTTGGAGGTCAGAGACTTTTTTCCTGTGCTAATAATATCTTATATTCACAATTGATTTTCTTATAATACAAAGTTCCATGTGTATGTTTATCCACCCTCAGATGCACATGTATATTATGTTATATATGTATGTAAATGTAAAATGTGTAAATATAAATGTAGATCTTTATTGTTTGAATCTGCTTTGTAAGGTTTATGTATATGTATATTGTATTTTCCTGTTATAGGAGCAAAATAGCATCCAACATTTTTTTTTTATATTCATGGGTACTGAGAGAACAAATATTCTGGGTTCAAACCCTATCTTAGAGGACCTGACCTAAGGTGGAAGTCAAGTTAGCTATCAGGCTGGTACCTAGCACCAGTTTCCAGGCCACCTTCTATTAAGGCCTGCATCTAGCACCAGTTTCCAGGTTATTCCCCAATAAATCTCCACCTCCAGGTTACAAACCTGCCCATGACACTTCACTTCCTAACAACCACCAGTCAGAAGGAAAGCAGAAATTAAGATTATGAATTAGCTCCCAGCACCATCAAATTATGTTAAAGGCCATAAAGCCCCCACTCCAATCAGATGTGTACCAGGCTAGATACCCCCTTCTTTCCTCTATAAATGCTTGCCTGAAACTGGGCTTGGGGCCTTCTCCCATTGTCCTTCATCAGAAATGGTGGTTTGGCCCAAGCTCAAGCTTGAGTACAAGAGACCCTAATACAATTGCATCAGATTTAGCTCCTTGGTGGTCTTTTGGGGGTTCATGAACATCTCCTGGCACAACAGTACTAGATAGGGAAAAACTGTGCATTTTATTACCAGTTATAATTTTATTCGTTGAATATATAAATGTTATAAGAAAATACATGTTTGAAATATCCTTGATAATTTTGAGGACTGGCAGACAATAAAATGATTAAATATTAGCATATCTGTAAGATAGGTTCAAAAATAAAAAAAAAGAATTCTACCGCAAATGAGAGATACTAAAAATCCTGAAGAAGAGCTACTGCCATAGCTAGTGGAGTTCTAATGGTCCTAGGAGTCAGATGAATGGTGTGTCTAGAGTCACTATCTGAGAACAGAACAGAATAAGTTAATGAATTTAATTTCTAATCTGTCCAGTGTGTATTTAAAAGCACAATGCAGTTTCATCCACAGCAAAACAGAATTCCTAGCTGGATTCTAAAATGTTCTCAAAGCCACAGATAAATGTAGCCCCTAATTCTCACCAAAGATGATTCTCTTTGTAACAAAGACTGTTAGAGAAAAAAACAACGGGTAGTCATCATACATACAGCAATTGCTCCTAAAGAGTCCTTTGCCTACAGAGCCCTTCTACAAAGACTAGAAAATGTCTCCCTCTGAATCATATATAAGAATCATGTGGGGTCTCTGAGCTGTGTAGTTGATGCCATTTCCTAAGAATGCTGAGACCCCACCTTATTTAGCTTTTCTGTATACATGTTTTTGTGTGTCTGTCGTTTTGTCATTCCTCTCTTAGTGTTTCTATTAATAAGATGAAACACCATGGTCAAAAGTAACTTGGGAAGAAAAGGGTTTATTTCACTGACATTTCCACATCACAGTTCATCACTGAAAGTAGTCAAGGCAGGAACTCAAACAGGGAAGGAACTGGAGGCAGGAGCTGGTTCAGGGTCATGAAGAAATGAATACTGCTTACTGTCATGTTTATATGGCTTTCTTTGTTTACCTTCTTATAGAACCCAGGACCACACATCTAGCGATAGCACCATCTACAATGGACTGAGCCTTCCCACAAAGTCTCTTACTAAGAAAATGATATATAGGCTTTCCTGCAGCCTGATTTTTATGGAGACGTTTCACCTCTCAGATTATACTACCTTGTGTCAGATTGACCTAAGACTAGCTGGGACAATTTCTGTTGCCCCTTGTCATGAAAAGTTCCAGCAGTGTAGGATACCACTCACCTATCACAATATAGAGAGATAGAGATAGAGATATATAGATATAGATATAGATATANATATAGATATAGATATAGATAGATATATAATAATATACACCAGACATGAGAGCCTGCTTATGATCCTATCCCAAACATGTTACTTTCATGGATAACAATATGTTCTTTAATTCATTAACCGGGTGGGAAAGACACTCCACTCACTCAGTAGATCCCATTCTTTGAGGAGGGGTGTTACCCAATGACAAGTAGAGAAAAAAATTGGCCCTCCAAGGATTCTACCCCAACACACTCCATTCACAAAATCTTGTCCTTGGTTTCATATGCTATCACTCATTGTAGGGAGCATATATAACCTAGCACAGTGAGGGAGCACACAGTCCTACCTCACATAGAAAGAGGTAGCAATATCATGATTGCCCTCTTAGACATTCCTGATTTACACAGATAAGCCTCGATTCATATCCCAGTATCTGTTTGTGCAGGGGCCCTGACACAAACCATCTCTGATGCCACTGGTCCACTTACTATGTTGTGTGTGTGAATTTTCCTTAGGCTATGAGACCAGGCTCTCCAAGTATAGACTAAAGAATACATTCAACCCAAATCTGGCTTAAGAAACTCTCTTGGGTTTGCTTACAGGAATATGGGTGAAATGTTACTTATAGGATCATGAATGACCCAAAGGCAGCTGTATCACTACAAAGCCTACTGTCATTAGCAATCCCTCATGAAAGCCACATTCCTAGAGCTCCCTGGAGGACTTGCAGTTAGCTGGATAGGACTGAACCTCCTTCTCCTGACAGTTCTTACTGTTTATTTTACATAACCTTGGGGATAAAGGGACATTTGAAACATCATAAATTTGTGTAACTTCCTGTGACTTGGGAATTGCATATTTTCTGAATCCCAGCGAACCTCCCTCCAGAACTGAATGTTTCAATTTGGAGTAAAATGTAACACAGCACTTCGTAGGACTGTTGATTTAGGCATAATTCCTACCGTATATTCATGTTAGGAGCCCAAAGATAGATTCTCTGTTTCTCTATATTACTCTTTCTAACATGCTCACACTGCCTCGGTGTTCTTTTCCACTTATTCACAATTTCCTGGCTTATTAAGAATAAATGCCTGAACTTGACTTATTTGGGCTGTACTGGTCCAGGATCTAACCAATTTTAATTTAAACATGGTTTGCTAAAATTCCTGATAGCCATTCTGTGAATTACAAATTCTTTTACCCTCATCCACTGACCTAGGATTATTGATTCATCAGCATTTAATTATATGTGATACCCGAGAAGTGCTATTCTGATTCAGTCACAAGCAGGAGATAGGAGCCATGCAATAAAAAATTCATATAAAGCACCAGTGTCTGAAACGCAAAGAAAATGTATTGCCAGCTTAGCTCCAAGATTGGCTGTCACCGGTCCTAGGAGCTGCAATCATACTCTCAGCCCCTCCTGGCTTAGCTCAGAATCCAGTGCAACCATCCCCTAACCTGAGAAAGCTGGGAGCTGCTGACCAAGCTCCACTGAATCCCTTTCAGCTTCTCTTTTGTTCCTCCTGGTTAGCTTCAACAAGCTGTCATCACCTGGCCTGGCTTCTATCTCTGCCCACCTTTTCTCTGTGGAAGAAAACACTTAAACAGCTTTATTAATTTAGATTTCGTCAGATAGCACAGTTTCTGGTTACAGAATCTCCTGCCCTAACGTTATCAGCTAGTCTATTTCAGCCAGCATCCACTGGTGGCAGTGGCCTCCGGTTCTAGCAACCCCAAGTTCTTACATGACTGCTGCTTTCTTCTTATTCCAAAAAGCCCCATTTCTTTCCTAGTGTCCCTTTTTCTTCTGGGACCCAGAAGTCCTTCCATTACCCTTCACCCAGCAATTGACTCCTGCCTTCTTTATTGACACAATGAAGAATCGGCACCTCCCCTGCAAATGTGCTTGTGTCCTTCTTGCTTTTTTTTTTTTTTCCACTGTCGTTATGGTTTGTTTCTTTATTTCCTTGTTTCTTAGTTGAGATCAAAATAGAAATTTTTGATACTGAGTTTTAATTTCAGAACACTATTACACACAGAAATCTTTGCAAGATTATTACGGAGATACCTGTATCATTTGTATTCTGCCTTCTCTGCAGTTATCACAATAGCTCATTAGCTCACTTATAAGGAAGTAGCTGAGACTGATATATCACTGTTATCTATACTCCATGCTTGTTTACATTTTCTTAGCATTTTACCTGGTGTTTCCTTTCTCTTCTCAAGAATTCCTTTTACGGTCTCAAATTGATGATATAATGACATCTCAGTCACCTCTAGACCTCACAATTCTAGAATTGCCTTTCTAGCTGTGAGGATGTGGACAGTTAAGGGTAGTAACTGGGTTCATTGTAGAATATCACTGTAGATCAGGCAGATGTATTTACCCATGAGTTTTGTGTAAGGATGTATGTTTAATTTCTTTCTGAGAGAGGAAGGCCACCAAAGCATGTAAAAGCAAGTTACAGTTGTCATGACAACTATCAGAAGGCATCAAGTGCAACCCATTCTTAAGAAAAAAGAAATTATACTCCATGTATATGAATTGAGAATTCGATTCAGAAGTGTATGTTTTAAATTTGTGTCTTAACTCCATTTATTTGTTTAATCAAGTATTAAAATTACTGTAGACTCACATATATTTAATCCTATTTTCATATATATTTTACTGTAAAGTGCTGTATTTATTTTTTTCTTTAATTAGTTTCATATATAGGGATTGGAAATCCTTTACTATAATGCCTATATCCCTTTCATGTATGCTTCTACTGAAAAATGATCTAAATATCTTATTTCCCTCCCAGAAATAATACTACACATTTCTGTCAGTCCTATATATATTTATTGAATAAATCAATTAAAAACAAGCTACACTCATGGAAGCTGTGTTTGTTCATTGCTACTTTGGTGTCACTGATTCTATTCACTGAACACACTAAGCAAATAATCATATGTTTATACTAATTCTGTACAGAGTTACACATATAATTACCTAAATTTAATTCACAAGTTTGTGTTCATTGGAAGCTATAAAAAAAAGGGAAAACGTTAATATAATGCTTTCTACTCTGGATTAGTACCAGATAGGTTAACTTAGAAATTTTCTTGCTGATATGTAAATTCCACATTAAAAAAACAAAGGATTCACCATCATCTATTCCCTATATATTTATTGGTCTATTTCTTCTCTTTGCTATAGTGGTCCCAGAATTTCCCCTGCACTCTTAATGGAAAACTGTTCCATTAACAAATATATTTTAGGGGCTGGAGAGATGGCTCAGTGGTTAAGAGCACTGGCTGCTCTTCCAGAGGTCCTGAGTTCAACTCCCAGCAACCACATGGTGGCTCACAACCATCTGTAATAGGATCTGATGCCCTCTTCTGGTGTGTCTGAAGACAGCGACAGTGTATTCATATACATAAATAAATAAATCTTTAAAAAAAAACAAATATATTTTATAAAGGAGTTACAATGTTTATTTTGACTATATTTCTGCAATCTCTACTTATTGTCAAATTTAGTTAGATAAACATGTTCATCTCCAGCCCCTTCTATGAAACTAGTATTTTGTGGAAATTAATAAAGGAACACAGAAGAGACAACTTTTGATAATGAATACAAAACATTATTTATCCAAACAATTAAGTGGGGATGGAGGGCAATGGAAATGACCTCATATATTTCAGAGATTATTTTCAGATGGGAAGTTGTCATGGAGTCACCCTACAATTATGCCATTAGACTTCAGTTTCTGGTCCCAAATGCAATAATTGACACTATTACCAAACACAAAGAATTATACTCCAGGGAAACAAAATGAAAGTATCAACCAAAGCACAGTACAAGAAATCTTAACCACTGTTTCCTGTGAGCAGCTCATCCCCGGTGGAAAGACATCCTCAGGGAGTTTCTTTCTATATGCATTTTGGATGCCTCTTATACTTCAAAATTCTCTGTGAAAATAATTATCAGTCTTGTAAGTGCCATTTGAAGATTTGAGGGGAGTCATGACATTGCATTTATGACGGGAATGTAAACTACTCAGAACATAAGGTTTCTGTTCAGATCCCATGAACAAAAATGAGCCAGAAGATTGTATTTTGGATTCCTTGCACCCAAACCATGAAGAGGTACTTCATTAAGGACCACTTGATCTTGACCTCATGTGTTACTAGGAGGGAAGTCTCCACATAGAAAAAAGGTGAGGTCCTAACGTCCGTCTGTCCTGAAATCTCTCAGCCTCAGAATGTCAGATTACCTCTACTTTTAGATACTATAGAAATTTTTAGTGATAGCTGAAAATATCACTAATGTTTGAGAACCAAATTTTCTCCCAGGCAGTTTTCATACTTGGATAGAATTTTGTTCTTACTCAATATATTTATATTTCAGTGGTTATAGCTGTTTCCTCTAACATGAAATACAAAACAAACAAACAAACAAACAAACAGAAATTTTTATGGCAAGTCATAGAGGTACTAGGTGTAAGTTATGTTCAAATAATTCATCAATTATTACAAATATCTTCAGTGTATAATCCCTGTTATAAGCTATAATGTTTATAATGTAAAACTATAATATAAAAACATGGGGGTACTTATTACTTTCCTCATTGCTTATTATTTCTTTCAACAAACAGCTTTTAAATTTTTAGAATGTTTTGGTATTTAGCAAATCTAAGATTATTAATATTGTGCAAACATAACTTATTTCTTTTCTTTTTTCAATTTTTAATAGATATTTTCTTAATTTACATTTCAAATGCTATCCCAAAAGTCCCCTATACCCTCCCCACACCCTGCTCCCCTACCCCTTCACTCCCACTTCTTGGCCCTGGCATTCCCCTGTTTGGGGCATATAAAGTTTGCAAAACAAAGGGGCATCTCTTCCCAATGATGGCCAACTATGCCATCTTCTGCTACATATGCAGCTAGAGACATGAGCTCTGGGAGTACTGATTAGTTTATATTGTTGTTCCACCTATAGGGTTGCAGACCCCTTGTGCTTTTTGGGTAATTACTCTAGCTCCTCCATTGGGGGCCTTGTGTTCCATCACATAGATGACTGTGAGCATCCACTTCTGTATTTGCCAATGACTGGCATAGCCTTACAAGAGACAGCTATATCAGGGACCTTTCAGCAAAATCATGCTGGCATATGCAATAGTGTCTGTGTTTGGTGGTTGATTATGGCATGGACCCCTGGTGGGGCAGTCTCTGGATGGTCCATCCTTTCATCTTAGCTACAAACTTTGTCTCTGCAACTCCTTCCATGGGTAGTTTATTCCCTATTTTAGGGAGGAATGAAGTATCCACATGTTGGCCTCCCTTCTTCTTGATTTTCTAGTGTTTTGGAAATTGAATCTTGGGTATTCTAAGTTTCTGGTCTAATATCCACTTATCATGAGTACATATCATGTGAGTTCTTTTGTGATTGGGTTACCTCACTCAGGATGATATCCTCCAGATACATCCATTTTCCTAAGAATTTCATAAATTCATTGTTTTTAATAGCTGAACAGTACTTTTTTGTGTAAATGTACCACATTTTCTGTATTCATTCCTCTGTTTAGGGATATCTGGGTTCTTTCTAGCTTCTGGCTATTATAAATAGGGCTGCTATGAGCATAGTGGAACATGTGTCCTTATTACCAGTTGGAACATCTTCTGGGTATATGCCCAGGATATGCGGTAATACTATGTCCAGTTTTCTGAGGAACTGCCAGACTGATATCCAGAGTGGTTGTACAAGCTTGCAATCCCACCAGCAATGGAGGAGTGTTCCTCTTTCTCCACATCCTTGCCAGCATCTGCTGTCACCTGAATTTTTGATTCTGGCCATTCTGACTGGTATGAGGTGGAATCTCAGGGTTGTTTTGATTTGCATTTCCCTGATGATTAAGGATGTTGAACATTTTTTCAAGTGCTTCTCAGCCCTTCAGTATTCCTCAGTTGAGAATTCTTTGTTTAGCTCTGTACCCCATTTTTAAATTGGGTTATTTGAATTTCTGCAGTTCAGCTTCTTGAGCTCTTTGCATATATTGGATATTAGTCCCTATCAGATTTAGGATTGGTAGAATTTCTTTCCCAATCTGTTGGTGGTCTTTTTGTCTTATTGACAGAATCTTTTGCCCTACAGAACATAATTTATTTCTTAAACTTTCATATTTCTCTTGAAAATTTTATACTAACCCCTTTCTAGACTAATTACCATACTTATGTGTTCCTATTGACCTCCTCAGGCACAATATGCATCTATATACTATCTTTCTCTCTTCTTATACATTATAGCACATTAATGAGCATGGACTTTCTATCATGAATCTCTCTATGCTTTATGCTTATAGCATATGCTTATTGCTATTAAATTTTCATCAGGCTGCATTCACAGCCAAATATTACTGCTTAAATACTTGAATAATTATAACCAGGCAAGTATTTGTTACTTCAAATTTCATAATTAAGCATGATCATGATTACCCATAGCTGAATTGTCTTACATATTCCTTAAATTTACATATCTATAGATTATTGTTTTCTCATTTTTGTGTACAAAGCATACAGGTTTAGCAAATCTATCAGGATAACCTAGGGACCACTCAACATGAAAGGAGTACAGGTAGGAACAAAATAATAATAAGAAGAACATATTTTTACATGCAGTTTTGTATGCCACTATCAAAATTAATTTTATAATCTGTCAAGTCATAATACTGAAACCAAAGTTCTAGATGCACTTTACCAGGTTCATAAGGATTCTACTTAATCTTCATTTTTTTCAGTTTTCAAACTTTGGGTACCCCTGGAAGGAACTATGTTGTATGAAACAAGCCATTCAAAAAAGAAAATATTAATAAATAGTTCTATTTTTATAAAATAATTGTCAAACCCATGTAAATATAGAATATGATAATTATTTCTAGATAATAGAGGCTGAGAAAGAAAATGACCTGTTCAGTGGCTATAAATCCTTACTAATGGAAGAAGAATTAAGCTATAAAACGCTATGTGCAATATAGTATCTAAATTTAGCACATGGTATTATGTACTCAAAGATTTTGGAAAAATTTCCCTCAGATTTTGTTATTTTAGTTCTGACACATTCATCTCTACAGTAAATAAAAAGGAGGCTAATATATATGGATATATTATGGATAATACATATGGATATATATGCATGTGGATATGTGACAAAAAAATTAATGTAAAAGAGCCCTAGAATCTGAAAGAGAGCAAGGAAGGTTATACCAAATGACTTGAAGGGAAGAATGGGAAGGAGAAAATAATGGAATTATATTATAATCTCTAAAAATGAATAAAATAATTTTGAAATAAATAGACTAAGTACAAAGAAGGGGGATTCTGAAACAATGGATTTAGGCAGTCTCCTTTAGTTTCTTTCTGAGTTCCTGGACTGATTTCCCTTAAAGCTATGTGGTCTATGGATGTAGAGCTTGAGGGATGAGATGACTAAAGTTTTTGTTGCCCAGAAAGCATGAGTGGGTTCCTGACGTTGAACACTGAGCCAGAAGATTTATATTCATGGAGTGTGGGTTTGTTTAAGTATAACTGTTCCTAAGCCCCAGTTCTTCACCTTTAAAATAAGAAATCACTAGTTTTGAAATTCTCAGGAGCCTATAGTTAAGAAATTTTGAACTTTTAAGGTGACTTTGGACTTTTAAGGTGTTACAATTTTTAAAGACTTGGAGGACTTAAAATTTATATGACATTTTATGTTATGATTATGAGACTTTGGGGATAAAAAAGATTATGATTTAACAACAATATATTTGTATGTTCAGTTTATATAAGGTGGAGGTTCTAGTTTATTTTTATTATTTACTTGAAATTATCTAGAGTCACAAGAGAAAAAGAAACTCAGTTGAGTTGGAAAGTTGAACTTGGAAAAATTCTACATGACAATGTCTATGAGAGAATCTTTGCTGTATGACAAATGTGTGAGGGCCCAACCCACCTTGGAGAGGACCTTTTCTGGGCAGTAGCCCTGGGTTCTATAAGAAAGCTAGCTAAACATTTATCAGTACACAAGTTAATAAACAGTGTCCTTTCATAGCTTTTTTTCTTCTACTGCTATCCTAATTTCCCTCAATGGAGGACTATGACCTGAAAAAAAAAAAACATAATAAGCATAGGTTAAAAGAGGTCTTTTCTTCACATAGGTGCTATCAATCATAGTATTTTATCACAGAAACAGAAAAGCAAACTAGAACAGATTGTGAACTCTCTTACATATCTATATATCACTAATCGATGAACCTATTACTATTGTCCTTTAAAGTTTCCACATCTCAACAAATTTTCATCAATGAGTATGTTTTCAACATATGATTTCTCTGAGACAAAGCACAATTATATCAACATAGACATTCACTATATTTCTCTTGTTTATTTTATTTTCTGACATTATTTTCTGATTATATTGTTTTCTTCTTCCCTTCCTCCTCCAAAGTACTTTAACACACAGTGTTTTCAGGGCTGATCATTTGGTGTTAGGTGTTTCCTATATTGGCGAATAAATATCCAACACATGAATTTCAAGAGGCGCAGAAAATTAAACGAACATGAAACTCATTATTTTATATTTCTTTTATTTTTAGAGATTATAATATATCAATTTATAAGTTTACCATTTTATGCTTATATTTTATACTTGCAACACTCATATATTTTGCTTATATAATTTTATATTATATAACTTTTAATTATATCATTTTTTAATACAATTGCATCATTATGTCAATTGGTGTGTTCTTCTCTGGGGGAAACTATTTCTCCCACTCTCAGCATTCCTTAGTTGTCCCTCATGGTTCTTTGTGTAGACCTGAAGCCTCGTGGGTCTTTCTCGTCCACTTTAACATGTCCACTGCTGTTTTCCTTATTCAACTCATATTTAAGCAGCCAACCTTATCTTTAATAGAAACAAAACTAAGAGATTTTCTCAAATAAATAAAATATATTTCATAGAAACTAGTACTACTACTTCTGAGTTTGACTTTCTTTAAGTTAGCAATACCAATCTCTAGATATTCTTGAGCTTTTCTAGAAAACTACAGAATTGGTCCAGAATGGGAGTGCTTTCTGGTATAGGAAATAACCAGCTGCAGAGTTAGAAGAGAACAAGTTTGAGCAGTAAGTCCCTTCCATCCATCGTTGCATGTTGTAAGCAGTGCTATTCCAGAGTCTTTTGTATGATTTTTTTGCGTCAGTGTGTTTTCTATTTTTGTAGGTGTGTCTCAAGCATTAAAACACCTTGGACCTGCAATAAGTGTATGTTTTACATTTTGTAGTGTTCTCCAGCTGTTTTCCTAGAATTCTGTACTATTTTAAAACCACACCAATAATATGAGATTGTAAATTCCTTGCATCCTTACAAGTAATTACCACTTTATCATAACCCTGCCAATCAATGCAAAATTTTGTTTCACTGTGATTTTTTGTTAAATGTCCCTACTGACTAATGATGGTACACATATTTTCAGATATGCTTGTAATACATGAATGTTCATTTTACTTCTTTCAGTAACTCAAACAGTTTTTGCCATTCTATAAAGAATGGACACATCTATTCTTAATTCTAACTTTAAACATTCTATCAACTGCCCTAACTTCCCCAAATTATTTAAATCAGGCTAACATCCTAAAACTAATAAGTCAGAAATTCAATTTATACAGCATTTTCTCCAGAACTTTATTTTGCACACTCATCTGCATGAAACTTGTACAACAGAATGGTCCACCACCCAGGAAGTTATTATACCAAGTGAGTCTGTTGGTGTCCACTCACACCAGGCCAAATAAATGAGTATGGCAATGACAAACATGAGAAAACACATCAGTAGCAGGAAGCAGTCTCTGGGGTGGTGCTGCACCAGAGCTCACCTATCTCAGCTGAACAGCTTGGTGGGCAGTCTCCAGAGATCTCACTTGATCACTATAGCTCTTCCTGAATGGTGATCAACAGATCATTATTAAATGATCTGGCTATTTGTAACCCAGTTATATGTTTTCTTTGCCATTAGAATATAAAACTGCTTTAATTCTATTAATAGATCTTCCTAAAATACATTACTTGAGATGATATGTTATTTTCATTTATCTGTGGTATCCTTAGAGGCACAAATTAGTTTTAATTTTAATTATGTTCAATTAATTTTCTTTTTTTGCCATAACTCTGATGGTAATATGTTATCCAAGAAACTATTACAATTTATTGGCATGAAAATCTACTGTTGTATTTTTTCAAGTGTTGTTAGTTTTAGCTATTGTATTTAGTGATAGCGTATACTTTCACTAACTTTTTATAATATGAAAAGGTGGATGTTAATTATTTAACATGTAACTTCATCTACTTTTCCATTTAGTGGAAAAACATTCTTTTTACACTGAGTTGTTTTGAAACACATAACTTCAATAATTTATTCATATAATATTTTTGCAGATTGACAATTTCTTTACATTTTGTGGCACACTTGTATTATGAGAATATTGTAATTGTTGTAATAAGTTTCCAAATGGGGAACTTGAAGCTTCCATTTTATCCTTCTACTTCAAGCTTGTTCAGATCACTCTCAGTCCCACTATATTTCTATGGATATTTTATTATTAACATGAAATTATTGGTAATGAAAATATCATGTTTTAATTAGGATTGCACTGAACTTTTAAACCAGTTTGAGAAGTATTGGTTCCCAAATGTTAAATCTTGTGGTTCATAAAAATGGGATATCTTTACATGTAAGTAATGATTTATTTTTCAAAAAAGTTGGTAGTTTCAAGGGTAATGTCATGTTTCCTTAATTTATTCCTAAATATTTTAACATTTTTCACAATATTTCAAGTGGATTTTTATGATTTATGAGTTTTCTGGATGATCTTGGTTCTCATTTCTATAATGACCTTTTAAAAAAATTACAATGCTACTGTCTTAAAGATTTCTTGGAACTTGTGTTTATAAATTAAAATATATACATATAAAAGTATGTTTATAGTTTATTTTCAAATTCAGATGCCTGTGGATTTCATGTTTTCACCTGATTGCCCCAACTTAAATTTCTGCTACAGTGTTGAATAAAGCATAGCTTACCCTGTTTGTTATCTTAGGAAGAAAAGATTTATGTTTCCACCATAACTATAGCAAGTACTGTACATGTATGCCTTTCATCATAGTGTGGATGCTGCTTTTGTTGTAACACACACACACACACAGAAACACACACACACACAAAATGTTTTTCTCTGCAGAGTGATTGGAAGGAGAAATAAGTCATGAAGAGTCATTATCAGACTCCACTGAACATATCTGATCTCTCATTGGTTGCCCATAAATTGAGTTCTAAAATTCTCACATCAAAAATCTTGCTAAGTATGTTTTGAGCTCTAGTAAAGTTTCTTTTATGAATGTGGGTGCTCTTGCATTTGGGGTATAGATGTTCAGAACTGAGACTTTCTCCCAGTAGATTTTCCCTTTGATGAATATGAAGTATCTTTCCTCATCACGCTTGATAACTTCTGGTTGAAAGTCTGCTTTATTGAATATTAAGATGGGAAATCCTGCTTGATTCTTGGGACCATTTTCTTGGAAAACCATTTCCCAGCCTTTTAATCTGAGATAGTGTCTGTCTTTGTTATTTAAGTGTGTTTCTTGTATGCAGAAAAATGATGGATCCTGTTAGCATATCCAGTCTGTCTTTTTATAGGTGAGTTGAATCCATTAATATTGAGATATTAAAGACAGATGAATGTCAGTTCCTGATATGCATGTCTTTGTATGTGGCTTTATGTGTATGTGGATCTCTCCTTTTGACTTTGTTGTAAGACAATTAAAAACTTGTCTTTTCTTTGGTATGAGTACTCTCTTTGTGTTGGAGTTTCCCCTCTAGAATCCTCTGTAGGGCAGGATTGGTGTATAGATACTGTTTAAATTTGGTTTTCTCCTGGAATATTTTGGTTTCTCCATCTATGTTGATTGAGAGTTTTGCTGGATATACTACCCTGGCCTGGAATTGGTGTTCTCTTAGAGTCTGCATGACTTCTGACCAGGCTCTCCTGGCTTTTACTGTCTCTGCTGAGAAGACTGGTGTAATCAGACACTGGACCACCAACCAGGCAGAATGCACTAGCTGATATGAAGTCCCAAACATGAATAGAGCCAAGGACTGCCTGGTCTGTGTTCAGTCAGAGAAGATGTACCTAACCCTCAAGATATTGGAAGCCTTAGTGAGTTTAGATCTCTGGTTGGGTGGAAACAGGTTGGTGAGGAGGAGGTATGCAATGGGGGAACATTCGGATGGTGGACTGAGAGGGCGATAAAATCTGAAGTGTAAAAATAAATAAATAAATAAATAAATAAACCTAACAAACCTAATAAAATTATTTTTTAAAAAAGTAAATAGAATGTATTCAAACAAATATAAATTGCTAAGAAAAATCATACTCAGTGACAAATATAACTTATCTTTAACTACAACTGCCTGGGTTAATCAATCTAAGGCCTTAGATATCTAAAATTTAAGATTATCTGTCAGAAAAATTAAAGATGCCTACCAAAGTGAAGCTTGACTTCTGTTTCACACTTCATTATGTGATAAAAAAAAATAGATAGTTATTTCACCTTTGTCTCTTTCTATATAGAACTCAGAGAAGAAAATGTTACAAGGAAATCTTTCTGAAGTGACTGAGTTCATCCTCGCTGGGTTAACAAACAAACCAGAGCTGCAGCTGCCCCTCTTCTTCCTCTTTCTAGCAATCTATGTGGTCACAGTGGTGGGGAATCTGGGCATGATCACTCTGATACTATTCAGTTCTCAACTACACACACCCATGTATTATTTCCTCAGCAGTCTATCCTTCATTGACCTCTGCCATTCTACTGTCATTACCCCCAAAATGCTGGTGAACTTTGTGACTGTGAAGAACATCATCTCCTACCCTGAATGCATGACACAGCTCTACATTTTTCTTACTTTTGCTATTGCAGAGTGTCACATGTTAGCTGTAATGGCATATGACCGCTATGTTGCCATCTGTAACCCATTGCTTTACAATGCTGTAATGTCCTTTCAAGTCTGTTCCTGGATGATATTTGGAGTATATGTTATGGCTCTGATTGGTACCACAACTCACACAATCTGCATGCTAAAAGTGCACTTCTGTGAGGCTGATGTAATAAATCATTACTTCTGTGATCTTTATCCACTGCTGGAACTCTCTTGTTCTGATACTTTTATTAATGAAGTAGTAGTATTATGTTTCAGTGTTTTCAATATTTTTATTCCAACTCTGACAATTCTGAGCTCTTACATCTTCATTATTGCCAGCATCCTCCGGATTAAATCCA
Source organism: Mus pahari (assembly GCF_900095145.1). Taxonomy (NCBI): domain Eukaryota; kingdom Metazoa; phylum Chordata; class Mammalia; order Rodentia; family Muridae; genus Mus; species Mus pahari. The sequence continues at coordinate 34,907,869 of NC_034599.1, forward strand.
CAGAAGGCAGGTCCAAAGCCTTCAGCACCTGCAGCTCACACATATCAGCTGTTGCTATCTTCTTTGGTTCCCTTGCATTCATGTACTTACAGCCATCATCAGTCAGCTCCATGGACCAAGGGAAAGTGTCTTCTGTATTTTACACCATTGTTGTGCCCATGCTGAATCCCTTGATCTACAGCCTGAGAAATAAGGATGTCAAAGTTGCTCTAGATAAGTTCCTTGAAAGAAAGTTTTTCTTGTGAACAAGACTGATTTTTTTCTTTACTAAAATTCTTGTTTAGAGGGTTAGCAAAGAGTCCAGATAGCTAAGTATGGCAATATGTGAAATCAGTGCTATCACCATTTATTTTTAAAGTCAACAAGGGAAGGGCAAGTTTTAGCTAATGGGACATGTGAAGGACAGCATCTGTCTGGGATTCAGAGAACCATATGCTTATCATAGCATGCATCAAGCTGTTCCATTTGTCAAACTCTCAAAAGCCTCCTTATGAATGATTCTGTTTTATGTATCTGAACTATGTTCCTTCTATGCTAGATGTATTTATCCTACAGTGAAGAGTAAATATACATGGGCCAATTCCTTGGTCATCTCAATATTCTATGTATTTAGCCTTTGTAATTAATTATATTTCTAATTTCTAAAGATTTCTGACCTTGCAATATTCAAATATTATAATTTTATTAAAAAGTAAAATATGTAAAATATATTTTTCTTTTTGTACTTCTCTTTTTATTCACTTTATATCCTGATCATTACCCACCCCAGGTCATATCCTCTCCTACAATCCTCCCTCAAAAAAATCCCCTCCCCTTCTCCTCTAAGGTGGTGGAAGCCACCCCTGGACATTCTCCTGCCCTGGCATATCAACTCTCTGTGACTCTAGTCACATCCTCTCCCACTGAAGCCAGACAAAGTAGTCTAGCTAGAAGAACATATCTAATTTTTGTTAATTGTGTTGAATGTATTTAAGGATATTGAGTGATATGATAAGGTTAATATCAAAACAAAACAAAACATGAACAAACAAACTGTATTTTGATGAGACACACATCACTAAAGAAGAAAGCACACATATGCACAATTCTCTAAAGCAGAGTAGAAGTAAGAACAAAATTTCTTATATGGGTCTGGGTTTTCTAATATTTGTAGGATTGTGTCCAGCATGGAACTGACCATAGCATATTCAGAAGTACATTATTTTTCTATTGTACATACATGAAATATTTATTCATACCTAGAAAGCAAGACTCATAAAAAATGTTTTCTGATTAATTCCATATTAGCTAGAATTGTTAAATATTCTCATATTTTTAAAATATTTATTTATTCATTATATGTGAGTACACTGTAGCTGTCTTCAGACACTCTGGAAGAAGGCGTTAGATCTTGTTATGGATGGTTGTGAGCCACCATGTGGATGCTGGGATTTGAACTCAGGACCTTAGGAAGAGGAGTCAATGCTCTTAACCGCTGAGCCATCTCACCAGCCCCTCATATTTTTTAAAAGACAATTTTTCTCAAAAGAAAGACTGAATTAGAGACGAACTTGTAAAATAAATAAATGGTCATTATTTCTATTACCTAATTAAATCCCATTGCTTCTCTTTGCACCTACAATCATAAGACTGATTTTATGCTTCTGAATGCAACTGTGCATATCAGGCTACCTTGGTAGCTCTAATTATACTCCAAATATACATCAGGTACCTGATGATGCCTTCCTGCATGTAGCAGCATTTGTAGAATCATTCTTGTATCCTCTTAAGTTATCTCCAAAAAGGGGGGAGAGGTTCCTTATTCTTTAGTGCTATTTCCAAGTAATGGGTGATGATTGTGTTGTTTCTGATTCCTTAAAGCTTCAAAGCTTTGAAAATTTTTATTAAGTACAATACTCCACCAGGATCATCTAGATGACCTTGTTTAAAATCTCTTGGTTACAAAATTAAACAAAATGGCATCTTCACAGAAAGATTTCTTGTATGGAGTACAGGATGATGAGGTTATGTGTTTGGAGGAAGAAAGTGAGGAGAGATCTTCCGCCTGAACCCAGCGGAGCCTGCCAAGAACACCAGAGTACTCTCCACGCCACAGGACCTCGGGATCACCTCGAGATCACGGGTGAGTGGAACGCAACATCAGCTTCAAATAATTGAGGAGTGTCTTGTGACAGCAGGAACAGGGACAAAGGAACCCTGCCCAACCAGAGGCTGGGATTCTTTCCAGTCAGGGCCAGCACCACCATCTCCTTGTGAACCCAGCCTAGGGAGTCTAGGGCCCCAGAATACTCTTCACTCTGAAGGACCCCTAGCACAACCAGGACCTTGAAATCACTGGAGAGCACTTGGACAACAGAAGCAACCAAGCTTCTTGGACAGGGTCCTTTCGGTCCTTCATTCTCAGCCAGGAGGTAGAGCTGAGACCCAGACCCCTGGGCACCTTCCTTGCCAAAGGAGAGTTAGCCTACAGGGAGGATTCTGTCCCCAGGACACAGGAGGTGGATCAGAGCTCCAGAATTCTGGACACCTGCCCTGCAAGAGAAGAGCTTTCCTGCAGAGAGTGCTCTGACCACTGGGACTCAAGTGAGAATTTGACTCCCAGGAATGCAAACAGAGCCTAACAGAATCACAGGAGGATCAAACTCCAGGCAGAGACAGCTAGAATATTAACACCAGATATTACCAGATGGTGAAAGGCAAACATAAGAATCTTACTAACAGAAACCAAGAACACTGGG
>NC_034599.1:34911671-34926513 GCF_900095145.1 Mus pahari
TCTCTGAAGAAAGAAATCAAAGAAGATCTCAGAAGATGGAAAGATCTCCCATGTTCATGGATTGGCAGTATCAATATAGTAAAAATGGCTATCTTGCTGAAAGCAGTCTACAGATTCAATGCAATCCCCATCAAAATTCCAACTCAGTTCTTCACCGAATTAGAAAGGGCAATTTGCAAATTCATCTGGAATAACAAAAAACATAGGATAGTGAAAACTATTCTCAACAATAAAAGAACCTCTGGTGTAATCACCATGCCTGACCTGAAGCTGTACTACAGAGCAATTGTGATAAAACAAAACAAAACAAAACAAAACAAAACAAAACAAAAAAACAAAAAACAAAACATGGTACTGGTACAATGACAAATGGGTAGATCGATGGAAAAGAATTGAAGACCCAGAAATGAACCCATACACCTATGGTCACTTGATCTTTGACAAGGGAGCTAAAAAACCATCCAGTGGAAAAAAGACAGCATTTTCAACAAATGGTGCTGGCACAACTGGCAGTTATCATGTAGAAGAATGCAAATTGATCCATTCTTCTCTCCTTGTACAAAGCTCAAGTCTAAGTGGATCAAGGAACTCCACATAAAACCAGAGACACTGAAATTTATAGAGGAGAATGTGGGAAAAAGCATCGAATATATGGGCACAAGGGGAAAATTCCTCAACAGAACAGCAATGGCTTATGCTGAAAGTACAAGAATCAAAAATGGGACTTCATAAAATTTAAAAAGCTTCTGTAAGGCAAAAGATACTGTCAATAAGGCAAAAAGACCACGAACAGATTGGGAAAGGATTTTTACCAATCCTAAATCTGATAAGTGACTAATATCCAATATATGCAAAGAGCACAAGAAGCTGGACTCCAGAAACTCAAATAGCCCCATTAAAAAATGGAGCTAAACAACGAATTCTCAACTGAGGAGTACCGAATGGATGAGAAGCACCTGACTTGCTATGGTGGGAGAGTTTGGGTCTGATGATTCCATGTAAGCTTGGTTTCTGTTGCTTTTGTTCTTAACATTGCCTCCTGCCATCTGATTATCTCAAATGCCTGCTGCCCTAAGATATCTGATTAGAGCCTGTCCTAACTATAATCCCAGTTGATTCAGGGCTCCTCAGAGTCCAGCTTTCTCTGTGATCCTGTGATTCAGGGATTTGGTGAACCTGAGATTCGGGGTGTGTCAGAGTTCTTGGCAGTCAAGCTTCTTCTGAGACCCTGAGATCCTGGTGTGACCAAGTTCCTGGAATCCTGGGATCCTAGAATCTTAAGATCTTGGCCATGTTATAGCGCCTAGAAGTGGTGTCTCCTCTGGGGACCCTGGGGCTATCTGGTGTGTTTGAAACTAAGGTGTACTAGCACTGATCAGAAGGAAACTGAGCCATTGGTGAGGCAGAGTCCTTGAAATTGAATTCCAGTTCCTGGAATTCAGTTTTCCTGTGTCCTTGCTTTTGCTGTCACAGGCTAGTCATAATTGGCTCAGAACAAATGTGTTGCACTCACCAGTGATCATAACATCCTATGGAGAGTCCTCTGGGGACAATGGGACCGTCTGCAAGTACGAGCCCAAGGTGACCTTGAGCTGGCACCAACCAGAAAGCCCTGTTGTCCAAATTTTATGGTTAGGACTTCAAGTACTCTATGTAACAGGTAGGGAGCAAGTGGGCAGCCTTGTTTAGTCCTTGATTTTAATGGGATTGCTTCAAATTTCTATCCATTTAGTTGAAGTTGGCTATTGGCTTTCTGTATTTTGCTTTTACTATGTTTAGATATGGGCTTAAATTCCTGATCTTTCCAAGACTTTTATCATAAAGGAGTGTTGGATTTTGTCAAATGATTTCTTAGCATCTAATGAAATGATCACATGGTTTTTTCTTTGAGCTAGTTTATATAGTGGATTACGTTGATGGATTTCCATATATTGAACCATCCCTGCATCCCTAGGATGAAGCCTACTTGATCATGATGGATGACCGTTTTGATGTGTTCCTGGAATCAGTTTTCAAGAATTTTTTGGGTATTTTTTCATTGATATTTATATGGGAAATTGGTCTGAAGTTCTCATCCTTTGTTGTATCTTTGTGTGGATTAGGTACAATCATACTTTGACTTCATAGAATGAATTAGGTAGTGCTTCCTCTGTTTCTATTTTGTGGAATAGTTTGAACAATATTAGGTCTTATTTGAAGGTCTGAGAGAATTCTGTACTAAACCCATCTGGTCCTGGGCTATGTTTTTTTATATTTGTCTAGAAAATTGTCCATTTCATCCAGATTTTCCAATTTTGTTGAGTATAGACTTTTGTAGCAGGATCTGGTGGGTTTTTTGTTTGTTTGTTTGTTTGTTTTTATTTCCTCAGTTTCTGTTGTTATGTCTCACTTTCTGTCTCTGATTTTGTTAATTTGGATACTGACCTTATTCTCTGTGGTTAGCCTGGCTAAGGATTTATCTGTCTTATTGATTTTCTCAAAAAAACCAGCTCCTCTTTTGGTTGATTCTTTGTAGTTATTTTTGTTTCTATTTGGTTGATTTCAGCCTTGAGTTTGATTATTTCCTGCCATCTACTCCTTTTGGGTGTATTTGTTTCTTTTTGTTCTAGAGCTTTCAGGTGTGATGTTAAGCTGCTAGTGTAAGCTATCTCCAGTTTCTTTTTGGAGGCACTCGGAGATAATGTGTTTTCCTCTTAGCACTGCTTTCATTATGTCCCATAAGTTTGGGTATGGCGTGCCTTCATTTTCATTAAATTCATTCTTTATTTCTTCCTTGACGAGGTTATCATTGGTCAACTTCCATGTTTACGTGGGCTTTATGTTCACTTTCTTTTTATGAAGACCAGCCTTAGTCCATGGTGACCTGAAAGAATGCACAGGACATTTCAGTGTTGTTGTATCTGTTGAGGCCTGTTTTGTGACAGATTATATGGTCAGTTTTGGAGAGGGTAGCATGAGGTGCTGAGAAGAAGATTATTTTACTTTAGGATGAAATTTTCTGTAGATATCTGAAAATCCATTTGGTTCATATCTTGTTAGTTTCACTGTGTCTCTGTTTGGTTTCTGTTTCCATGACTGTCCATTGATGAGAGCAGGGTGTTGAAGTTTCCCATTATTATTGTGTGAGGTGCAAAGTGTGCTTTGACCTTTAGTAAAGTTTCTTGTATGAATGTGGGTGCCCTTGTATTTGGAGCATAAATGTATAGAACTGAGAGCTCACCTTGGTAGATATTTTTCCTTGATGAATATGTATTGTCCTTCCTTATCTTTCTTTGATAATATTTGGTTGATAGTCCATTTTATTCAATATTAGAATACCTACTCCAGCTTATTTCTTGGGATCATTTGCTTGGCATTTTTTCCAGCCTTTTATTCAGAGGTAGTGTCTATCTTAGATCCTGAAGTTTGTTTCCTGTATGCAGCAAATTTCTGGGTCCTATTTATGTATCCAGTCTGTTAGTCTATGTCTTTTTATTGGGAAATTGAGTCCATTGATGTTAAGAGTTATTAAGGAAAAGTGATTGTTGCTTCCTGTTATTTTTGTTGTTAGAGTTGGAATTATCTTTGTGTGGTTATCTTCCTTTGGATCTGTTGAAAAAAATATTCTTTATTTTCTTTCTTTTCCTAGGTAGTTTCCCTCCTTGTGTTGGAGTTTTCCATCTATTATCCTTTGTAGGGATGGATTTGTGGAAAGATAGTGTGTAAATTTGAATTTTCAATGGGATGTCTTTGTTTCTCCATCTATGGTAATTGAGAGTTTAGTATAGTAGCCTGGGGTGGCATTTGTATTCTCCTAGGGTCTGTATGACATCTGCCTAGGATCTTCTGGCATTCATAGCTTCTGATGAGAAATCTGGTGTAATTCTAATAGGTCTGCCTTTATAAGTTACTTGTCCTTTTTCCCTTACTGATTTCAATATTCTATATTTATATAGTGCATTTGTTGTTCTGATTATTGTGTCTGGAAGAATTTCTTTTCTGGTTCAGCCTATTGGGAGTTCTGTAGGCTTCTTTTATGTTCACGGGCATCTCGTTCTTTAGGCTCGGGAAGTTTTCTTCTATAATTTTATTGAAGATATTTACTGGCTCTTTAAGTTGGATATCTTCCTTCTGGTCTATACCTATTATCCTTAGGTTTAGTCTTCTCATTGTGTCCTGGATTTCCTGGATGTTTTGAGTTAGGATCTTTTTGCATTTCACATTTTCTTTGATAGCTTTGTCCATGTATATGTTATCTTCTGTACCTAAGATTCTTTCTTCTATCTCTTGTATTCTATTTGTTATGCTTGCATCTATGGCTCCTGAATTCTTTCTTAGGTTTTCTATTTCCAGACTTGTCTCCCTTTGTGATTTCTTTATTGTTTCTCCTTACATTTTTAGATCCTGGATGATTTTGTTCAGTTCTTTCACCTGTTTGTATGTGTCCTACTATAATTCTTAAGGGCGTTATTATGTCCTTCTTATTGTCTTCCATCATCATCATGAAAAGTGACTTTAGATCCATATCTTGCTTTTCTGGTGTGATGGTGTATCCAGGACTTGCTATGGTGGGAGACTTGCATTCTGATGATGCCAAGTAATCTTGGTTTCTGTTGCTTCTGTTCTTAACCTTGTTTCCCACCATCTAATTATCTCAAGTGCTCCCTGATCTCGATATATCTGATTGGAGCCTGTCCTTCCTCTAATTCCACTTGGGTCAGAACTTCTCAGAGTCCAGCTTTCCTTTTTGATCCTGTGATGCTGAGATTCTGAGTGTATAAGAGTTCTTGGCAGTCAAGCTTCCTCTGAGACCCTGAGATACTGATGTGAACAAGCTCCTATGATCCTGTGATCCTGTGATCCTAAGATCCTGGGTGTATTAGAGCTCCTGGAAGTGATCCCTCCTCCGGGGACCATGGAACTGTTTGCTGAGTTTGAAATCAAGATAGACCAGTACTGACTGGAAGGAACCTGAGCCACTGGTCAGATGGATTTCCTGTGCTTATACTCCACCTGGCCCCAGGCACTCCCAGTTCAATTGGAACAGATGTTGTGTTCCACTCACTAGTGATCCTAAGATCCTTGGGGTGCTAGGGTGACCATGGGTGGAGAGTCCTCTGGAGACTGTGGAACTGTCCACTGAGTTCAGTCCCAAGGCAGCCCCTAGTTTTTGTTAAGTAACTATTGATTTCAGGTGCATCATTATCCAGACAAGCAAGAAGTCTCTCTTCTAGTTCTCCCCTTTTAAACACACACACACACACACACACACACACACACACACACACACACACACACTAATTGGTTTTTAAAATAGTGAATTTCTACGGTGTTTTGAATGAAAACTACTGCCTATCATTACTTGTATCTGAACACTTGGTCCTCATTCCCTAGCACTATATGTACAGTGTTTGGAACCTTTAAGAAGTGGATTCTTGCTGGAAGAAGGAATTACATGTAAATTGGTTGGCTTTTAGTGCATATAGCCTTGCTCCAATTACAGTTCACTTCCTTTGTGGTTCACGTCTCTAGTTAAAGATGTGAGCATTTAGATTCCTGACATTCTCAGGGAGCTTTTGGTGCTGCCCTGTCTGCTGAGATGATGGACTCTTGTTACTTTGGAACCACAAGACAAACAATGGAAACACTTTCTTCCAGAAGTTGTTTTTTGAATGGTACTTGTTTATTTATTTAATTTAATTTATCTATCTATCTATCTATCTATCTATCTATCTATCTATCTACCTATTTATTTATTACACAGCAACAGAAAGTATTCAATACAAAACCTATTTGCTTTTTCATAATCCTTAATTTTGACTAACCTTCCCTAGCTACCTCTTACCTCCTCCATCTTCCTGCTCAAAAGTTTCACTCCCAAGTCCCCTCTCAATTTTCATATTACCTATGTTGTAGTATTTTTCATTGCTAAAGCCATCTTTTACCAAATGGCCGTTTTTCACTTTGTTTCTTTATTCAGTTTTTTTCTGGTTATTATTTGAAGCTGGCATGTGCATATGAGAAAAAATGTATGATAATTATCTTTCTGAACCTAGGTGACCTCGCTCTATATAAGTTACTTTAAACTTTCATTCATTTATCCAACATTTTAATTTGTCTGTTGAGAGAAGTAAAATGCCATTGTGTATACTGATACCACATTTCCTCTATCAGTTAATCAGCTGATAAGAATCCAAGTTGATTACATTTTTTTTTATTTGAATACCATCAGTGAGCATGGTTCAACAAGTATTTGAAGTATGACAAAGAATCTTATGGGTATATGTCCTGGTGATCTTATGAAAGCAACTTCTACAAATTCTGTGACACTCCAGTAAAAAGTTTGGGGTCATTCTTGACACACATAGAAAAAAAAAGTCTTAAAATTTATATTGGAATCACAAACGGTCAAGAATAGGCTAAATAATTTTAATGAAAATATTACTGTGGTTTAAATGTCACAGCATCAATTTCAAGTTATACTATACAGCCATAGCAATGTATAAACAGAGTGTGCTACTTGAAAAAAAACCCAACCAAAAAACAGACATGTAAAACAATTATAGGATCCAGATATAATTCCATAGCAGAAAATACATTCGAATTTCGAAAAAAATATCAAAAATACAAATTAGAGAAAAGACAGCATTTTCAATTAATGGTCTGAAGAAAACTGGATATTAATATAAGGAAGAATGAAACTATATCCATCTCCATCTCCCTATATAAAACTTTACTCTAAATGGATAAAAGCTATATACTTTGAAAGTACTAATGGAAAAAAATTAAGGAATAACATTTCAAAATATAGGCACAAGAAAAGATTTCTGAATTAGTAGTATAAAAAATAGAAATAATAATTGACAGATAAGATCCCATAAAATTAGAAAGCTTCTGTACATCATAGGAAAATAATTACATTAAGCTCCTGTCAACAGAATGGGAAAGACATCTTTTTGGACTGTACTTATGAAAGAGGATTATAATCTAGATTATATAAAGAAATAAAACAAAAATCAGCCTGAAGTCAAGTAAAAAGATTAAAATAGTGTATAGACCTGAACCAAGAGATATCAAGAGAGAAATTTTTTTCCTTTGCCCATATCTTCGAGGTTTTTCCCCACTTTCTCCTCTATCAATTCAGTGTCTCTGGTTTTATGTGGAGGTCTTTGATCCACTTAGACTTGAGCTTTGTACAAGGAGATAAGAATGGATCAATTCTCATTCTTCTACATGATAGCCGCCAGTTGTGCCAGCACCATTTGTTGAAAATGNTGNNTTTTTTCCANTGNATGGTTTTAGCCCCCTTGTCAAAAATCAAGTGACCATAGGTGTGTAGATTCATTTCTGGAGAAAATTAGTGTTCATCATCCAAAGCCATTAGGAAAATGGTGATTTAAAATTACTTAGAGATTTCACGTTTCCCCAGTCAAAAATCCACAAGGTTTAGGAGAACAACTGACAACAAAATCTGACTAAGATGAACAGGACAAAGATTTTTTTGTATACCAGTTCTGGGACTGCAGATTGTTTCAACCACTATATAAATGAGTGTGGAGGATCTTTAAGAAGCATGGTATTCACACACCATGCGACCCAGCTACATCATTTCTAGGCTCATGCCCAATCTGTATCCTAGGAAAGAAAGGTAGAATTAATTTGCTTTTGAGTTGTTGCATCTGGTAGGTCTATCATGCTCCAATGGATGGCTCCACTCTCATCCATCTCATCTGTATATATATATATATATATATATATATATATATATATATATATAGTGCAAATTTAGCTCAATGGGTAAAAGAAAATTTTAAAAGTAGCCATAATGATTGGGGTAGATGTCATATCCTGGAGGATGTAAGAGAAGGAGTACGAATTGAATATCATCAAAATATATTGTTTACATTTACAAATTTTTGAAAGACTGAATAAAATTATATTCATTAAAATGAAATGAGAATAAATGCCATTGAAGATATAAAGAAAGAGAAAAACTTATTCGCGGTTCGTTGGCATGTAATCTGGTTCTGCTACTAAGGAAATCAACGTGAAAGACCATATAAAGATAGGAATAGACATGGCATTTGATTCACCTAAGTCTGGGTAGGAATTCTTGACATATGCATTAGATTTTTATAGTTTACTATTTTAACTTTCACATTAAATATTATAAAGTTAAGATTTTATTAAATTTATTCTTTATTAATTTTATATATGTATGCAATATATCCTAATTACTTTTATCCTTAATTCCTTTTCCTCTTTTAAACACCTATTAACCCCAACTTTCTGTACTTTCTGCAAGTCACCTTTCCTTGATCATATGATTTTGTTTTGTTTTGTGATCAACTGAGTTTAAATAAAGTCATCTAGTGGATCATGGGTGGGAATTATCCTTAATGAAACTTTTCAAAGCTCTGAAATTTTCAGGAATCAGAAACAACACAATCATCACATATGATCTATAAGTAGCTCTAGATAATAAGAAGTGACTTCTTTGGAGATGCTTTAAGACCATAGAGGAAAGATTCTGCAAATGTTACTACCATCCATAGTACATCATAGGTGACTTAATGAATTTTTGTATTTTTGGAGGCCAATAGAGCTACTGATGGCCTAATACGAAGAGTTACCTTCCAGAAGAATAATCTCAGTTTTATGATTGCTGTTTCAAGGGAAGCAATGGGAATTTAATTGGGTAAGGGAAATAATGGGAATTTATTATTTGGAAGTTTCCTTTTCTGTCCCTAATTACTCTTTTCTTTTCAGTGTAGATAGTATTTTTAATATGAGGGTATTTAATATTTCTGACTAATATGTTATTATTCAGAAATCAATTTTACCAGTCTTGTTCTCTAGATCTGAATTGATATTATATATTTATACAATAGTAAGATAATGTACTTCTGAATCTGCCATAGTCGGTTATGTGTTAGAGGCATTCCATCAAATATTAGAAATATATGAACATAAGAATTCTTGTTCTTACTTTCAGTTTGCTTTAGAGGCTTGTGTACATTGAATTCATTCCTGTTTAACAGAGTGTGTCTCATCTTCTTGAGTTCTTTTTTGGAGTAGGAGCTATATTACCACACAAGATATCACTCTATGTCCTTTAATACAGTTCTAGAGATTTAAAAAAAAAACCTAGTAATATGTTGCATAGTTTACTTTTTAATAAAATTATTGTTTGGATATCACAATGTCTGAAATCCTTAGAAATATATTTCATTAAAAAGGCAAATTACATAGAATATTGAGATGATCAAGAATGCTGGCCAAATGTACTTATTCTTGGCTATAACTATGTGTCACATGAAGGGAAAATTGTTCTACATACATAAATCAGAATCACTCATAAGAAGGTTTTGATGGTTTGACAAGTTGACTAGTGTGATGCATGCAATAATAATCTGATGGTTCTCTATATGCCATATAGATGTTGTTCTTTATATGTTCCATTAGCTAAAACTTGTCCTGCCCTTGGAGACTTTAAAAATAAACAGCAATAGATAGTAGTAATCTCAAATCATGTGATATCCATACTTAGTAAGCTGAACTGTTTGTAAGCCCTGTAACAAGAATTTTAGTAAAGAAAAATCAGTTTTGTTCACAAGAAAAAAATTCTTTTGAGGAACTTATTTAGAGCAACTTTGACATCCTTATTCCTTAGGCTGTAGATCAAAGGATTCAGCATGGGCACAACAATGGTATAAAATACAGAAGACACTTTCCCTTGGTCCATGGAGCTGACTGATGATGGCTGCAGGTACATGAATGCAAGGGAACCAAAGAAGATAGCAACAGCTGATATGTGTGAGCTGCAGGTGCTGAAGGCTTTGGACCTGCCTTCTGTGGATTTAATCCGGAGGATGCTGGCAATGATGAAGATGTATGAGCTTAGAATTGTCAGAGTTGGAATAAAGATATTGAAAACACTGAAACACAAAGCTAATACTTCATTAAAAAATGTATCAGAACAAGAGAGTTCCAGGAGTGGGGTAATATCACAGAAGTAATGATTTATTACATTGGACTTACAGAAATGAACTCTTAATATGCAGACTGTTTGAGTTGTGGAACTAATCAAAGCTATACTGTATACTCCAAATATCATCCAGGAACACACTTGAAAGGACATTACAGCACTGTAAAGTAAGGGGTTACAGATGGCAACATAGCGGTCATATGCCATTACAGCCAACATTTGACACTCTGCAATACCAAAAGAAGCAAAAAAAGCAGAACTGTGTCAGGCATTCAGGGTAAGAGATGATGTTCTTCACAGCCAAAAAGTTCACCAACATTTTGGGAATAATGACAGTGGACTTGCAGAGGTCAATGAAAGACAGACTGCTGAGGAAATAATACATAGGTGTGTGTAGTTGAGAACTGAATAGTATCAGAGTGATCATGCTCAGATTCCCCACCACTGTGAACGCATAGATTCCTAGGAACAGGAGGAAGAGGGGCAGCTGCAGCCCTGGTTTGTCTGTTACACCAGCAAGACTGAACTCAGTTACTCCAGAAAGATTTCCCTCGAACATTTTCTTCTGGAAGTTCTATGCAGAAAGAGGGGAAAAATGAGTTCAGTATCTGTAGTTTTATATACCTTAAGTGTTAAACAGAATTCGGTAGGCTTAGATTTTTCTAAACCCACTTTATTTAGGGTTCTTGAACACTTCAACCTCCCTTCTATCTTACCAACCAGAGGTAGTGAAGAAAGAGGGCTACTAGGTTTTTTTTCTTTTTCTGGACCTTTTTAAAAGTAGTTCTTTGTGGTGATTCCACTCTTCAATGTCAATATACCTGATCCAGTGGAATAGCAAATATCAAACGTGAATCAGTAGCAGGGTTTGATTCAACAGAAATGTTAAGTTCTGCTTAATTTCCGTGTGTCAGTAGTATTAACTAGCCAGAATCAGCCACAATACCACAAGAAGATCATGGGCATGTTTCTCTCTACAAAGTAAATACCACTGAAGACCAGTGAAGCCTTGCACAGTCAGTGCAGACTAGCAAAGTGCTTGATGGTCAGCAAAGACTAGCCAAGTATTGCATGATGTAGCAACACAAGATCAACCTTTCACTTTATGTGGGGTTCTATTTACAGTCTTTCTAAACATCACACACACTTTCATGTGTCTGTTTTCAGCATAACTTAACATGCTTGCTCACCAGACAGGTTCCAGAAAAATATCATATGACACCCCGAGTTCTTAAAGAAACCAGAAATGTTCACTTTAGAACTCAAGCTTGTATTTTGAGATGCACCTTCTATTTTAACTACCTAGGACATTAGCCCTATCAACACATGGAACTTATAGATAAATATAAGATACATCTGTCCCTGAATATATTTTGTTATGAGAATGTTAGTACTCAGTCTGCTAAGGACTTTTCATGACTTATTTGTCATTCCCTGAATCATGGTACCAATTTTTTTCTATGTTATAGTAAGAACAGCATCTACACAAAGAAAAATGACCACCACCCACATATACAACCCTTGCAATAATTAATGGTAATAACCTAAAGCCTTTCCCATAAAGCAATCAACACTATAAGCTGAACTTTACTTAACATTATAGCAGAACTTTAAGTTAGAGCAATTAGGTGAGAACATGAAATCAAAGCCATATTATGTCATGAGATGTCAGAAAATTGTCAGTCTAAAAAAAAAGTTATATATATCATTGAACTTGTGTGTTTCCTAACAATTCAGTGTAAGAAGAATATTTTTCCAACAAATAGGCAATAAGATGAAGTTACATCTTCATACTTGATATCCAACTTTCCATAGGATGAAAAAATTAATGAAAAATGGATACTATAATATATAGTATAATATCTAAAAATAACATTTTAAGAAATACCTGGGAAAAATTTCATGCCCATGAAATTGGTATGGATAAGATATCACAATGAAATGTTATGGGAAAATAATTGAACATAATTAAAATTAAAAGTAATCTGTTCCTTAAAAAATACCATAGATAAATAGATGAAAATAACACATCTGAAGTAATGTATCTTAGGGAGAATAAATAATAGAATTAAAGAGATTTCATATTCTAATGGCTAAAAGAGTAAAAATCACAGTGCAACAAAATTTCACATTGATTGGCAGGGTTATGATAAAATGGTAATTGTTCACAGGATGCAAGGAATTTACAATCTCATATTATTGGTGAGGATGAAGAATAGTGCAGAATTTTTGGAAAACACTCTGAAATGTAAAACATACAGTTATTGCAGTTCCAAGGAATTTCAATACTTGATACACATCTACAAGAATAGAAAACACACTGATACAAAAAATTATACAAAAGACTCTGGAATAGCATTGCTTACAACATGCAATGCTGGATGGACTCGATTTCTTCTAAGTCTGCAGCTGGTTATCTCCTATACCAGAAATCATTCCCATTCTGGACCAATTCTGTACTCTTCTAGAAAAGCTTAGGAATGTCTAGAGATTGGTATTGCTAACTTAAAGTCAAACTCAGAAGTGGTAGTATTAGTTTCTGTGAAACATGTTTTATTTATTTGACCAAATCTCCTAGTTTTGTTTCTATCAAAGATAAGGTTGGCTGCCTAAACATGAGCTGAATAAGGAAAACAACAATGGACATGTTAAAGTGGATTAGAAAGGCCCATGAAGCTTCAACTATGCAAAGAACCATGAGGGGCAACTAAGGAATGCTGAGAGTGGGAGAAATAGTTTTCCTATGGGAAGAGCACAACACTTAGTATAATGATATAATTATATTACAAAAGGAAATAATTATAGATTCTATAATATAAAATTATGTAATTATACATAAAATTATAGTTATAAAATGTAAATATAAATTTATAAATTGATATATTACATTATATTCTCCAAAATGACAGAAACAAAAAGATAATGAGTATCATGTTTATACAGTTATTATATGTTTTCTGAATTTCATGTGTTGGAAATTTATTCCCCAGAATAAAACATACCCAATACCAAATGGTCTGCCCTGAAAACATATACAAATTACATTATACAGCTTGGTCATGTTGTGTTTAGGAATACAAATATTTATAGATATACATAATATAGGAATTAATGAATGAAGAAGCCATGAATTTGAGGTAGAGCAAGGAGGTGTTTATAAGAGGACTTTGGAGAAGAAAAAGGAGAAAACAATATAATTATAATAAAATATCAGAGAATAAAAGAAGCAAGAGAAAAGATAACGAATATCCAGATTCATACAGTTGTTCTTTGTCTCAGAGAATTCATGTGTTGGAAATTTATTCATCAATGAAAACTTGTAGAGATGTGGGAATTTTAAAGCACAATAGAAATTGGTTCACTTGTTATTATAGCCATGTAATTGAGTTAACTATCAGATCTAGTTTGCTTTTCTGCTGTTGTGATAAAATACTCTGACAGACAACAGCTTTGGGAAGAAAGGATCTATTTTAGCTTATGGGTTTTTAGGTTGTATTGCCCCACTGAGGAATGTTAGGGCTGCAACTGAAGGAGGAACCAAGGGAAAAACTATGGAAGAATGCTGTTTATTGATCTGTGAAATGATAAATGTTCAATTAGCTCTCTTAATGCCTAGAGCTGGAGCGCTGGGCCTTCACATATTTATCATCTAGCAAACAATCTCTCATAGACCTTGCCTTGTCATAGGTTGACTTTTCCAAATTAAAATTTCCAACACAATTTAGTTTCCTTCTTCTCAGGTGATTCTTGATGGGGTCAAATTGATAATAAAAATAAACTAGTTTGGGCACAAACTCGGCAGAAGGCCCCATGTCCCCAGAAGACTCTCCATGCTGCAGGTACCCTAAAGTGTCCAGGATCTTAGGATCACTGGTGAGTGGAAAACAACATCTGTTCCAAACCAATCATGAAGGTCCTGTGAGAGGATGAGCAAGGATACAGGTGTGCTGCCTGATCAGCAGCTCAAGTTCCTTCTGATCTATGCTGGTTGACCTTGGTTTCGAACACATCAGACAGCCACAGAGTCCCCAGAGGAGACATTACTTCCAGACTCTGTAACATGCCCAGGATCTTAGGATTCCAGGGTACCAGGATACCAGGAGCTTGGTCCCACCAGGATCTCAGGGTCTCAGAGGAGGCTTGACTGCCAAGAACTGTGACACACCCAATATCTCAGGTTCATTGGATCCCTGAATCACAGGATCACATAGAAAGATGGACTCTGGGGAGTCCTGAATCAACTGGGGTTATAGTTAGGTCAGGATCTAATCAGATATATTGAGGGCAGCAAGCATTTCAGATAATCAGATGGCAAGAAGCAATGCTAAGAACAAAAGCAACAGAAACCAAGCTTACTTGGCATCATCAGAACCAAACTCTTCCACAATAGCAAGTCCTGGATACACCATCACACCAGAAAAGCAAGACATGGATCTAAAGTCACTTCTCATGATGATGATGATGGAAGACTTTAAGAAGGAAATACAGGAAAACACAGGTAAACATCTAGAAGCCCTTAAAGAGGAAGCACAAAAATCCCTTAAAGAGTTACAGGAAAACACTACCAAACAGGTGAAAGAATTGAACAAAACCATCCAGGATCTAAAAATGGAAGTAGAAACAATGAAGAAATCACAAAGGGAGACAACTCTGGAGATAGAAACCCTAGGAAAGAAATCAGGACCAATAGATGTCAGCATCAGCAACAGAATACAGAGATGGAAGAGAGAATCTCATGTACACAAGTGTCCATGGAAAACATGGACACAACAATCAAAGAAAATGCAAAATGCCCAGCAAGATTCTGCTGAAGGGACCCTGATATAGCGGCCACTTGTGAGGCTATGCCAGTGCCTGGCAAACACAGAAGTGGAT
>NC_034599.1:34926907-34935534 GCF_900095145.1 Mus pahari
TAGCATTTGAAATGTAAATAAAGAAAATAATAAAATAAAATAAAATAAAATAAAATATCAAAAAAAATGCAAAATGCAAAAAGATCCTAACTCAAACCATCTAGGAAATCCAGAACACAATGAGAAGACCAAACCTAAGGATAATAGGTATAGATGAGAATGAAAACTTTCGACTTAAAGGGTCAGTAAATATCTTCACAAAAATATAGAAGAAAACTTCCCTAACCCAAAGAAAGAGAAGCCCATGAACTTACAAGAAGCCTACAGAACTCCAAGTACACTAGACTAGAAATTTCTCCGGAAACATAATAGCCAGAACAACAAATTCACTATTTAAATATAGAATATTAAAAAGCAGTAAGGGAAAAAGGTCAAGTAACATATAAAGGCAGGCCTATTAGAATTACACCAGACTTCTCACAAGAGACTATGAAAGCCAGAAGATCCTAGACAGATGTTATACAGACCATAAAAGAACACAAATGCCAGCCCAGGCTACTATACCCAGCAAAACTCTCAATAAACATAGATGGAGAAAACAAAGTATTCAATTACAAAATGAAATTCACACAATATCTTTCCATGAACCCAGCCCTTCAAAGAATTATAAAGGGAAAACTCCAAAACAAGGAGGGAAATGATGCCCTAGAAAAAGCAAGAAAGTAATTCTTCAACAAACCTTAGTGAAGACAGCAGTAAGAACAGAATCCCGACTCTAACAAGAAAAATAACAGAAAGCAACAATTACTTTTCCTTAATATCTCTTAATTGGGGACTCAAACCCCCAATAAAAAGACAGAGACTAATGGACTGACTTCATAAAGAGGAATCAACATTTTGCTGCATACAGGAAACCCATCTCAGGGAAAAAGACAGACACTACCTCAGAGTAAAACGCTGGAAAACATTTTTCCATTCAAATGGTCCAAAGAAACAAGCTGTAATAGTCATTCTAATATCGAATAAAATCAACTTCCAACCCAAAGTTACCAAAAAGAGCCAAGGAGGGGCATTTCATACTCATCAAAGGTAAAATATTCCAAGGTGAATTCTCAATTTTGAATATCTATTCTCCAAATGCAAGGCCATCCACATTCATTAAAGAAACTCTAGAAAAGCTCAAACACACATTGTACCACACACAATAATAGTGGGAGACTTTAACACCTCATCTCATCAAGGGACAGATCCTGGAAACAGAAACTAAACAGAGGTACAGTGAAATTACCAGACGTTATGAAACAAATGGATTTAACAGGTATCTACAGAATATTTTATCCTAAAACAAAAGGATATAACTTCTTCTCAGTAACTCGTGGTACCATCTCGAAAAATGACCACATAATCAGTCACAAAACAGACCTCAACAGATACAAAAATATTGAAATTATCCCATGCATCCTATCAGATAACCACGGACTAAGGCTGATCTTCAATAGCAACATAAATAATAAAATGCCAAAATTCAGGAGAAGCTGAACAATACTCTACTCAATAATAACTTGGTCAGAGAAGAAATGAAGAAAGAAATTAAAGACTTTTTAGAGTTTAAGGAAAATGAAACCACAACATACCCAAACATATGAAACACAATAAAATTAGTTCTAAGAGGAAAACTCATAGCTCTAAGTGCTGCTAAAAAGAAACTAGACAAATTACACACTAGCAGCTTGACAGTACACCTAAACACTCTAGAGCAAAAGGAAGCAAATTCACCCAACAGGAGTAGATAGCAGGAAATAATCAAACTTGGGGCTGAAATCAACCAAGTAGAATCAAAAAGAACTATACAAAGAATCAACCAAACCAGGAGCTGTTGTTTGTTTGTTTGTTTGTTTGTTTTTGAGAAAGTCAACACGATAGATAAACACTTAGCCAGACTAGCTAGAGGGCACAGAGACAGTATCCTAATAAAAAATCAGAAATGTAAAGAGAGACATAACAAAAGAACCTGAGGAAATCTAAAGCATCATCAGATCCTACTACAAAAGGATATACTCAACACTACTGGAAAATCTCATCAAAATGGACAATTTCCTAGGCCAATACCTGGTAGCAAAGTTAAATCAGAATCAGATTAACTATCTAAAGAGCCTCAAGCCCCCTAAAGAAATTGAAGCAGTCATTAATAGTCTCCCTACCAAAAAAAGCCCAGGATCACATGGGTTTAGTGCAGAGTTCTATCAGACCTTCAAAGAAGACTTAATTCCAATTTTCCTCAAACTATTCCACAAAAATAGAAACAGAATGTCCTCTACACAATTCATTCTTTGAAGCCACAATTATTCTGATATCTAAACCACAGAAAGGCCCAACAAAGAAAGAAAACTTCAGTCAATTTCCCTTGTGAATATCAATGCAAAAATACCCAATAAAATTCTCCCAAAACGAATCAAAAAACACATCAAGTTTATCATCCAACATGTTCAAGTAGGCTTCATCCCAGGGATGCAGGGATGGTTTAATACATGGAAATCCATCAGCATAATCCACTATATAAACAAACTGAAAGAAAAAAAAAACACATGATCATCTCATTAGATGCTGAGAAAGCATTTGACAAAATCCAACACCCATTCATGATAAAAGTCTTGGAAAGATCAGGAATTCAAGGCCCATACATAAATATAATAAAAGCAATCTATAGCAAACCAGTAGCCAACATCAAACTAAATGAAGAGAAACTTGAAGCAATCCCACTAAAATCAGGGACTAGACAAGACTCCCCACTTTCTCCCTACCTATTCAATATAATACTTGAAATCATAGCCAGAGCAATTAAATAAAAAAAAATAAAAGGAGATCTAGGAAATACAAATAGGAAAGGAACAAGTCAAATTATCACTATTTGCATTTGATATGATAGTGTATATAAAAGACCACCAGAGAACTCCAAAACCTAATTAACAACTTCAGGAAAGTTGCTGGATATAAAATTAACTGAAATCAGTGGCCTTTCTATGCACAAAGGATAAACAGGCTTAGAAAGAAATTAGGGGAAAAAACCTTCACAATAGTCACAAAAATTATAAAATATCATTGTGTGACTCTAAGGAAGTGAAAGATCTATATGATAAGAACTTCAAGTCTCTGAAGAAAGAAATCGAATAAGATTTCAAAGGATGGAAAGATATCCAATGCTCATGGATTGGTAGGATTAATACAGTAAAAATGGCTATCTTGCCAAAACTAATCTACAGATTCAGTGAAATCCACATCAAAATTCATACTCAATTCTACACACAGTTGAAAAGGGCAATTAGCAAATTCATCTGGAATAACAAAGTCCTTGGATACCAAAAATTATTCTCCACAATAAAAGAAGCTCTGGCAGAATCACCATACCTCAAGCTGTACTACAGAAAAATTGTGATAAAATCTGAATGGTGCTGGTACAGCAACAGACAGGTAAATCAATGGAATAGAATTGAAGACCCAGAAATGAACCCACACACCTATGGTCACTTGATCTTTCACAAGGGAGCTAAAAACCATCCAGTGGAAAAAAAGACAGCAATTTCAACAATTGGTGCTGTCTCAACTGGCAGTTATTAGGTAGAAGAATGCAAATTGATCCATTCTTATCTCCTTGTACAGAGCTCAAGTCTAAGTGGATCAAGGAACTCCACACAAAACCAGAGACACTGAAATTTATAGAGGAGAACGTGGAGAAAACTCTCAAAGATATAGGCACAGGGAAACATTTTCTGTACAGAACAGCAATGGCTTGTGTTGTAAGATTGACTATCAAATGGTACCTCATAAAATTGCAAAGCTTCTCTAAGGAAAAAGACATTGTCAATAAGACGAAAAGGCTACCAACAGATAGGGAAAGGGTCTTTACAAATCCTAAATCTGGTAGGAGACTATTATTCAATATATTCAAAGAACTCAAAAAGCTAGACTCTAGAAAATCATATAACCTTATTTAAAACTGGAGCACAGAGCTTAATAAAGAATTCTCAACTAAGGAATACCTAATGGATGTGAAGCACCTGAAAAAAAAAAAAGTTCAACATCCTCAGTCATCAGGGAAATGCAAATCAAAACAACCCTGAGATTTTACCTCACACCAGTCAGAATGGCCAAGATCAAAAACTCAGGTGACAGCAGATGCTGTCTAGGATGTGTAGAAAGAGGAACACTCCTCCTTTGCTAGTGGGATTGCAAGCTTGTACAACCACTCTGGAAATCAGTCTGGCAGTTCCTCAGAAAATTGGACATAGTGCTACCAGAAGATAGGACAATACCTCTCCTGTACATATACGCAAAGATGTTCCAACTTGTAGTTAGGACACATGATCCACTATGTTCATAGCAGCCTTATTTATAATAGCCAGAAGCTGGAAAGAAACCAGATGTCCTTCAACAGAGGAATGGATCAGGAAATGTAGTACATTTACACAATGGAGTACTGTCAGCTATTAAAAATAATGGATTCATCAAATTCTTAGGCAATTGGATTTATCTGCAGGATATCATCCTGAGTGAGTGAGGTAGCCCAATCACAAAAGAACACACATAATATTCGTTCACTGATAAGTGGATATTAGCCCAGAAACTTAGAATATCCAAGATACAATTTGCAAAACTCATGAAACTCAAGAAGAAGGAAGACCCAAGTGTGGATACTTCGTTCCTTCTTAGAATGGGGAACAAAATACCCATAGAAGGAGTTATATAGATAACCTTCAGAGCAGAGCATGAATCACCATCCAGAGACTGCCACACTTGGGGATGTATCCCATAAGCAACCAACAAACCCAGATACTAGGCAGATGCCAACAAGAGCCTGCTCACAGGAGCCTGTTATAGCTGTCTCCTGTGAGGTTCTACCAGTGACTGGCAAATACAGAAGTGGATGCTCACAGTCATCTGTTGGACAGTGCACAAGGTCCCCAATGAAGGAGCCACAGAAGGTACCCAGGGAGCTGATGGGGTCTGAAGCCCCAAAGGAGGAAGATCCACATGTACTAACCAGTACCCTCAGAGCTCCTTGGAACTATACACCAATCAAAGAAAACACATGGTGAAACTTGTGCCTCTAGGTATATATGTGCAGAGGATGGCCTAGTTGGTCATCAATGGGAGGAGAGGTCCCTGGTGCTGTGAAGGCTCTGTGCCCTAGTATAGGGGAATGCCAGGACCAGGAATGGGAGTGGGTGGGTTGGGGAGCAGTGGGAACAGGAGGCGATAGGGGATTTTCAGAAGGGAAATTAGGAAAGGGGATAACATTTGAAATGTAAATAAAGAAAATATCTAAAAAATAAAAAAAAATATTTAAAAAATGAACTAGACCTTCTATCCTGTGTAAATAGAACACACAAATACCTCATGGTTAAACCACATTTTCTTTCTTTGTCCTCAAAATCTCAGGTTAATATCCCAGTACTACATATTTATATAAAATTTAAATTGCCCCTGGTTTAAAAAATTAATGCTTTAAAATTTCAAGATCTTTCTAATAGTTCAAATTCTCCTAACTGCAAGGTTCTGAAATGTTCAAAACTAATAAATGCACTTTTATGTTAAAGTTAGAGAACTAGGGCATAGGAACAATTGTACTTAAGAAAACTCACACTCTGCTGAATATAAACCTCCTGGCTCAATGGTCAACATCTGGAACCCATCATGCTTTTCAGGAAAACAAAAGCTTTAGTCATCTCATCTCTCTGTCTCTGCAGCCACAGAACACACAACTTTGAGGGAAATCAGTCCAGGAACTCAAAAAGGAACCAAAAGGAGACCTCCTAAAACAATTGTTTCAGAATCCCCTGTTTTGTTTTGTTTTTATAACCCAGTCTATTTATTTATTTTAAAATTATTTATTTTGGGCAGGAGAAATGGCTCAGTGGTTAAGAGCACAGGCTGTTTATCTAGAAGTCCTGAGTTCAGTTCCCAGCAACCACGTGGTGGCTAACGACCATCTGTAATGGGATCTGATGCTCTCTTCTGGTTTACTCACATACATAAAATAAATAAATCTAATTATTTTTTATTTTTTGAGATTATAATATAATTACATTATTTCCTCTTTTCCACTCCTCCCTCCAAGTCCCTTAATACAATCTTCAATGCTCTCTTTGAAATTTATGGCTTCTTTTCACATTAATTGTTGCACACACACACACACATCCACACACACACACACACACACACATACATATATAAGTATATATATCAACATATATATCCATATATATTAGTCTCTGTTTTGTTAATATTAGAAATGAATAGGTTACAAGTAAAATACCAAAATGTTAAGGAAATTTTTCTCATTAACCTTTGACTACATAATTCTATGTGATAAACTTTAGATATTATACTATATAAAGCATTTTGTACCTTAGTTCTTCAGTCATTACTACAGATGTATATCCATGGAACAAGTTTACATTTTCTCTCTCAGCCACTGTATTCTGCAAATCATTATAAAATTCTCTATATATGGGTTTAAAAATCATAATTACCTTATACAAACAGAATCATTTAGTAATATTTTATTTTGTGACTGGCATGTTTCATATAACATAGTGTCTTCCAGGTTCATCCACAGTTTTTAATACTGAAAAGAATGTAGTGATGACTGAGAACCATTGAGAACCAAGTAAAGTGCATCTAGAACTTTGGCTTTAGTATTATTATCTGATATATTATCTTTAATTATAAAATTAATATTTATGTTAGCATACAAAACCATGTTTAGTCACTACATCTAAAACTATTTCCATCATCTTCTTTTGTTCTTATTTGTTCTCCATTCATACTGACTTGTCCCTAGGTTATTGTGATAGTTTTTGTTAAACCTACTGAACTAATCTTGTACAGTTGATGGGTATGCTTTATAAATAAAGATAAATACAATAATCTATAGTCATATATCCTTAAGGAATATGTAAGTTTATTCAGATATTGAGTATTCTTGGCTAATCATTTCCCCAAATTTTATGTTTTAATTTCATAAAATATATATTACAATCATACATACTATGTCTTATCAGTTGTTCAAATTATGAAATTTGCAAAAACTCATAATAAATAATTACCCTGAGTATAATTATTCAAGCAACATTATTAACAAAAAGTGTATGCTCTGGACATAAACCATGGAGAGATGCACGACAGAAAGCACTTGCTCACTAAGCTATAATCTATAAGGAGAGAGAAAAGTAATCTATGAGATGCATGTTATAACTGAGCAGATCTACAGGAGGGCAGCTGTTATGGTGTTTAGTCTAGAATGGGTTTTCAAGAGAAATATGGGTGTGGAAGCATAAAAAGAAAAAAGCTATGTTTGTATAATATTAATAATTTTGGATTGCAAAACACCAAAACATACTTTCAAATTGTTTTTTAAAGAAATAATGAAAACTGAGGCAATAGAAACACATAGTGTAATTTTATAAACATTATAGCTTATTATACTGTTTATATACTGAAGTTATTTGTAAAAATTGTAGAATTATTTGACAATAGCTTGCAACTATTATCTATATGGTCAATAATAAGAGTTACTTTTTTATAATATGAATTGTCTTTTTAGTATCACCTTACAGGAAAGAGCTATAGCCACTAAAATTTATCGTGTAATATCAAAATTCTATCCACGCATGAAAAAAATCATGGGAGAAATTTGATTCTTAAACATGAATGATATTTTCAGCTATCAGTAAAAAATTTCTATAATATCTGAAAATTAGAGATCAAGAAGGTCGTCTGACTAATGAAAGTTAGGCCCTTACCTATCCTCTACCTGGAGTCTTCCATCCCAGTTACATGAGTTGAGATAGAGTGTTCCTTAAATGAAATGCCTCTTTATGTTGCTGGTGCAAGCAACTCAAATTATAATCTTCTGTCTTATTTTTGACTGTGGAATCAGAACAGAAATCTGAGTAGATTATATTCCTATCATAAATCCAGTGCCATGAATCCCCTCAAGTCTTCCAGAGGGACTTATTAAAATGATATTGTTTTCCCAGAAACTTTTGAAAATATAAGAGGCATCTCAAGCATGTTTAGAAGGAAACACCCTGAGAATTTTCTTCCACTGGGGATGAGATGCTCAGAGGAAACAGCAATTGAGGTTTCACATCATACACTGTATTATACTTTCATTTTGCCTCCCTTGAGTATAATACTTTGTGTCTGAAAATCATTTCAATTATTGCATTTGGAGTCATAAAGTGAAGTCTAATGGCATGGTGAAGGATGACTCCATGAGAAGTTCCCATCTGAAAATAGTCTCTGGAATAGATGAGGTCATTTTCACTACTCCTCCTTTTAATTAATGCTTTGGAAAAGAATTTTTTATAATCATTATCAAGGTTGTCTCCTATACGTTCCTTTATTATTTCAAGAGAAATAAAGTTTAATGGAAGGGGCTAGAGATGGCCATCTTGACCTTACTAAATATGGCAATAAGCAGAGATCGGAGAAATATAGGCCAAATAAATAGTGCAATTGCTTTACTAATATATTTATTAAAGAAACAATTTTCCATAAGGGTACAGGGAGAAAATTCTGGTGCCACTATAGCAAAGAGACGAAATGGACCAGCAAATATATAGGAGAATATATGATGGTGACTCATTTTCTTTCTTCTTCTTCTTCTTCTTCTTCTTCTTCTT
>NC_034599.1:34935630-34944142 GCF_900095145.1 Mus pahari
TCTCTCTCTCTCTCTCTCTCTCTCTCTCTCTCTCTCTCTCAGTGTGGAAACTAAAAGCTAAAACTAAAAACCAGCAATGGAAAGTTCTAAACTAACATATCTGGTACTCACTCAGAGTAAAAAGCATTACATTAATCTTTTATATATATTTAGCAAATTAGTATGAACACATGACTATTTGTTTAGTGTGTTTAGTTAAACAGAATCAGGGACACCAAAGTAGCAATGAGCAAAACAAACCGCCATGAGTGTAGCATGTCTTTAATTCTGTTATTCAATAAATATATCCAGAGAACAACAGTTCACTTATGATGAAGTAGCTGAGATTGGTACGTCACTGTTATCTATACACCATGCTTTATTTAGATTTTCTTAGCATTTTACCTGATGTTCCTATCTCTTCTGAAGAACTCCTTTAAAGGTCTCAACTTGATGATAGTTTCAATGACATCTCAGTCACATCTGGAGCTCACAATTCTAGAACTGCCTTACTAGTTGTGATGATGTAGACAGTTAAGGATGCTAAGTGGGTATTTTGGCGGATATCACTGTAAATCAGGCAGTTGTATTTACCCATGAGTTTTGAGTGAGGATATATGTTTGATTTCTTTCTGTTATGGGAAGGCTACCGAAGCATGTGGAAGGAAGGTACATTTGTCATGATAACATATCAAATGGCATCTAGTGCAACCCCACTCTTAAGGAAGGATTTATCTGAAAGGAGGACTCAATTCAGAATTGTGTATTATAAATTTGTGTCTTAAATACATTTACTTGTTAAATCATATATTTAAAACATCAAATCATAGACATTAATTTCTATCTTCAAATATATTCGACTGTAACCTGCTCCATTTATTCTTTCTTTAATTAGTTTCAGATGTGGCAATTGTGTATCCTCTTTGATAATGTCTGTGTCCCTTTCATGTACTCCCAGAATTTTAACACTCCACTGGTCCTGTCACTGAAAATAAGTTTCCTCCCAGAAATAATATTAATCATTTCTGTTATTGGCTCTGGATAGTTTCATTGAATGACAGCATACCCACAGAAGCTGGATTTTCTCATGGCTACTTTGGTGTCATTGAGACTATTCGCTGAATGCACTATACAAGTAGCGTAGGGATGTGTTTATGCTAATTCCTTAATGAGATACATGTGGAATTATATGTATTAATTATAATTCACAAATTTTGTTCATTGAAATCTCAAAATAATTATAAATATGATGCTTTGCAGTCTGAATTAGTACTAAATGGGTTTGTTTACAAATTTCCAATGCTGGTCTGTAACTTCCACATTTAAAAAAAAAAGAAGAAAGAGAAAGAAAGAAGGAAAGAAAGAAAGAAAAAAGAAATAGAGAGAGGGGGGAAGAAAGAGAGAAAGAAAGAGAGAAAGAAACAGAAAAAAACAGAGAAAGAAAGAGAAAGGAAAGGAAGGAGTCACCATTATCCATTCCATATAAATTAACTGGTCCATTTTGTCTCCTTGCTATAGTGTTCCCAGAATTTTCCCCCTATAATCTATGGAAATTTTTTTATCAACAAAATATATTAAATAAAGCAACTACAATATTTATTTTGTCTATATTTCTGCAATAAATACTTACTGTCAAATTTACTAAGGTTAACAATATGTTTATCTCCAGCTCCTTCCATGAAACTCACATTACCCTTGAAATAATATAGGAAAATTGTACTGGCTAGTTTTGTGTCAACGACACAGCTCGAGTTATCACAGAGAAAAGAGCTTTAGTTGAGGAAAGGCCTACATGAGTATTTTCTCAATTAGTGATCAAGGGGGAAAGGCCCCTTGTGGGTGGGACCATCCCTGGCCTGGTAGTTTTGGGTTCTATAAGAGAGCAAACTGAGCAAGCCAGAGGAGGCAAGCCAGTAAAGAACATCCCTCCATGGCTTCTGCATCAGCTCCTGCTTTCTGACCTGCTTGAGTTCCAGTCCTGCATCCTTTGGTGATCAACAGCAAAGTTGAAATGGAAATGTAATCCGAATAAACCCTTTCCTCCCCAACTTGCTTCTTGGTCATGATGTTTGTGCAGGAATAGAAACCCTGACTAAGACAAACATAAAAGAGACAACATTTCATAATCATTACAAATTATTACTTATTCCCAGAAGTTAATTAAACCAGGGCAGAAGACAAGCTGTGAAAATGGCCTCATGTACTTCAGAGATTAGTTACAGATGGGAAGTTGCCATAGAGTCATCCTACAATCATGCCATGGGAATTCAATATCTGGCTCCAAAGACTTAATACTATTTACAAACACAAAGAATTATACTCAGGGGAAGCAAAATGAATGTATCCACCGAAGCACAATGCCAGAAATATTAATCACATTTTCCTGTGAGTATCTCATCTCCAGTAGAAAAAAAAATCCTTGGGGAATTTCCTTCTGTACACATTTATGACGGCTCTTATATTTCAAAAGTCTCTGTGAAAATAATATTAGTCTTGTAAGGGCCTTTGGAAGACTTGAGGGGAGTCATGATATTGAATTTATAATAGTAATATAAAGTTATCAGAACATAAAATTTCTGTTCTGATTTCAAAAATAAAAATGAGTCAGAAGATTTTATTTTAGATTACTCACTCCAAAAACATGGAGATACATTTCATTTAAGGAGAACTTGACTAGAACTCATGTGTACTGGGATAGAAGTCTCTACATAGAGCAAAGGTGAGGGCCTAACTTTCATTTCTCCTGAAATCTCTTAACATCAGAATGTCAGATGACCTTCAGGATAATCCCATAATTATCATGAGATATACATCTTATGAGATATTGTCATGATATATATTGTACATAATCTCAAAAAGAATTAATTTTAAAATAAATGGGCTGTGATTTTAAAAAGAAGGATTCTGTAACAGCAGATTTAGGGGTCTCATTTAGGTTCATCTTGAGTTCCTGGACAGATTCCTTAAAGCTGTGTGTTCTGTGGATGCACAGTGGGAGAGCTGAGATGACAGCAGCTTTTGGTGACTTGACAGCATGAGTGGGTTCCAGATGTCGAACACAGAGACTGAAGATTTCTATTGATGGAGTGTGAGTTTGGTTAAGTATAAATTTTTCTATTTCTCAATTCTTCACCTTTAAAATAAGGAAATTCTTATTAGTTTTTAATATTGCAGGAGCCTATAGTTAGGAAACTTTAAACTTTAAAAGAGACCTTGGATTTTAATGTGTTAATTTTTTTTTTAAAGACTGGGAGAATTTAAAATTTATATGATATTTGGTATTATAGTATTACCCTGAGACTTTGAGGAAAAAAAATGGAAAGGTTATGCTTCATTGATATATTTATATGTTCAATTTATACAGGAGATGGAAAGTCTAGTTAATTCTCATTATCAGGGGGAGTGGTGGCGGTGGCTGTGGCTGCGGCGGCCGGGAGCTCAGCTCAGGTGCTGGTGCTGATGGCGGCGGCGGAGGCGGAGGCGGTGGAGGAGACGCAGGCTTCTCCTTAGGAGCTGGCTAACCCCGGCCGAAGCAGCTGACCTGCCAAAGCCCCGCAAGGCTCTCCAGGCCGGGCCCCTCCCCGCATCGCCCTGCCTCCCTGGCCGGGGATGAGGCCGGGAAGTGACTGCGCGGGGGCCCAGCACAAAGGCTTGTCCCCAGGGGCCACCGCCGCCGCCACCAGCTTAAAGCTGCCTGCGGAAGCCAAGCCGGCACCCGGGCCTTCATCCCCTCCGCTCCCCAGGGGCGTGCGCTGCCCGTCTCCCTGAGCCCCGGGAACCCGAGCCCTTGGCTTCCTTGGCTGCCAGGGGACCAGACAGCCGCGCAGCCTCCTCCGCCGCTTCAGGCTGTGGGGGCCCAGCGGAGCATGTCAGAGGACAGCAACATGGAGAAAGTCATCAAGGAGACCTCCATGTTAGAAGAATATGGTATCAATTGGACTCAGAAACTGGGAGCTGGAATTAGTGGTGCAGTTAGAGTCTGTGTGAAGAAATCTCCTCAAGAACGGTTTGCACTGAAACTTCTCGATCCTCCAAAAGCTAGAAATGAGGTGGGCCTGCACATGATGTGTGCCACACACCCCAACGTAGTTCAGATTATTGAAGTGTTTGCTAACAGTGTACAGTTCCCTCATGAGTCCAGCCCCAGGGCTCGACAATTAATTCTAAAGGAGATGATGGAAGGGGGAGAGCTATTTCACAGAATCAGTCAGCACCGGCACTTTACAGAGAAGCAAGCCAGCCAAGTAACAAAGCAGATAGCCCTGGCTCTAGAGCACTGTCTACAGCACTGTCACTTGCTAAACATTGCGCACAGAGACCTCAAGCCTGAAAACATGCTCTCCTTTACCAAAGGATAACTCTCTGGATGCCCTTGTGAAGTTAAGTGACTTTGGGTTTGCTAAAGTTAACCAAGGTGTTTTGATGACACCCCAGTTTACCCCTTACTATGTAGCACCTCAGGTACTGGAAGCACAGAGAAGGCACTAGAAGGAGAAGTCTGGCATCATACCTAACTCACCAACATCCTACACTTATAACAAGAACTGTGACTTGTGGTCCCTCGGGGTGATAATTTATGTGATGCTGTGCGGATATCCTCCTTTTTACTCCAAACACCATAGTCGGACTATCCCAAAGGATATGTGGAAAAGATCATGACAGGAAGTTTCGAGTTCCCAGAAGAAGAATGGAGTCAGATCTCAGAGATGACTAAAGATGTTGTGAGGAAGCTTCTGAAGGTCAAACCAGAGGAAAGACTCACAATCGAGGGAGTGTTGGACCATCCCTGGCTCAACTCAACGGAGGCCCTGGATATGTGCTGCTCTCTGCCCACAGCTGAAGATGGATAAGGAGGTGGTTGCAGGGATCCAGCAGGCGCATGCCAAGCAGCTGGCAACCATGAAGATCCAAGACCTCAAGGTCAGCCTCAAACCCCTGCACTCCGTCAACAACCCCATTCTCAGGAAGAAGAAGCTGCTGGGCACCAAGCCAAAGGATGGTATTTATATACACAACCATGACAATGGAACTGAGGACTCAAATGTTGCCTTGGAAAAGCTTCGAGATGTCATTGCCCAGTGTATCCTCCGCCAGGCTGGTAAAGGAGAGAATGAAGATGAGAAGCTGACTGAGGTAATGGAGGAGACCTGGAAGTACAACCGGGAGTGCAAGCTCCTAAGGTACACTCTGCAGAGGTTTAGCTGGAACAGCCGTGGGTTCACAGATAAAGTTGACCGATTGAAGCTGGCAGAGGTGGTGAAGGAGGTAATTGAAGAGCAGATCCTTTCCCACGAGCCCCAGTAGTCACAGCTTCAAACTGTTTCTAACAATTGGAAAAATTATTCCTTAATGTAAAAAGTAATTTTTATATAAATTAATAAACCATAATTTCATTTCAAAAAATTCTCATTATCAATTTAACACATTCTAGAGTCATTTGGGAAGAAGAAAATTCAACTGAGTTGGAAAACTGACCTTGGAAAAACTGACCTGTAGCAAGGTCTATGAATGATTGTTTGCTAGGTAAGTGTGTGAAGGCCAAGCCCACCTAGGAGCGGACCTTCTCTGGGCTGTAGCCCTGGGATCTATAAGAAAGCTAAATAAACACTTATCAGTCCACAAGCCAATAAATAGTATCCTTCCATTATTTTTCTTCGGCTCCTGCTTCAGTTGTTGCCCTAAAACATAGCTGACATAGTATTTTATCACAACAACAGAAAAGCAACAAGAACAGAGAGTCAACTCACTATAATAATCGACGGACCTATTACTATTGTCCTTTAAAGTTCCCACATCTCAACAAGTTTCTAATAAAAATTCAATATATGAATTCCGGGAGACAAAATAGGTGTGGATAGTCATTATCTTTCCTTTTGATTCTGTTATTTCCTGACGCTCTAATATAATTTATCTTTTTCCCCTTCCTTTCCTTCCTCCAAGTTCTCCAATAAAGTCCTCATTGCTTTCTCTCAAATCCATGGCTTCTTTTCTCATTGATTGCTATATTATCATCATCTATATAAATATATATGCATAAATACAACCTGACTACTCGGTGCAATGTTACTTGTATCTATGTTTTCAGGGCTGACCACTTAATGTTGGGTACGCTCTTCTCTGAGGAATACATTTCGAAAACATATGTGTCATGAGACACAGAATTATGTGAACATGAAGCTCATTATTTTAAAAAGAATTCTTTATTTATAAAGATTATAATATATCCATTTATATGTTTATAATTTTAAAATCACAATATGTTTATATGTTATAATAATACAATTTTATTACATAATTTCTAATTATACCATTATAAAAATTGGTGTGCTCCTATCTGGATAAAACTATTTCTCCCATTCTCAGAATTTCTTAGGTGCCTGTCCTGGTTCTTTGTGTAGAGTTGAAGCCTCACGTCTTTCCCCAGTCCACCTAACATATCTAGTATTGTTTTCCTTTTCAGCTCATGTTTAGGCAGCCATGCTTATCGTTAATGAAGACAAAACTAAGATATCTGCTAAAATACATAAATCATATTTTGTGAAAACTAAGATACTATCACGTCTGAGTTTGACTTTAAGTTAGCAATAGCGATCAATAGGCACTCTTAAGATTTTCTACAAAAATACAGAATTGGTCCAGAATGGGAATGCTTTTGTGTTACAGGACATAGCCAGCTGGAGACTTAGAAGAAAATAATTATGGGGCAGTAAGTCCGTTCCATCCAGCATTGCATGTTGCAAGCAGTACTACTCAAGTCTTTTGTGTGACTTCTGTGTCAGTGCTTTTTCTATTCTTGCAGATGTGTCTTACTTATTGAAATTCCTTTGTCTTGTGATAACTGTATGCTTTACAAGAGATCTTGAACTGTTTTCTGAAATTTTTGTACTATTTTAAAACACTACCAATAATATGAGATTATAAATTCCTCCTACATTTACCAGCAGGTAACATTTTATTACAACTCCTCCAATCAATGTAAAATTTTCTTTCATATTGGTTTTTATTTAAAGGTTTCTAATAATTAATGATGGTACATATATTTTCAGGTGTTTTTGGTGATTGATCTACCTCAACTAGGAGAGTCATTATTCAAATTATCTGGCAATTTTAACTGGATATTTTTGTTTTCTTAAACATTAAAGTATAAAAGTTCTTTAATTTTATTAATAGTTCTTACTCAGATACAATACTGATTGTATTTCCCATTAAGTTTGTTATTTTTCATATATCTATGGTGTCAGTTAAGGCAGAAATTATTTTTAATTTTAATTATGCCCAATTAATTCCTTTTTTTTTTTTTTTTTTTTTTTTTGGTCATAGCCTCTGATTGTGTTAACTTATCCAGGAAACTATCAAGAATTCATGGGCAGGAAGGTCTCCTGCTGTATTTTTTCAAATGTTATATTTAGCTATTGTACTTAGTCATAGCATCCATGTCTCACATTATAAAAAGTAGAAATTCACTTTATTATGTAATTTAATCTATTTGCCCATTGGTTGTAAAACTAGTCTTTCTCCATGTTATTTTCATGAAATCCATAACTTTAAGAGCATATAGATGAAGGGTTTTTACAGATTGATAATTTGCTTATATTTCACGGCACCTGTATTATGAGAATATTGTAATATTTAGTAAGTTTTGAAATGGAGAAATGTGAAACATCCAGTGATATTGTTCTTCAGGTTTGTTCTGATCATTTCCAGCCACATTCCATTTCTATGGGTATTATATGAACAACATACTGTTATTGTTAAGTTGTATCTTGGATTTTCAGTAACATTACACTGAAATTTTAGAAAAGTTTGGGAAGCATCGCCATTTCACAAGATTAAGTGGAATGGTTCATGAAGATGGGATGATTTTCCATGTCTATAATGATTTATCCTTTTCACTAATCTTGATAATTTCAAGAGCAATTTTTTATATTTCTTTAATTATTCCTAAATGTTTTAACTTTTTTCATGATATTTCAAGTGAAGTTTTACCATTTCTCAATTTTCTTAATGATCTTTGTTCTCTGTCTATGATGGCTTTTTAGATAAATTACCATGGTATTTTATTAATGATTTCTTGGAATTTTATGTATAAAATATTAATCCATACACATGTAAAGTTATTTTTGTTATTTGCTTTCAAATTCAAATCCCTTTTGATTTCAAGTTCTCATCTGATTCCCTAACTTAAGCTTCTAGTTTTTTTCTTTTTCTTTAATTAGGTATTTACTTCATTTACATTTTAAATGTTATCTCCAAAGTACCCTATACTCTCCCCCCCCACACTCCCCTACCCACCCACTTGCCCTTCTTGGCCCTGGTGTTCCCCTGTATTGGGGCATATAAAGTTTGCAACACCAAGGGGCGTCTCTTCCCAATGACGGCTGACTAGACCATCTTCTGCTACATATGCAGCTAGAGACACAGCTCTGGGGGGTACTACTTAGTTCATATTGTTGTTCCACCTATAGGGTTGCAGAACCCTTCAGCTCCTTGGGTACTTTCTCTAGCTCCTCTATTGGGGGCCCTGTGTTCCATC
>NC_034599.1:34946505-34966259 GCF_900095145.1 Mus pahari
ATCAAGTGACCATAGGTGTGTGGGTTCATTTCTGGGTCTTCAGTTCTATTCCATTGGTCTACCTGTCTGTTGCTATACCAGTACCATGCAGTTTTTATCACAATTGCTCTGAAATACATTTTTAGGTCAGGCTTAGTGATTCCCCTAAAGATTCTTATATCATTGAGAAGAGTTTTTGCTATCCTAGGTTTTTTGTTATTCCAGATGAAGTTGCAAATTGCCCTTTCTAACTCATTGAAGAAATGATTTGGAATTTTGATGAGGATTGCATTGAATCTGTAGATTGCTTTCTGCAAGATTGTCATTTTCACAATGTTGATCCTGCCAATCCATGAGCATGGAAAATCTTTTCATCTTCTGAGATCTTTGATTTCTTTCTCCAGATACTTGAAGTTCTTATCACACACATCTTTCACTTCCTTAGAGACACACGAAATAAGTTTATATTATTTGTGACTATTGTGAAGGGTGTTGTTTTCCTAATTTCTTTCTCATCTTGTTTATCCTTTGTGTAGAGAAAGGCCATAAGCTTCTGTTATAATGTTGATTACAATGTTCATTACCTTATGGAAAAAGGTTTTAGGTTGCCATCATTAAGTATAGCAACAGTTGTGGATAACTACGGTGGTATTTTGCCTTTTTGTGGATGCTTCTCTTGTAACATAGAAAAAATTTATTTCTCTGTAGAGTGATTGGGAGAAGGACAAATAAGTCAAGAACACTCCTTAGCAGACTCTACTGAATGTATCTGACCTGTCAGTAGTTGTCCATGGATTAAATACTAACGTTCTCATAACAAAAATTTTACTCACAGACATAAGTAATTTATCTTTAATTATGTGACATATATTGGGAAGTATATAATATCTTAGATTGCTAAAAATATAAGAATATCGGCCAGAAAATTGAAGATGAAAGTTTGAATTCTGTTTCTCACTTCATTATGGGGTAAAATACTAGATAGTTATTTCACTTTTGTCTCTTTCTACATAGAAACCATAGAAGAGAATGTTTCAAGGAAATCTTTCTGAAGTGACTGAGTTCATCCTCGCTGGGTTAACACACAAACCAGAGCTGCAGCTGCCCCTCTTCCTCCTCTTTCTAGCAATCTATGTAGTCGCAGTGGCTGGGAATCTGGGCATGATCACTCTGATACTATTCAGTTCTCAACTGCACACACCCATGTACTTTTTTCTCAGCATCCTGTCCTTCATTGATCTCTGCCAGTCCACTGTCATTACTCCCAAAATGCTGGTCAACTTTGTGACAGTGAAGAACAACATCTCCTACCCTGAATGCATGACTCAGCTCTACTTTTTTGCTATTTTTGCTATTGCAGAGTGTCACATGTTAGCTGTAATGGCATATGACCGCTATGTTGCCATCGGTAACCCCTTGGTTTACAATATTGTGATGTCCTATCGAGTCTGTTCCTGGATGATATTTGCAGTATGTATTATGGCTTTTATTGGGGCCACATCTCACACAGTCTGTATGCTAAAAGTGCATTTCTGTAAGACTGATGTAATAAATCATTACTTCTGTGATATTTATCCACTACTGGAACTCTCTTGTTCTGATACTTTTATTAATGAAGTAGTACTTTTATGTTTCAGTGTTTTTAACTTCTTGATTCCAACTCTGACTATTCTAAGCTCTTACATCTTCATCATAGCCAGCATCCTCCGGATTAAATCCACAGAAGGCAGGTCCAAAGCCTTCAGCACCTGCAGCTCACACATATCAGCAGTTGCTATCTTCTTTGGTTCCCTTGCATTCATGTACTTGCAGCCTTCTTCGGTCAACTCTATGGATCAAGGGAAAGTGTCTTCTGTATTTTATACCATTGTTGTGCCCATGCTGAACCCTTTGATCTACAGCCTGAGAAATAAGGATGTCAAAGTTGCTCTAAATAAGTTCTTTGAAAGAAAGTTTTTCTTGTGAAAAAGACTCATAGTCATATTTAGAGGGCTAGCAAATATTTAAAAAGGGGTAAGTAGGGCAACATTATATGCAATTACTGCCATTAGTATTTATTTTATAAATTGTTGAGGGCAGGACAGTTTTAGCCAATGAGATATATGAAGGACAACATATCAGGGATATAGAGAAACATCTGCTTGTCATAACATACATTGTATTATTCAGTTTGTCAAATGCTCAAAAGCCTTCTTGTGAATGAACTGTTTTATGTATTTAGAAAAATGTTTCTTTTATTTGAGACACTTTTATCTTATAGCCGAGAATAAATACATATGGTCTAAATTCTTGATCATCTCATTACTCTATATGATCAGCATTTGTAACTAAATATATTTCTAAAGATTTCCAACATTGAGATCTCTAAAAATAATAATTTTATTAAAATAAAATATGCAAAATATAATGCCTAATTCTTGTTAAGTGTAGGAAACTGGATTAAAGGCTATGGAATGATATGAGTGATAACATAGCTCCTACCCACTCGAAAAGAACTACAGTGGATGAGATACACACCTCTAAACAAGAATGTACACATACCCACAATTCTCTAAAGCAGGCTGGATGGAAGAACAAAATTTCTTATATGGATCTGTGTTTTCTAATATTTGTAGATATGTGTCCAGCATGTTACTCAGCACAGAAGATCAAAAGTGCAGTATTTTGCTATTGCATACACATGAAATATTTTTTCACACCTAGAAAGCAAAACATGTAAAAAAAAGTTTTCTGTTTAATTCCATATTAGTCAGAATTGTTAAACATTCTCATATTTAAAAAAAGACTATTTATCCTCAAAAGAAAAGACTGAATTAGAGTCAGAGATGGTGACTTGTTTTAAAAAAATAGTCCCCATTATTTCCCTTACCTAATTAAATTCCA
Organism: Mus pahari; assembly: GCF_900095145.1. Classification (NCBI taxonomy): domain Eukaryota; kingdom Metazoa; phylum Chordata; class Mammalia; order Rodentia; family Muridae; genus Mus; species Mus pahari. The sequence goes on from NC_034599.1 coordinate 34,949,368, forward strand.
CTACTTCTCATTGAAAATGCAATCATAAAAATGATTTAATGCTTCTGGGAGGTAATTGTACATATCAGACTATCCTGTAGCTCTAAGTAGTCCCCGAAAATACATCACGTCCCTAATGTCATTCTCCTAGACGGAGCAGCATCTGTAGAATTGTACTTGTCTCCTCTTAAAACTTCTCCAAAAAAAAGGTGTATCCTTATTCTCTAGAGCTATTTCCAGGTAATAAGTGATGATTGTGTTGTTTCTGATTCTTTAAAGCTTCAAAGTTTTGAAATTTTTAATAAGTATAATTCTCACCCAGAATTATCCAGGTGACTCTGTTTAAAATCTCTTGGGTACAAAATAAAGCAAAAATGCATCTTCACAGAAAGAGGTCTTGTATGAAGTACAGGATGATGGGGTAACTGGCATTTGGGGAAAGAAAGTGAGGGGAAAAGAAGTGGGGATAAGAGTAATCAAGATGGATTTTATTTATGTATGAAATCACTAAAGAATACATTTAATAAGACATCTTAACTTCATATTACATAATATGAATGTTCAAACACAAAGCATTAAAATTGTATATACAATATACATACACACACACACACACACACACACACACACACACACACATATATATATGAGAGAGAGAGAGAGAGAGAGAGAATTACTACCCTAATATCATGTCTATTTCTACCATTATGGGAACTGTAACATTGATTCCCATAGTTGCTGAACCACTTTATATTACAACCAGCAGTGAATAAGTGTTTCTCGTTCTTTATACCCTAAACAGCATTTATTGTCATTTAATTTTAATGAAAAAAATTATTCATTCTTTGAAATTTTTGTAGATGCATACAGTATATTTTGATCATATTCAACTCCTACTCCTCTGAAATACTCCAGTATCTATCATCTATTCCCATCACCTCTCCCAAACTGATGCCTCCTCAGATAATGTTCTCATTACCCATTGAGTTAAACATGTGCTGTCTATAGATGGATTGATATAGAGATATATATATGGGAGCATGATAGACCTACCAGAGTCAACACCTCAAAAGCAAATGAGTTCTGTCTCTCCTAGTATACAGATTGGACACGTGCCTAGGAATGGTATAGCTGGGTCACACGGTAGGTTAAGTTCATGCTTCTTAAGGACCCTCCACTTTGACTTACATAGTGGTTGAAATAGTCTGCACTACCATTGCAGGTGTTAAAAAATACTCCTCTTTCATTCTTTCTTGTCAGCTTTTGCTGTCAATTGTTCTATTAAACTTTATGATTATGACTGGAGTGATATGGAACCTTAAAGTAATCTTTAATTGGAATTTTCATAGTGGAATGTACCACATTTGCTTTACTCATGATTCAGTTGAAGGACATCTAGGTGGATTCCAGTTTCTAACTATTACAAATAAAGCTGCTATGAACATACTTCAAAAAGTGCCCTGTGGTATAGTGGGTCATGAGGTAGAACCATTTCCAGTTTTCTGAAAAATTGCCAAAACTGGTTCCAAAGTGGTTGTACAAGTTTGCACTCCCCATCCCCAGCAAGGGAGGAGTGTTCCCCTAGATCCACATCATCACCAAAATGTGGTGTCTCTGGAGACTTTTATCTTAGCCTTTTTGATGGGTGTAAGGTGGAATCTCAGACATCTTGATTTGCATTTCCCTGATGACCAAGGACACTGAATTTTTCTTTTTTATTGAATTTTTTATTAGATATTTTCTTTATTTACATTTCAAATGTTATCTTCCTAATTTCCCCTCTGAAAACCTTCATCCCTTCCCTTCTCGTCCTGTTCACCAGCCCACCCACTCCCTCTTCCTGGCCCTGGCAGTCCCATATACTGGCGCATATAATCTTCACAGGACCAAGGGCCTCTCCTACCATTGGTGACCAACTAGGCCATCCTCTGCTACATATGCAGCTAGAGCCATGAGTCCCACAATGTGTTTTCTTTGGTTGGTGGTTTAGTCCCAGGGAGTTCTGGAGATACTGGTTAGTTCATATTGTTGTTCCTCCTATGAGGTTGCAAACCCCTTCAGCTCCTTGGGTACTTTCTCTAGCTCCTTCACTGGGGACCCTGTGCTCCATTCAATGGATGACTGTGAGCATCCACTTCTGTATTTGTCAGGCACTGGAAAAGCCTCTCAGGAGGCAGCTATATCAGGCTCCAGTCAGCAAGCTCTTGTTGGTATCCACAGTAGTGTCTGGTTTTGATTTTTTTTATGGGATGGATCTCCAGGTCAGGCAGTCTCTGGATGGCCATTTCTTCAGTGTGAACATTTCTTTACATGTTTCCTGGCCATTTAAGGTTCCTCTGTTGAGAAGTCTCTGTTTAGCTCTGAACCACATTTTTTCAATTGGGTTACTTGTTTCCTTGGTCTGTAATTTTTTGAGTTCTTTATATATTTGCAATAACAGTTCTCAGTCAGATGTAGGTTTGTTGAAGATCTTTTGCCATTCTGTAGGCTGTTGTTTTGTCCTATTGAGGGGAAAAAATATTTTATACTCTACTTTGGTTTAAAGTCTATTTTATCAGATATTGGAACGGTTCCAGCTTACTTCTTGGGTCCATTTGCTTAGAAATTTTTTCCAACCTTTTACTCTGAGGTAATATCTATCTTTGTTGCTAACCTATGTTTCTTATATATAGCAGAATGAAGGATCTTATTTTCACATCCATTCTGTTAGCCTGTGTCTTTTTATTAGGGAACTGAGTCCATTGATATTGAGAGATTAATGACCTCTGAATGTTAATTCCTGTTATTTTGTTGTTGATGGTATTAGTGTGCATGTATCTCTCTGTCTGTCTTTTTCTCTCTGTCTGTCTCTGTCTGTCTCTGACTCAATATCTCTCTCTCCCTCCCCCTCCCTCCCCCCCTCTTTCTCTCTCTCTTAGTCTGTGCTTTCTTGATTTTTCTGGTACAGAATTACTTAATTTTTGTGTTTTCTTGGGTGTAGTTACCCTTCCTGGGTTGGCTTGAAACTAAGAAGAGAATTCTCAAGAAGAAATACAATACTGCCTGGCTATAGGAGTTGCTAATTCTGTTTCCATATGCCCACTGTTTTGCTTCTCATCCAAGGTCAACTCCATTGTTTCCTAGGAACCAACCCTGTCCCAGGTCTCTAGCACATCCTAGACATCCCCTTCCACACACCTGCAAACCCCACCCTTGATATCTACAGATTTTCATTCATTCTCCTGGTCCTCTGGCATTCTTTCTGTCTCTCCCCCCCATACCTGATACTGTCACCCTCATTTCCCTCCCAAGCAGTTCCCTTCCTTCATCTGCCTCCTATGACTACTTTATTCCAGATTCTAAGTATGATTCAAATTTCCTCTCTAGGGCCTTCTTTCTTATTTAATTTCTCTGGGTCTGTGGAGTGTAGCATGAAGATCCTGTACTTTGTAGCTAATATCCATTATATATTATATACCATGTATGTACTTTGGGGTCAGTTACTTCACTCAGGATGGTATTTTTAGTTCCATCCATTTGCCTGCAAAATTCATGATGTCTTTGTTTTTAATGGTGGAATAGTATTATACTGTGTAATAGAACCTCGTTTTTTTATTCATTTTTCTATTAAGAGACATCTGGGTTGTTTCCAGTTTGTGGCTATTACAAATTTCTCTACATCCTCACGATCATATCCTGTCATTTGAGCTTGTGATAATTGTCATTCTGATTTGTGTAAGAAATTCTTACAGTATTCAGGAACATCAGCCTATGGAAAGCACATACACAATGGACTGGGCCTTCCCATAAAGTCACTTATTAAGAAAATAACCTATAGATTTGCCTGCAACCTAATTTTATGGAGACATTTTCTAAATTATGATTTCCTTCTCTCAGATTATTTTACCTTGTGGCAGATTGACACAAATCTAGCAAGGACATTTTTATTGCCCACAGTCAGGAGAAGATCCAGCAATATAGGACACAACAGTCACCCACTACAAAAACCATGCAACAGACACTACAGCTTGCTTATGATTCCATCCCCAAAAACGTTAATTTCCTGGATAGTAATATATTCTTTAATGTGTTGCCTGGAGTATTGTTAGGGGGCAATACTGCATTCATTCAGTAAATACCATTCGTCAAGGAGGAAGGACAATCAATACCAAATAGGAAAAAAAAAAAAAAAAAGACTATCCAAAGATTCTACCCCAATACATTCCATTCACAAATTCTTGGCCTTGGTTTGCTAAATTATCACCCATCTCGGGGAGCATATAAATGCTCAAACAGTGAGGAGGTACAAAATTCCTTCACAGAGAAAAAAGTAGCAATATTACAATTGTCCTGTAAGACATTCCTGTTTCGCACAGATAAGCCTTGCTGCACAACTCAGTACCTATTTCTACAGGGGCCCTGAAAGAAATCATCTCTGATTCCATTGGTCCCTAATTGGACACATACTGTGTTGTGTGTATGTGACATTTCCCTGGGCTATGAGACCAGGCTCTCCAAGTAGAGGCCAAAGATTACATTCAACCCAAATCTGGCTTACTAAAGTCTCTTGGGTTTGCTTATAGAAATATGGATGAAATATTACTTATAGGATCATGAATGACTCAAAAGCAGCTGTATCACTACAAAGCCTACTGTCATTGGCAATCCCTCATGAAAGTCACATTCCTTGAGCTCCATGGAGGATTTGCAGTTAGCTTGATATGACTAAATCTCATTCCCATGACAGTTCTTACTGTTTATTTTACATATCCTTGGGGGTGAAGGGACATTTGAAAAATTATAAATTTGTGTAACATCCTGTGACTTATGAATTGCACATTTCCTGAATCCCAGTGAGCCTTCCTCCAGAACTGAAACTTTCAATTTGGAGGAAAAGGTAACCCAGCACCTGGTAGGACTGCTGAGTTAGGCATAACTCCTGCCTTACATTGAAAGATAACCATGTTAGGACCTCAAAGACAAACACACTTGGTCTTTTCATTCTTCTTCCCAACATGCTCACATTGACTGGGTGTTCATTTGTATTTATTCACAATTTCCTGTTTGTTTAGTTGACTTATTAAGGATAACTTCCTGAACTTGGGCTGTGCTGTTCCAGGCTCTAACCAATTGGAATTAAATGCCTGATAGCTATTCTGTGAATAACAAACACCTCTCACATTCATCCACAGGACTGGGAATATTGATCAGTCAACATTTAATTATGTGATACACCTGAGAATTGATGGAGATTTTCAAGTGCTACTCTGATGCAGTTACTAACAGGAGATGAGAGACATGAAATATAAAGTTCTATGAAGCATCAGAGTCTGAAATGGAAAGCCAATGTGCTTGTCTTCTTCTTGCTTTCTCCTCTTTTTTCACTGCTGTTATAGTTTGTTTTTTTGTTAAGATTAATATGGAAATATTTGATACTGAGTTTTAATTTCAAAATACTTTTACACACAGAAGTATTTGCATGATTATTACAGAAATGCCTGTATCCTTTGTGTTCTGATTTCTCTTCACTTATGATAGCTCACTGATAATGAAATACCTGACATTGGCACATCACTATTATCTATACTCCATGCTTTATTTAGATGATCTTAGCAGTTTATCTGATGTCTCCTTTGTCTTCTCAAGAAGTTCATTTAAGGTCTCAACTTGATGATAGTTTTAATGACATCTCAGTCATCTCTGGAGCACACAATTGTAGAACTGCCTTTCTAGTTGTGAGGATGTGGACAGTTAAGGATGCTAAGTGGGTATTTTGTAGAATATCACTGTAGATCAGGCAGTTGTATTTTCCCATGACTTTTGAGTGAGGATATATGTTTTATTTTTTGTTGTTGTTGTTGCTATGGGAAGGCCACAAAAGAATGTAGACTGAAGGTACAGTTGTCATGACAACATATCAAAAGTCACCAAATGCAACCCATATTTAAGGAAGGAGACATTGTACTCCATTTATTTGAAAGGAGAACTCAATTCAGAATTGTGTATTATAAATGTGTGCCTTAACTTCATTGATTTGTTTGATCACATATTAAATCACTGGAGACTCAGAGACATTAATTTCTATTTTCATATATATTCAACTGTAACCTACTCTATTTATTTTTCATTTAATTAGTTTCAGATGTGGCAATTGGAAATCCTCTTCAGTCATGTTTGTGTCATTTCATACACTCACAGAAACAGAACACTATGTTGATACCTGGTAGTGAAAATGTTCTAAATATCTTTTATGTTTCCTCCCAGAAATAATATTAAACATTGTACTATTGGCTCTGGACAACACAGTATAGCCATGGAAGCTGGGTTTTCTCATTGCTACTTTGGTGTCATTCAATCTATTCACTGATCACACTAAACAAGTAGTCATGTGTTTATACTAATTCCATGAAGAGATACATATGTAATTATATGTATTCATTAACTATAATTCACAAATGTTGTTCATTGAAATCTTAAAATAACTGTAAATATACAGTTTTCTAGTCTGGATTAGTACCACCAGACTGGTTAGTTTTTAACATTGCATTGCTAATCTGTAACTTCCACATTCAGAAAAAGAAGAACGAGAAAGCAAGAAAGTAAGAAATAAAGCAAGAGAGAAAGCAAGAACGAAAGCAAGCAAGCAAGCAAGCAAGAAACAAAGAAACAAAGAAACAAAGAAAGAGAAGGGAAGAAAGAGGAAGAAGAGAAGAGAAGAGAAGAGAAGAGAAGAGAAGAGAAGAGAAGAGAAGAGAAGAGAAGAGAAGAGAAGAGAAGAGAAGAAAGGAAACTAAAGGAAAAGAAAAGGAAAGGAAAGGAAAGGAAAGGAAAGGAAAGGAAAGGAAAGGAAAGGAAAGGAAAGGAAAGGAAAGGAAAGGAAAGGAAAGAAAAGAAAAGAAAAGAAAAGAAAAGAAAAGAAAAGAAAAGAAAAGAAAAGAGCCACCATCATGCAATTCCTATGTATTAACTAGTCTATTTCTTCTCCTTGCTACAGTTCCCAGAATTTTCCCCTATACTTTTGTTGAAAATATCTTCATCAAAAATAAATTCAATAAAGTAACTGAAATACTTATTTTGTCTATATTTCTGCAAACAATATTTATTGTCAAATTTACTAAGGTTAATAATATGTTTGCCTCAATTCTCTTCTATGAAATTCATATCACACTTGAAATAATATAGGAAAATATAAGAGACAACGTTTTATAATGTTTACAAATTATCATTTATTTCAGAGAAGTAAATTAAACAGGGGCAGAAGACAAGCAGTGAAAATGGCTTCATATACTTCAGAGATGATCTTCAGAAGGGGAATTGCATGGAGTCATCCTATAATCATGACATGAGAATTCAGTATCTGTCTCCAAAGACAATAATTGATTCTATTTGCAAACACAAAGAATTATGCTCAGGGGAAGCAAAATGAAAGTATCAACCAAAGTATGATACCAGAAATATTAATCACATTTTCCCATGAGCTTCTCATTCCAGTAGGGAAAAAAATCCTTCAGGAGTTTCCTTCTATACATGTTTATGATGATTGTTATATTTCAAAAGTCTCTGTGAAAATGATATTAGCCTTATAAGTGCTTTTGAAAGATGTGAGGGGATTCATGATATTGGATTTTTTTAAATTTTTCCAGACAGGGATTCCCTGTATAGCCCTGGTTGTTCTGGAACTCACTCTGTAGACCAGACTGGCCTCAAACTCAAAAATCCCCAGCCTCTTCCTCCCAAGTGCTGGGATTAAAGGTCTGTGCTACCACTGCTCAGCTGATATTGGATTTAAAATATTAAAAAAATGCTCAGAACATAAAATTTCTGTTCTGATTCCAAGAATAATGAGTCAGAAGATTTTATTTTAGACTATTAACTCCAACAACATGAAGATATATTTCATTTAATGAGTACTTGAGAAGAACTCACGTGTACTGGGATGGAAGTCTCCATATAGAACAATGGTAAGGGCCTAACTTTCATTTTTCATCTTTATTGAAATCTTTTAACATCAGAATGTCAGATGATCTTCAGGATAATCTCATAATTATCATGAGATATACACACTATGAGATATTGTCATGATATATATTAATATAATCTCAAAAAGAAATAATTTTAAAATAAGATTTACAAAGAAGGATTCTGGAACACCTAATTTAGGGGACTCCTTTAGGTTCCTTCTTGAGTTCCTGGACTGATTTTCTTTAAAGCTGTGTGTTCTGTGGATGCAAGGCTGGAGAGGTTGGATGACTGATGTTTTGGTTGCACTGAAAGCGTGAATGGGTTCCAGATGTTGAACACTGAGCCAGATTTATAGATGTGGAGTGTGGATTTATATTTCCTTAAGTATAATTGTTTCTATGGCTCAGTCTTCACCTTTAAAATAAGGAATCACTTATTAGTTTTTAATTTTTCAGGAGCCTATAGTTAGGAAACTTTGAACTGTTAAAGAGATCTTGGATTTTAAGGTGTTAAATTATTTATACACTGGAATAATTTAAAATTTATGTGATATTTCATATTATGATATTAACCTGAGATTTTGAGGACAAAGAATGAAAAATTTGTGCTTTAATAGTGATGTATTTATCTGTTCAGTTTATAGGGTAGAGAATATAGTTAATACTATCAATTTAAAACAATCTAGAGTCATTTGGGAACAAGAAAATTCAATTGAGTTGAAAAATTGACCTTAGAAAAATTGACCTGTGGCAAGGTCTATGAAAGATTGTTTGCTAGATGATAAGTGTGTGAAGGCCCAGGCCACCATGGAGAGGACCTTCTCTAGACAGTAGTAGCCCTGGGTTCTATAAGAAAGCTACATAAACACTTATCAGTACACAAGCCCCAGTATCCTTCCATTGTTTTTCTTCACTTCCTGCTTCAGTTGCTGCCCTAACTTTCTGCAATGGTGGACTATAACCTAAAAAAACAAAAAACAAAAAACAAATAAAAACCCATAAGCTATAATAGTAAATTTTTTCACAGCAACAGAAAAGCAAACTGCAACAGATAATGAACTTACTTACATGGCTATACTAATGAATGGACCTATTAATATTGTCCTTTAAATTACCCACATCTCAGCAAGTCCCTATTTATGAAACAAAAATTCAATGAATTCTGGGAGACAAAGTATGTGTGGATAGTCAATACCTTTCCTTTTGATTATTTTACTTCCTGACACTCTAATATAATTGTGTCTTTTTCCCCTTCCTTTCCTCCCTCCAAGTTCTCCAATGAAGTCCTCATTGCTTTCTCTCAAATCCATGGCTTCTTTTCTCATTGATTGCTATATTATCTTCATTTATATAAATACATATGCATAAATACAACCTGACTACTCGGTGCAATGTTAGCTGTATCTATGTTTTCAGGGCTGACCATTTAATGTTGGGGATGCCCTTCTCTGAGGAATACATTTCAAATACATGTATTTCAGGGAAGACAGAACTATGTGAACATGAAGCTCATTACCTTTTAAAACATTCCTTCATTTATTATGATTATAATATAATATAATATATCCATTTCTATGTTTATAATATAATTAAAATATATTTATATTATAATACAATTTTATATTGCATAATTACTAATTATACTGTTATAACTATTGGTGTTTTCTTCTCTGGGACAAACTATTTCTCCCAGTCAGCATTTCTTAATTAACTGTCCTGATTCTTTGTGTAGAGTTGAAGCCTCAAGTCTTTCCTCAGACCACCTGACATATCTAGTATTGCTTTCCAATTCAGCTCATGTTTAGGCAGCCATCCTCACTGTTAATAGAAACAAAACTAGGAGATTTGCTAAATACATGAACCCCCTCTTATAGAAATGAATATACTACCACCTCTGAGTTTGACCTTAACGATACAATCTCTAGATATCCTTAATCTTTTCTACAAAAATACAGAATTGTTCCAGAATGGGAATGCTTAGAAGAAAACAATTAAGGGGCAGTAAGTCCATTCAATCCAGCATTGCATGTTGCAAGGAGTGCTACTCCAGAGTCTTTTGTATAATTTTGTATAAGTATGTTTTCTAGTCTTGTAAATGTGACTCAAGTATTGAAGTACCTTAGACTTGTAATGACTGTTTGCTTTACCTTTTTAAGAGATTTCCATTTTCTTAAATTTTTGTGCTATTTTAAAACCCCACCAGTAATATGAATAATTTACTTGCATCTTTTCCAGCAGTTGCCAATATTCCTTCTACATTTTTATTTATTTTTTTAAACTTTTTTGTTGCATATTTTGTTGATTTACATTTCAAATTTTTTCCACTTTCTAGGTCTCCCCTGTGGAAACACCCTATCCCATCCCCACTACCCTGTCTCTACGAGGGTGCTCCAGCACCCACCCACTCCTCTCTTCCCGCCCTAGCATTCCTCTATACTGGGTCATCGAACACTTTCAGGTCCAAGGGTCTCTCCTCTCACTGATACCCAACAAGGCCATCCTCAGACACTTATGTGGCCAGAGCCATGGGTCCCTCAATGTGTATTCTTTCGTTGGTGGTCAAGTACCCAGTAACCCTTGGATGTCTCGCCAGTTGCTAATGGGGCACTGTTGCTTGCCGCATAAGGCTGCAAACTGCCTCAGCTACGTCAGTCCTTTCTCCAACTCCTCTATTTGGGACCCCATATTCCGTCCAACCTCTGTATTTGTCAGGCTCTGGCAAGGCCTCTAAGGAGACAGCCATACCAGGTTCCCATCAGCAAGGACTTTCCGGCATCCACTATAGCATCCAGATTTGGTAACCGAATATAAGATGGACTATCCTTAATTGGGATAGTCTCTGGATGACCTTTTCTTCAGGGTCTGCTCCACACTTTGTCTCCATATTTTCTCCTGTGAGTATTTTGTTCCCCCTTTTAAGAAGAATTGAATGATCCATATTTTGGTCTTCCTTCTTCTTGGACTTCATATAGTCTATAAATTGAATCTTGGGTATTTCAAAATATTAAACTAATATCCACTTATCAGTGAGTGTACACCCTGTGTGTTCATTGGTGACAGAATTACTTCACTCAGGATATTTTCAAGTTCCATCCATTTGCCTGCAAATTTAATGAAGTCGTTGTTTTTAATAGCTGAGTAGTATTCCATTGTGTAAATGTATGGCATTTTCTGTATCCATTCATCTGTTGAAGGACATCTGGCTTGTTTCCAGCTTCTGGCTATTATAAATAAGGCTGCTTGAATACAGTGGATCATGTGTCCTTATTACACATTGGAGCATCTTCTGGGTATATGTCCCGGAGAGGTATAGCTGTTTTTTCAGGTAGTACTATGTCCAATATTCTGAGGAACTGCCAGACTGATTTCCACAGTGGTTAAACCAGCATGATATCCCACCAGAAATGAAGGAGTGTTCATCATTCTCCACATCCTTGCTAGTATCTGCTGTCACTCGAATTTTTGATATTAGCTATTCTGANTGGTATAAGGTGGAAACTCAAGGTTGTTTCAATTTGCATTAACCTGATGACTGAGGATGTTGAACATTTCTTTAGGTGCATCTCTGTCATTTGAGTTTTCTCAGTTGAGAATTCTGTTTAGTTCTGTACCCAATTTTTAAATGGGTTATTTGGTTTTCTGGCATCTAACTTCTTGAATTCTTTATATATATTGGATATTAGCCTGCTATTAGATATATGGTTGCTAAAGATATTTTCCCAATTTGTTGGTTGACATTTTGTCTTATTGACAGTGTAGTTTGCCTTACAGAAGTTTTGCAATTTTAGGAGGCCCCATTTGTCAATTCTTCATCTTAGAGCATAAGTCAGAGATTTTCCCCTGTGTCCGTGAGTTTGAGGCTTTTCCTAACTTTCTCTTCTGTTAGATTCAGTGTATATAGATTTATGTCGAGGGCCTTAATCCACTTGGACTTGAGCTTTGTACAGGGACACAAGAGTGGACAATTTGCATTCTTCCACAAGACCACCAGTTGAGCCAGCACCATTTGTTATAAACACTTTCTTTTTTCCACTGAATGATTTTAGCTCCTGTGTCAAAGATCAAGTGACCATAGTTGTGTGGGTTCATTTCTGGGTCTTCACTTCTATTCCACTGATCTTGCCTGTCCCTGTACCAAAACCATGCAGTTTTTAATCACTATTTCTCTGTATTACAGCTTGAGGTCAGGGATGGTGATTCCCCAAAAAGTTGTTTTATTGTTGAGAACAGATCTTCTTTGATTTGTTTGTTCAGAGACTTGGTTTCTTGTCATACATATCTTTCTCTAGCTTAGTTAGAGTCACACCAAGGTATGTAATTTTTTTGTGACTATTGTGAAGGGTGTTGTTTCCTTAATTTCCTTCTCAGCCTATTTATCTTTAGGTTAGAGGAAGGCTACTGATTTTTTTTTTGAAGTAATTTTATACCTAGCAACTTTTTTGCTAAAGTTGATGAACAGGTTTAGGAGTTTTCTGGAAGAATTTTTGGGGTCACTTATGAATACTATCATATCATCTGCAAATAGTGATATTATGACTTCTTTTCAAATTTGTATCCCTTTGACCTCCTTTTGTTGGCTAATTACTCTGACTAGGACTTTAGGTACTAAATTGAACAGGTAGGGAGATAGTGAGCAGCCTTGTTTACTCCCTGATTTTAGGGGGAGTGCTTCAAATTTCTCTCCATTTCGTTTGATGTGGGCTACTGGATTTCTGTATATTGCTTTTACTATGTTGCTGTGTGGGCTTGAATTCCTGATCTTTCCAAAACTTTTACCATGAATGGATGTTGAATTTTGTCAAATGCTTTCTAAGTCTCTAATGGAATGATCATGTGGTTTTTTTCTTTGTGTTTGTTTAAGTAGTGGATTATTACATTGATGGATTTCCATATTTTGAACCATCCCTGCATCCCTGGCATGAGGCCTCCTTGATCATGATGGATGACCTTTTTGATGTGTCCTTGGAATAGGTTTGCGAGATTTTTTTTTTTTTTTGAGTATTTTTGCATTGATATTCATGAGGGAAATTACTCTGAAGTTCTCTTTCATTGGTGGGTCTTTGTGTGGTTTAGGTACAAGCATAATTTGGCTTTATAGAAAGAACGAATTAGGTAGTGTTCCCTCTGTTTCTATTTTGTGGAATAATCTGAAGATTATTAGGAGTTTTTAGAAGGACTGATAGAATTCTGTACCGAACCCAACTGGTCCCGGACATTCTTTAGTTGGGAGACATTTAATGATTGCTTTTATTTATTTAGGGGTTATGGGACTGTTTAGATTGTTCTTCTGATCCTGATTTAACTATGGTATTTGATATCTGTCTAGAAAATTGTCCATTCCGTTCAGATATTCTAGTATTGTTGAGTATAGGCTTTTGTAGTAGGACCCGATGATTTTGTTGGATTTCCTCAGATTCTGTTGTTATGTTTCCTTTTTTACTTCTGATTTTGTTAATTTGGATACTGTCCCTGTCTGGTTAGTGTGGCTAAGGGTTTATCTATCTTGGTGATTTTCTCAAAGAACCAGGGCCTGGTTTGTTGATTCTTTGTATAATTCTTTTTGTTTCTATTTGGTTGGTTTCAGCTCTGGGTTTGATTATTTCCTGCTATCTACTCCTCTTGGGTATATTTGCTTCTTTTTGTTCTAGAGCTTTCAGGTGCTATGTTAAACTGCTATTATGTGCTCTCTCCAGTTTCTTTTTGAGGCACTCAAAGATTTGAGTTTTCCTCTTAGCACTGTTTTCATTGTATGCCATAAATTTGGGTATGTTGTACCTTCATTTTCATCAAATTCTAAAAAGTCTTTAATTTCTTTCTTTATATCTTCCTTGACCAAGTTATTATTCAGTAGGGTATTGTTCAGCTTCTATGTGTATATGGGTTTCATTTTTTCTGTTGCTATTGAAGACCAGTCTTAGTCTGTTGTGATCTGATAGGGTACATGGGATTATTTCATTCTTCTTGTATTTGTTGAGACCTGTTTTGTGACAGATTATATGGTCAGTTTTGGAAAAAGTACCATGAGGTGCTGACAAGAAGGTATATTCTTTTGTTTTAGGATGAAATGTTCTATAGATATCTGTTAAATCCATTTTGTCCATAACTTCCATTAGTTTTACTGTTTCTCTGTTTAGTTTCTGTTTCTATGAACAGTTCATTGATGAGGGTGGGGTGTTGAAGTCTCCCACTATTATTGTGTGAGGTACAGTGAATTCTTAGAGCTTTAGTAAAGTTACTTTCATGAATGTGAATGCCCTTAAATTTGGAGCATAGATGTTCAGAATTGAGAGCTCTTCTTGATAGAATTTTTTCTTTGATGAGTATGAAGTGTGCTTCCTTATTCTTTTTGATAACTTTTGTTTGAAATTTGATTTTATTCGATATTAGAATGGCTACTCCAGCTAGTTTCTAGGAGCCATTTGCTTGGAGAATTTTTTTATATCCCTTAATTCTGAAGTTGTCTCTGTCTTTGTCCCTAGGATGCATTTCCTGTATGCAGGAAAATTTTGGGTCCTGTTTATGTATCCAGTCTTTTAGTCTATGTCTTTTTAGTGAGGATTGAGTCCATTGATGTTAAGAGATAGTAAAGAACAGTGATTGTTGCTTCCCCTTGTTTTCATATTATTTTTATGTTTGTGTAGTTATCTTCTCTTGGATTTGGTTAAAGATTTCTTTCTTGTTTTTTCTAGGGTGTAGTTTCCCTCCTTTTGTTGGTGTTTTCCACCTATTATCCTTTGTTTGGCGGATTTGTGGAAAGATATTGGGTAAATTTGGTTTTGTTACAGAATATCATGCTTTCTCCATCAATGGTTATTGAGATATTTGCTGGGTATAGTAGCCTGGGCTGGCATTTGTGCTCTCTTAGGGTCTGTATGACATCTACCCAGAATCTTCTGGCTTTCATAGTCTCTTTTGAGAAGTCTGGTATAATTCTATTAGGTCTGCCTTTAGAAGTAACTTGACCAATTGACCCCAGTAACCCACAGTATTATCATCTGAAAAACTGGATGGTTCTTGTTCCATGCATGTGTTGTGAAAATTAAAGGAGAGGGAACACATTAAATTCTTTTATAAAGGTAAAGTCTTTGTATAAATGGTTATACAAATAAAAATACTACTATTAGAAGAAAAAAAAGAAGTTACTTGACCTCTATGCCTTATTGCTTATAATATTCTTTCTTTGATTTTTTTTTTTTTTTTTTTTTTTTTTTTTTTTTTTTTTTTTTTTTTTGTATTTGGTCTTTTGACTTTGGTGTAATAAGGTGAATTCCTTTTCTGGTCCAATCTGTTTGGAGCTCTGTAGGGTTCTTATATGTTTATGAACATCTCTTTCTTTAGGTTAGGGAAGTTTTCTTCTATAAATTTGTTGAAGGTATTTACTGGCCCTTTATGTTGGCAATTGTCACTCGCTTCTATACCTATTATACTTTAGTATAGAAGAGATCCTTTGGTCCTCTCATTGAGTCCTGGATTTCCTGCATGTTTTAGGTTAGAAGTTTGCATTTTGCATTTTCTTTGACTGCTGTATTAATGTTTTCTATGTTATTTTCTGCACCTGAGATTCTCTCTTCTGTCTCTTGTATTCTGTTGGTGATGCTTCCATCTGTGACTCCAGATCTCTTTTCTAGGTTTTCTGTCTCCAGAGTTGTCTCCATGTGTGATTGTTTTGTTTCTATTTCCGATTGTGGATCCTGGATGGTTTTGTTCAATTCCTTCACAAGTTTGGTTGTGTTGTCCTTCGATTCTTTAAATGAATTTTCTGTTTTCTCTTTAAAGGTTTCAAGCTGTTTACTTGTGTTTTGTATTTCTTTAAGGGTGTTTGTTATTTAGGTCCTCCTTAAAGTCCTCTCTCATCATAAGATGTGATTTTAAATCAGAGTCTTGCGATTCTGGTAGGTTGGGGTATCCAGGGCTCACTGTGTTGGGAGTATTGGGTTCTGATAATTCTAAGTAACCTTGATTTCTGTTGCTTATATTCTTGTTCTTGTCTCTAACCATCTGGTTATCTCTGGTGGTAGCTGTTCTTANTGTGTCTGACTGTGGCTTGTCCCTCCTTAAAGTCAGTGTGTCAGAACTCCTGGGAGACCAGTTCTCTCTGGGAAGAATTTGGGTATGGACTGCTGTGGCACAGGGTCAGCACTGTGGTGCAGAATGAAACCAGAAGGATCCTGTCCCTGGCTGTTCCTAGTTTCCCGTGCCATGAAATCTCTGGGCAGGTCCTTCTTGGACCAGGATTTAATCAGAAGTGGTGGTCTTACCTGTGCTCACAAGCATATCAGTACTCCTGGGGATCCAGCTCTCTCCTGGCTGTATTTGTGTATTGAGAGCTATGGCACAGGATAAGCTCAGAGCACAAAAGGAACCAGGAAGTATCCTATCCCACATTGTTCCTCACTTTCTGTGTCCTGGGGGCTTTGGGTAGGTCCCTCTGAGCAGAGGTGTTGGTCTTACCTATGCTCACAGGTGTGTCCACACTCCTGGGAATCTCTCTCCCAGTGGTATTTGGGTATGAAACATTGTGTCACAGGATCCAGCAGTTATTTTATAGTAACCCCTCCAATCAATGTAAAATTTTGCTTGACTTTGGTTTTTACTTACATGTTTTTAATAATTAATGATGGTACATATATTTTCAGATGTTTATTGGTGATCTATCTCAAATAGAAGGGTCATTTTTCAAATTATCTGGCTATTTTTATCTGGATTATTTGTATACTTAAACCATAAGATATAAAAGTTCTGTAATTCTATTCTCCCTAAGATACAACACTGAGATGTGTTTCCCATTGACTATGGTATTTTTCATAAATCTAGAGTACCCTTTAAGACACAAATTATTTTTAATTTTAATTACGCCCAAATAATTCCTTCTTTTTTGGTTAAAGTCTCTGATTATGCCAATTTATCCACGAAACTATCACAAAAATTTCGTGGGTACAACCACTTTGGAAATCAGTCTGGCTGTTCCTCAGA
>NC_034599.1:34967000-34973231 GCF_900095145.1 Mus pahari
AAAGTACCCAAGGAGCTGAAGGGGGCTGCAACCCTGTAGGTGCAACAGTAATATGAACTAACCAGTACCCCCTGAGCTGGTGTCTCTAGNTGCATATGTAGCAGAAGATGGCTTAATCGGCCATCATTGGGAAGAGAGCCCCTTGGTCTTGCAAGCTTTATATGACATAGCACAGGGAAAAGCCAGGGCCAAATAGTGGAAGTGGGTGCATAGGGGAGCGGGGGGGGGGGTGTATAGGGAACTCTCGGGATAGCATTTGAAATGTAAGTCAAGAAAATAATAATAATAAAATATAAAAAATAAAACAATTAAAAAAAGAAATGTAAATAAAGAAAATATCTAATAATAATAAAAAAAATTTCGTGGGAATGAAGATCTACTGTTGTATTTTTTCAAATGTTGTTATGTTTAGCTATTATATTTAGTGAGAGCATCCATGCCTCTTATTGTGAAAAGTAGAGTTTTATTTTATTACATAACTTCATCTATTTGTCTATTGGTTGGAAAATAGTCTTCCTCCATTGAATATTTGTGCAATGCATGATTTCAACATAAAGATATAGGGTTTCTGTACAGATTGAAAGTTTGTGTATAGTTCATGGCATATTTATATTATGAGAATATAAGAAAGTTTATTAAGTTTTCAAATGGGGAATCTTGAAACTTCAAATGTTATTCATTTCAAGGATTGTTCTGAAAATTCCCAGCCACATTGATTTCATTGAATCATATATGATCAAGATATTGGTAATGGTAATGAAAGTATTTTGGATTTTCATTAGCATTACACTGAACTTATACAACAATTTGGGAAGTATTGCCATTTCACAAGGTTGAATCTTGTGGTTCATGAAGATCTGAGGTTTTTCCATGTATGTAATGATTTAGATTTTCAACAATGTTGATAATTTCAAGTGCAATGTTTTATATTTCTTTAATTTATTCTTAAATGTTTTAACACTTTTCATGATATTTCAAGAGATTTTTTTTATGTTATCTTAGTTTTCTTAATGATGTTTTTTCCCACTCTATGATGGCCTGTTTAATAACTTACCATGCTACTTTCCTAATGATTTCTTCTAATTTTATGTATAAAAATTAATCCATATACATATACAGGTATTTTCATTGTATACTTTCAAATTCAGATCCCTTCTGATTTCAAGTTTTCGTCTGATTACCTTAAGGTTCTGTTATGTTGATGAAAGTACAACTTGCATGGTTCATTTCCTTATGAAGAAAGGTTTTAAGTTTCCACCATGAAGTATAGCAACAATTGTGGATATCTGTGGTGGTGTTTTGCCTTTGTGTAAATGATGCTATTATTATAAGATAGAAAAATTGTATTTCTATATAGGGTGATGGGGAGAAGGACCAATGAGTCATGGACACTCCTTAGCAGACTCCACTGGATGTATCTGATCACTCTTTCATTGTCCATGGAATAAGTCCTAACATTCTCATAACAAAAACTATACTCACAGACAGAAGTAATTTTTCTTTAACTATAAGTGACATGTGTTAAGCAGTCTAGTGCTTCAGATTCTATAATTTAAGATTATCTGTCACAAAATTGAAGATGCCTAACAAAATGAAAGCTTGAATTCTGGTTCACACCTCAGTATATGGTAAAATACTACATAGTTATTTCATTTTTTCCCTTTCTACATAGAACCCAGAGAAGAAAATGTTACAAGGAAATCTTTCAGAAGTGACTGAGTTCGTCCTCGCTGGGTTAACACACAAACCAGAGCTGCAGCTGCCCCTCTTCCTCCTCTTTCTAGCAATCTATGTGGTCACAGTGGCTGGGAATCTGGGCATGATCACTCTGATACTATTCAGTTCTCACCTTCACACACCCATGTATTATTTCCTCAGCAGCCTGTCCTTCATTGACCTCTGCCAGTCCACTGTCATTATTCCCAAAATGTTGGTGAACTTTGTGGCAGTGAAGAACATCATCTCCTATCCTGAATGCATGACTCAGCTCTACTTTTTTGCTATGTTTGGTATTGCAGAGTGTCACATGTTAGCTGTAATGGCATATGACCGCTATGTTGCCATCTGTAACCCCTTGCTTTACAATGCTGTAATGTCCTTTCAAGTCTGTTCCTGGATGATATTTGGAGTATATAGTATAGCCTTTATTGGTGCCACAACTCACACAATCTGCATGTTAAGAGTGCATTTCTGTAAGGCAAATGTAATAAATCATTACTTCTGTGATCTTTTTCCACTACTGGAACTCCCCTGTTCTGATACTTTTATCAATGAAGTAGTAGTTTTATGTTTCAGTTTTTTTAACATCATTATTCCCACTCTGACTATTTTAAGCTCTTACATCTTCATCATAGCCAGCATCCTCNGGATTAAATCCAAAGACGGCAGGTCCAAAGCTTTCAGCACCTGCAGCTCACACATATCAGCTGTTGCTATCTTCTTTGGTTCCCTTGCATTCATGTACCTGCAGCCATCATCAGTCAGCTCCATGGACCAAGGGAAAGTATCCTCTGTNTTTTATACCATTGTTGTGCCCATGCTGAATCCCTTGATCTACAGCCTGAGAAATAAGGATGTCAAAGTTGCTCTAAATAAGTTCTTTGAAAGAAAGTGTTTTCTTATGAAATAAAGACTGATATTTCTTTACTAACATTCATGTTTAGAGAGGTAGCAAGCAGTAGAAAGTACTGAGTATAGTGATGTGAAATCATTTCCATCACTGTTGGTTT
Source organism: Mus pahari (assembly GCF_900095145.1). Classification (NCBI taxonomy): domain Eukaryota; kingdom Metazoa; phylum Chordata; class Mammalia; order Rodentia; family Muridae; genus Mus; species Mus pahari. The sequence goes on from NC_034599.1 coordinate 34,969,730, forward strand.
TAATGTTGCCAAGGGCAGGACATTTTTAGTCAATGGGACATGTGAAGGACAATATCTATCTGGGATATAGAGAAGCATCTGCTTATCATAGCATGTATGACACCAGTCAGTTTGTGAAACTCTCAAAAACCTTCTTTTGAATGATTCTGTTTTATGTATCTAGAACAGGGTTTCTTTTTTTGTGAAATATATTTATCTTACAGCAGAGAGTAAATACATTTGCATCAAATTCTTGATTATCTCCGTAGACTATATAGCCAGCATTTGTAATTAAATATATTTCTAACGTGTTCAGACATTGTGATATCCAAAAATAATGAATTTATTAAAAAGTAAAATATGCAAAAAATTTTCTTTCTTTTTTCACCTCATTTTACATCTTGATTGCTGTCCATCTTCAGGTCATTCCCACCCATAATCCATCGCCTAAGCAATTCCCTAGCCTTCTCCTCTACGTTGGTGGAGGCTACCCCTCGGTAACCGCCTTCCCTGGCACATCAAGTTTCTGTGGTTTAAGAGACATCCTCTCCCCCTGAGGCCAGACAAGGAAGTCCAGCTAGAGGATATTACCTATTTTTTGTTAATTGTATATTGATACCATATGTTGTGAGAAATATTAAAAAGGAATCCATCCTACCAACAGCATGGCACTGGCAGACAGGCTGGACTGTTCGCAGCCCAGCAGACTCTCTGAATCAGAGCTCTGAAATCTCTCCACTCTGCTCACTAAGTTTCAACGGTGGGCTGTAGCCATGCATGCTCCATACTTCCAAATTCCCATAGCTGGTTGGAACCCAGTTCAGTCATGGTGTAAAGGAAGACACCACACTATCTTAGTTTAGAATCAACAGGAAACACAATCGCTGGGCTCAGAAATTAGCATCCTAATGTTGTAAGCTACTTAATTGTCCTTCTCCTCCCTCCCCTCTTCCTGTATGGACCCCGAAATCCTGCCTACTCATTTCTCAGTGATTGGTTCCTTGAAATATTTATTCCTTGGAGGTAGGTTCTGACACAATCATGTAGCTTCTACCAAAAACAAAAACAATAAACAATAAACAAAGAATCCATGATGTTATGTGGATGAGGTCCACATCACTAAAAAGAAATGTACACAAATGCACAATTCTATAAAGCAAAGTAGAAGTAAGAACAAAATTTCCAATATAGGTCTATGTTTTTAATACTTGTAGGAATATGTCCATCATGGAATGGACCACAGCAGATTCAGAAGTGCATTATTTTACTATTGCATACACATGAAATATTTATTCATAAAACTCATATGATTGTTTTTGATTAAGGCCATCTTAGTCTGAATTGTTAAACATTCTCATATGATTTTTCAAAATAATTTCTTCAAATGAAAATACTGAATTAGAGGCAGATATAGAGACTTGTAAAAAAAATTAATCCCCATTATTTCCCTTACATAATTAAATTCNACTGCTTCTCTTTGAAACAACAATCATAAAACTGATTTTATACTTCTGAAGGTAATTGTACATATCATGCTTTATCAATAGCCATAAGTAGCCTCCAAATATACATCAGATCCCTTATGACACCTTCCTAGATGAAGCAGAATCTGTTGAAACATTCTTGATTCCTCTTAAGGTATCACNAAACAAAGATGTTCCCTTATTCTCCTGAACTATTTCTAGGAAATAGGTGCTGATTATGTTATTTCTGATTTTTTAAAGCTTCAAAGCTTCGATAAATTTTATTAAGAATAGTTCTCACTCAGGATCATCTAGAAGGCCCTGTTTAAACTCTGTTGGTCACAAAAAAAAAATGGCATCTACACAGAAAGAAGTCTTGTAGGAAGTACAGGATGATGGGGTAATTGGCTTTTGAGAGAAGAACGTGGAGAGAAAGAAAGTAGGAATAAGAGTTATCAACATGTACTACATTCATGTATGGATTCACTAAAGAATACATATAATAAAACATATTAACTTCATTTTACATAATATGTAAGTTAAAATGCAAAACAATAAAAATAGAATATATATGTCAAGATTTCATACCCAGGATTTGGTGGATCAAATGCTATGTCAACTTCTACCATTACAGGAACACACATTGAGTTTCATAGTTGCCGAACCAATTTACATTACAATCAGCAGTGATTAAGTGTTTCTCTTGCTTTATACCCTAAACATCATTTATTGTTATTTAATTTTAATGAAAATTTTTATTCATCTTTGAAAATTTTATACATGCATACAGTATGTTTTGATCATATTCAACTCCTACTCCTCTGAAATACTCTGGCAACTAGCACCTATCCCCATCATCTCTCCCAAACTATGCTTCCTTTGAAAATCTTCTCATTGTCCATTGAATTAAATTTGTCCTGTCTGTATATGCATTAATGGAAGATTATACATTGGGAGCATAATAGACCTACCAGAGACAATACTTCAAAAGCAAATAAGTTTTGTATCTCCTAGTATATAGATTGGACATGTTCCTAGGAATGATATAGCTGGGTCACATGGTAGGTTAAGTTCATGCTTCTTAAGTACCCTCCACTCTGACTTACATAGTGGTTGAAATAGTCTGCACTACCATCACAAGTATAAAAATATTCCTCTTTCATTTTTCCTTGTCAGCTGTTGCTGTCAGTTGCTTGTGATTGAAACTGGAGTAACATGAAATCTCAAAGTACTTTTTAATTTGCATTTTCCTGATGGGTTCAGATATTGAACTGTTTGTTAAACATTTCTTCCCCACTTTAATTATTTCTTTTGAGATTTCTTAATTCAGGTCTATAGAACATTTTTAATTTAGTTGTTTGTTTTTAGGATGATTTTTATTTTATTTTTAAATTTTTGCCTTTCTTTTTTAAAAGAAAGATTTATTTATTTTATGTGTATGAGTACACTATTGCTCTCTGCAGACAGACCAGAAGATCCCATTACAGATGGTTATGAGCCACCATGTGGTTGCTGGGAATTGAAGTAAGGACCTCAGGAAGAACAGCCAGTATTCTAAAATGTTGGGCCATCTCTCCAACACCAACAATAATTTGTATTTTAGTTCTTAGTATAATCTAGATCATAATCCTCTTTCAGAATGTCTGTCTTAAAAAGACATTTTCCCATTTTCTCAGCTGCTGCTTACTGCAATTACAGTTCCCTTTGTTGTGAAGGTGTCTAATTCTAGAGAATATTATCACTCAATCATTTGTCTTATTTTGTTATTATTTTATGATTTCTCTTCATTGTGTATACTGTGNTTTTGATAATAATTTAATTTTTATTCACTTTACACCTCAGCTGCAGCCCTCCCTCCCTCCTCTCTTCCCAGTCAAGACTTTACAGGTGTCTCTCCTAATACCCCTCACATCTTCCTCAGAGAAGGAGTAACCCCTCCCCCTCAGATACTGCCCTAGAACAACTCATCCCAGCAGGACTAGGCATATCCTCACCCTTTGAGGCACAAACATGCAGTTCTGGTAAGAAAAGGGGATACAATGACAGGCAACATTGTCCAA
>NC_034599.1:34973242-34994173 GCF_900095145.1 Mus pahari
GAGTACCTCCCAAAAGGAACTAGAGAGAGCATACACTAGCAGCTTGACAGCACACCTAAAAGCTCTAGAACAAAAGGAAGTAAATACAACGAAGAGGAGAAGACATCAGAAAATAATCAAACTCGGGGCTGAAATCACGAAGTTGAAATAAAAAGAACTTTTCAAAGAATCAAACAAACCAGGAGCTGGTTCTTTGAGAAAAACAACAAGATAAATAAACCCTTAGCCAGACTAATTAAAGGGCACGGGAACAGTATCCTAATTAACAAAATCAGAAATGAAAAGGGAGACATAACAACAGAACACCAGGAAATCCAAAACATCAACAGATCCTACTACAAAAGGCTATATTCAACAAAACTGGAAAACCTTGATGAAATGGACAAATTCCTAGACAGATACCAGGTACCAAAATTAAATCAGGATAAGATTAATGATCTAAACAGTTCCATATCCCCTAAAGAAAGAGAAGTAGTCATTAATAGTCTCCCATCCAAAACAAAAGCACAGGACCAGCTGGGTTTAGTCCAGAGTTCTATCAGACCTTCGAAGAAGACCTAAATCTAATTCTCCTCAAACTATTCCACAAAATAGAAACAGAAGGTACTCTACCCAATTCATTCTATAAAGTCACAATTACTCTGATACCTAAACCACATAAACACCCAACACAGAAAGAGAACTTCATATTATTTTCCCTTATGAATATTGATGCAAAAATACTCAATAAAATTCTCAGTAACCAAATCCAAGAGCACATCAAAAAGATCATCCATCATGACTATGCAGGCTTCATCCCAGGCATCCAGGAATGGTTTAATATAAGGAAATCCATCAACATAATCCACTATATAAACAAACTCAAAGACAAAAACCACATGGTCATCTCCTTAGATGTTAAGAAAGCATTTGACAAAATCCAAAAACAATTCATGATAAAAGTCTTGGAAAGATCAGGAATTCAAAGCCCATACTTAAACATAGTAAAAGCAATATACAGAAAACCAGTAGCCAACATCAAACTAAATGGAGAGAAACTTGAAGCAATCCCAGTAAAAGCATTTGACAAAATCCAAAAACAATTCATGATAAAAGTCTTGGAAAGATCAGGAATTCAAAGCCCATACTTAAACATAGTAAAAGCAATATACAGAAAACCAGTAGCCAACATCAAACTAAATGGAGAGAAACTTGAAGCAATCCCAGTAAAATCAGGAACTAGACAAGGCTTCCCACTTTCTCCCTACCTATTCAATATAGTACTTGAAGTCCTAGCCAGAGCAATTAGACAACCAAAGGAGATCAAAGGGATACAAATTGGAAAGGAAGAAGTCAAAATATCATTATTTGCAGATGATATGATAGTATATATAAGTGACTCTAAAAATTCCACCAGAGAACCCCTAAACCGGATAAACAGCTTCAGTGAAGTAGCTGATATAAAAATTAACTCAAACAAATCAGTGGCCTTTCTCTACACAAAAGATAAACAGGCTGAGAAAAAAAATAGGGGAACAACAACCTTTACAATAATCACAAATATTATAAAATACCTTGGTTTGACTCTAACTAAGAAAGTGAAAGATTTGTATGATAAGAACTTCAAGTCTTTGAAAAAAGAAATTGAAGATCTCAGAAGATATAAAGATATCCCATGCTCATGAATTGTCAGGAATCACCATGCTTACCTGAAGCTGTACTACAGAGCAATTGTGATTAAAAAAAAAAAAAAATGCATGGTACTGGTACAGCGACAAACAGGTAGATCAATGTAATAGAATTGAAGACCCAGAAATGAACCCACACACCTATGGTCAATTGATCTTTGACAAGGGAGCTAAAACCATCCAGTGGAAATAAAGACAGCATTTTCAACAAATGGTGCTGGCACAACTGGAGGTTATCACGTAGAAGAATGCGAATTGATCCATTCTTATCTCCTTGTACAAATCTCAAGTCCAAGTGGATCAAGGACCTCCACATAAAACTAGAGACACTAAAGCCTATAGAGGAGAAAGTGGGGAGAAGCCTCAAAGGGGAAAAATTCCTGAACAAATTTGTCCTGAGAATCGACAAATAGGACCTCGTAAAATTGCGAAGATTCTGTAAAGCAAAAGATACTGTCAATAAAACAAAAAATGTTCAACATTCTTAACCATCAGGGAAATGCAAATCAAAACAATCCTGAGATTCTACCTCACACCGGTCAGAATGGCTAACATCAAATATTCTGGTGACAGCAGATGCTGGTGAGGATATGGAGAAAGAGGAACACTCCTCCATTGCTGGTGGGATTGCAAGCTTGTACAACCACTCTGGAAATCAGTCCTCAGAAAATTGAACATAATACTACCAGAGGACCCAGCAATACCTCTTCTGGGCATATACCCAGAAGATCTTCCAACTGGTAATGAGGGCACATGCGAAGAGGAAAGTTCATAGCACTAAGAACCCTGGTAAAGAAATTGGAGAGATCTTACACTAACAACTTAACAGCACACTGAGAGACCTAGAACACAAAGAAGCAAACTCACCAAAGAGAAGTAGAAGGCAGAAAATAGATAAACTCAGGGTAGAAATCAACCAAGTGGAAACAAAGAAAACAATACAGAGAATCAGCAAAAACCAAAAGCTGTTTCTTTGGGAGAATCAACAAGACAGATAAACCCCTAGCCAAATTATCCAAAGGGCAAAAAGGCAGTAGCCAAATTTCGACCTTACACCAATCAAAATGGCTAAGATCAACACCTCAGGTGACAACACATGTTGGAGACGATGTGGGGACAAAGAACACTCCTCCATTGCTGTTGGGATTGCAAACTGATACAACCACACTGGAAATCTTTCTGGAGGTTCCTCAGAAAACTGGAAATCGATCTACCTGAAGACCCAGCTATACCATTATTGGGCATATACCCAAAAGATGCCCCACCATGCCACAGGGGCATGTGTTCCACTATGTTCATAGCAGCCTTAATTATGATAGTCAGAAGCTGGAAACAACCTAGATGCCCCTCTACAGATGAAGAGATACAGAAAATGTGGTTCATTTACACAATGGAATACCACTCAGCTATTAAGAATGAAGACATCCTGAGTTTTGCAGGTTTGATGAAACTAGAAAATATCATCCTGCATGAGGTAACTCAGACCCAAAGGGATATTAATGGCATGTATACACTAATAATTTGATATTAGCAAAAACTAAAAGTACAAAATACCCAAGATACAGTCCACAGAACTTAACTAGTTCAACAATCTGAATTTCCCAAGTGAGGACACCTCAGTCTCCCTTGGGAGAGAGCAGAAAGCAATCACAAGTGTGTGTGTGGGGGGGGGGGGGGGGGGACTGGATAGGGGGTGGAGGGGAGGGAGGAACCTGATCAGGTATTGGGTGAGGGAGAGAGAGAGAGAGAGAGAGAGAGAGAGAGAGAGAGAGAGAGAGAAGGGGGGGGGGGGGGGGGAGGTGGAAGGATCGACTTGGAAGTGAAAGCGGATAGGGTGGTTGGAGTTGGGGGGAGAGAGGGGAACCTGTTCTTGTATTGGGTGAGGGAAAAAGACTGATGCCCTGAGGGCTAACAGAAAGAATGGAAACAGGAGGTTGGGGGACCCTCCAGAATGCACCACAGATGTGGAAGGTAAGAGACTCTTGGGAATCAAAGCAGGGGACCTTAAATGAAATGCCTGACATTAGGGAGAAGGAACCTATAAAGCCCACCACCATCAGGAAGACAGGGCACCAAGTGAGGAATGGTGTTGCCATCCAACAGTCATATCTCTGACCCATAATTGTTCCTGTCTGAAAGAATTACAGGGAAGGAAATGGAGAGGAGTCTGAGGAAAAGAAAGTCCAGCGACAGGCCCAAAGTGGAGGTCCCAAGGCCTGACACTGTTACTGAGGTTGTGGAGTGCTCATAGAAAGGGACCTAGCAGACTGCCCTCAAAAGACCCAACAAGCAGCTGAGTCAGATGCAGATATTTGTACACAACCAATGGACAGAAACAGCTGACCCCTGTTGTTGAATTAGGGAAGGCTGAAAGAAGCTGAGGAGAAGGGCAATCCTGTAGGAGGACCAGCAGTCTCAATTAACTTGGACCCCCGAGATCTCTCAAACACTCGACCCCTAAACAGGCAGTCATATCACCAGCTGATATGAAGCCCCCAACACACATAAAGTAGAGGACTGCTGGGTCTGTGTTCATTCAGAAATGATGCACTTAACCCTCAAGAGACTGGAGGACCCAGGGAGTTTAGAGGTCAGGTGGGGTGGGGGGTGGGGCATCCATGTGGAAACAGGTTGGGATGGGGATGAGGTGTGGGATGTGGAGCAGTCTGAGGGTTGATGAGGGACAGGGAATGGAATATGGAGTGTAAAAAGTAAATTAATTTAAAAAATAAAATAAAATAAATGAAAAAATGTATTGCAACCATTATCTCAAACTTTATGTTAGTAATGAACAGAATATTAAATGTAATTTTGCCGTAACAAAAAATTTAGCATAAAAATAGAATCCATAACAAGACATTTACCTTGTTCATGCATGAAAATAGAATCTGTAACAAGACATTTACCTTGTCCATACATGTTTTTGTTGTTGTTGGGTTTCTTTTTTTTTTTTTTTGGATTTTCGAGACAGGGTTTCTCTATATAGCCCTGGATGTCCTGGAACTCACTTTGTAGACCAGGCTAGCCTCGAACTCAGAAATCCACCTGCCTCAGCCTCCCAAGTGCTGGGATTAAAGGCGTGCACCACCACGCCTGGCTTCCATGTTGATTTTTAAATTTAGGAAAAACAATTCTAATATCTACTTACTAATTTTGTCAAGAACTCCTTGTATGTCTCAATATTTTAATGTGGAAGCAAAATGAAATATGATTGTGTTGATTCTGACAATTACCATTCACGAAAATATTACAATATTTAAATGCAATTAGGGAAGTGAAATCAACTGAGGTAAATTAAAACATATGGCTTCTCTAGTTTTCTGTTTTCCCTTTTTGGTAGATCACATGAGCTAATTCTTTAAATGTATATTTTACAATTTTCCTGAAATTTAGAAATTTTAAGTGCCTTGCCACTTAAACAGTCTAGAACACTAACAATGAGAGCACTCACTTCCTTGGTTTTTAAGTCAGAATCTAACAAGAAGAGCAAATAACTTTAGATGACATTAAACACTTGACAATCAGTGGGGAAAGGTAATTTCTAATTGTTGACAGTTTTCCTTACAGTTATTACCTTTGGGAGAGAATTCTTATGAGAGATCATTATTTATTTTTTGTTTTGTTTCAAATGAGACAGTGATTATCTCTAACATATGAATGTGTCACATCAACCAACATTTGGCAGAGCAATAAATGACTGAGGCAAGAGCTTAATCAGACATCAAGTTCCTTGAAGCAATCCCCTCCTCACATCAAACACAGTTTTCTACCCAGTGAAATAGAGAATAAAACCCTCCAACACTGAACTTGCTGTGAAGTAGGGGTAAGTATGAACTCCCATCCTTGCCCTTTTAAAACCTTTAAGTCTTCTGCTGCACTCTCTCTCTCTCTCCTGGTGCACATAAATGTGCATGGCTGTTTGTCCATCCATAGTCATGTTCATTCTAGTAACCACACTCTCTGGTAAAAAGTCCTCTTTCCCCATGTGCTCAGCGCTACAGACTCATGTGGGATATTTTACTGGTCAGCCATTTTTAGCACTATCAGTATACAGTTGGTGTCCCAGCCATTCATACAATTTTTTTTTTTTTTTTTTTTTTTTTTTTGGTTTTTCGAGACAGGGTTTCTCTGTATAGCCCTGGATGTCCTGGAACTCACTTTGTAGACCAGGCCGGCCTCGAACTCAGAAATCCACCTGCCTCTGCCTCCCAAGTGCTGGGATTAAAGGCATGCGCCACCGCCCGGTTCATTCATACAATTCTTAAGGATTTGTTTTAACGCAGTGTTACATTTCTGTGAACAATTTTATCGAACACAGTTTTTGGCACATGCTACATACAAGGCAATATGCCAATCACTATTCAGATCTGCAATGTGGAACAGTAGAAAAGCTGCTGAATAATTCATGCAGGACATCACAGAGAGAAACTCAACACATTTCAAAGTAAACACTATGGGCATACTACGGGGTCCAGAAATTGTTTGCTAATTAACTTAATTTTTATGTGTTGTGTATTTGAATTTCTGCTTCCTAGGTGGACCAAATAACAGAATATCTTTTCCTGTGGTCGTACAGTAAATAAGATTTTGAGAAAAGATTTGAACTTAAGTTTTATAATCTAATGATATTAGCATTATCGAGTGACAAATACTGAAGTTGAAAGAGGTCTTAAAGGTGATTTAATATATGTAATGCTCTGTTCTTGAGTAATGGCTAAAAAAATGGTTATAGAAAAATAAAGCACTCTGATATTGTTGACTTTAAAGAAGTTAAATGGTGTCTGACTCTTATGAGTTCTTTTGGGTCCAGAAGCAACATACTTCTGTCCGTGACTTCAGGTCATTACTTTTACCTTAAGCTTTTTGAGACAAATACAGTGAGACCAAATCTTTTTTAAATGGACCAATACATTGAATGTTAAGATACCCATATCATGTGATATGTAGATTTTCATTATATTCACAAATTACTCTCTCTTATTTTAGACATTCGTCAACTAACAAGAGTTGTTGATTATTTATTTTCTGAAATTATCTTTGTTTCCATGTCCTTTCAAAGTATTCCATTCTGGATTGAAAATAGTAGTACAGAACCCGCTTAAATGTTAACACTTTCATTTTTTCTGTGTTCTAGAATTTACATGTTTATGTTTGAAATATAAAAGTAAAGACGCAATGGTCATTTTGAAAGTTACAACATACCATTAGTTGTAGTGGGTTGAAAATAATTCCAACTGAATTTTGCAAAAGTTCTGTTTATCCACAAGGCACCATCGATAAACATGTTAAGGGTGCATATAAACTTCAGGATCACAGAATCTGACCAGTGAAGAATTGTCTTGTGCTTGTCTTCCTAAACTCTTCTCAAATGAGTACTATTCTAAGCGCTACCAATTCAATAATGAAGTCCAGTTAGCAAGGGTCAGTCATGGTCCATTGCTTCTTGCCCACATTTGTGAAGTATATAACTAAATTAGGTTATTCTATTTCTCCTCTAGAACTATCCAAGTTAGAACAAGAAAAGACAATTCCTCTGCTGTTGTTATATAAGTACAACATCTTTGTGGAAAGTAAGTTCTGCTTTTCAAGGTGGCAGTACTATGTGCAGTATATAGGATTCACAGTGTGGCAGTATCAATAAAGAAACAACTGAACTGTATTGACAAGTTAGAGAGTTGATCAGCTAATTAGAGTCAGAATTACAGTAAAGAAATGTTATGAATCTAGCCACAAATAGAAATGAATGAAAACATTTGTTATTGTTGATTCTGAGTCTGATAAAATGTTTGCTATGTATTATAAACAGTAATATGCATGACAACATAAATTACAGAGGATCTGAGAGGGGAAAATCTCATCAAAAATATAACTAATAATCCTGTGTTTTAAATTAAAAAGGATAATCCATGCACACATCCTAAAAGGTTATGATAAGTAGTAATGTCAAGGTCCTACATCAGTTTTTCTTCCACTGATTGTACAGTCGTCTCTTGTCCCAAGGAAACAGGGGAATCTTGAGAACCAATTATATAGCATATCTATTTTGATGAGATAAAGAGAGGGAAGAGGGAGAGGGAGAGGGAGAGGGAGAGGGAGAGAGAGAGAGGGAGGGAAGGAGAGGGAGAGAGAGGGAGGGAAGGAGAGAGAGAGAGAGAGAGAGAGAGAGAGAGAGAGAGAGAGAGAGAGAGAGAGAGAGAGAGAGAGAGAGAGAGAGAGAGAGAGAGAGAGAGAGAGAGAGAGAGAGAGAGAGAGAACAGAGAAAACACAGAGGCATAGAGGGGAGAGAGAAAATATGGATGATGCAGAAAATTATAATCTTTTCTCTGTTTTAAACTTAGAAGCTTTGGACAATATAATGAGAAGATAATGGAGTCTGGAAACCTTTCAATGATAATCGAATTTATCTTGACTGGATTGCAAACCAAACCAGAGTTGCAGCTGCCCATGTTCCTCCTCTTCCTTGACATCTACCTGGTCACAGTGTTGGGGAACTTGGGAATGATCATTCTAATTGTGCTCAGCTCCAGCCTACACACACCTATGTACTTCTTCCTCAGCAGTCTGTCCTTCATTGACCTCTGCCATTCCACTGTCATCACCCCTAAAATGCTGGTGAACTTTTTGACAGAGGAGAACATTATCTCCTACCCTGAATGCATGACCCAGCTCTACTTTTTCTCTCTTTTTGCAATTGCAGAGTGTCACATGTTGGCTGTAATGGCATATGACCGCTATGTTGCCATCAGTAACCCTTTACTTTACAATGTTGTCATGTCTCATCATCTCTGCTTCTGGCTCACAGTGGGAGTTTACATCTTGGGTATTGTTGGATCATCCGTTCACACAGGCTTTATGTTAAAATTGTTTTTTTGTAAGACCAATAAAATTAACCACTATTTCTGTGATCTTTTTCCACTCTTGGAACTATCATGCTCCAGTACATACATCAATGAACTCTTGGTTCTTTTCTTGAGTGCACTGAATATCTTGACACCTGCATTGACCATCCTTATGTCCTACATCTTCATCATTGTCAGCATCCTCCGTATTCGCTCCACTGAGGGCAGGTCCAAAGCCTTTAGCACCTGCAGTTCCCACATCTCTGCTGTTGCTCTCTTCTATGGTTCTGCTGCTTTCACATACTTACAGCCATCTTCAGTAAGTTCAATGAACCAAGGGAAAGTGTCATCTGTGTTTTACACTACTGTTGTTCCCATGCTGAACCCACTCATCTACAGTCTGAGAAATAAGGATGTCAAGTCTTCCATAAAGAAAATTCTTAAAGGATAAACATGACAGACTCATGAATGGAGTTGTTGTCATATTAGAAAAAGGTGATTATTTTGCCTGTGTATAAGATTTGTTAGCCCAACTTTGTAAAATTTTAGAATATCAATGATGATTTCCTGTACAATTTTTTTCATAATTTTCCTCACGTATATCACCTTTGAGCCTACATTGCATGGTCCAAAGAGTATATAGAAAAATTCTCGAGGCTTATGGTGGTCCTAGTTCTATTCTCTAATAATAATGCCAATGATGGTAGAGGTGGTGATGAGGTCACTTATGAGGACAAGAATAATAATAGGCAGTACATTCATCCTTGAGGTTTTTGTAAAATATTATCTGCACTCAGAACTTCAAATGGATGCTTTGCATCATAACCCCAGTAACTCTCAGAGCAAGTTTTAGTGTTATTCACCTCTTAAAACGAAAAAAAAATCATGTCAGTGGCTTTAGCAGAAGTGATTGGATGTGTCGTGTTAGGATAACTGGACCATAATACTACTCAAAATGATGTTTGGTTTGGGTAAATGTGAATGTATATAAGTATATTGAAAACCTCATCTATACAAATTGAATATCCACTGTAATCTATATGACTTACACATGTGCTTTAATAACTCTATAATATTTTCATTTTTATTTGTTAGTATAATAAAAATAACAAAATACTTCACTCTGGACTCATCAAAAAAAAAACCATGATTTCCATTGTCCTATCTGTAGTTTTTGCTTCTTGATGCTGAATGTCACATCAGCCCTGTTTTCTCTGTTTTGGGAGAAGTATGTTGTTTGTCCTTTACTCAAGGTTAGGACTCAGTATGTAAATTGGGTGTGATTGACCATAATCTGTGATTTTATTCCTTCCCTCTTTTATTATTTTATTCTTATTCCTTCCTTATTAATCTTATCATACAGTACCTATTTCAATGCATTACTGCACACACACACACACACACACACACACACACACACACACACAACTAGCATGCTTACCTAGACTCTGGCAACCCTAAGCTTTTACAGTGTGATCATAGTCAGAACCATCCACATTAAGTTCACTGAAGGAAATCGAAACCCTCAGCAAATGCACAACCCATATGATGGTAGTTATGATCTCTTTTTGTTGTAACTGTTTGTGATCAGTCAGTTTCAGGAACCAAGGGAATGTATTATCTGTTTTTTATTCTATCTTTGTGTTCATCTGAATTCCCTGAATGGCTCCAGAGTTGCCTAAAAATGACAGAAATAATATCTTTAACAAAAACTGTTGAAGAAAAGAAGATGATCTGGTAAACTTGTTAATGATTATTATATTTTTTGAGTAATCTATTGCACATTGGTGCATATGTCAGCCTTGTCTCTCATATGCATTATTTTGTCTTCTTATGAAAGTTGATGTCATTTTTTTTAGGTGGACCTTTGAGTCATCTGTAGCATGTAGGCATATATTAGAATAAATACTTAAACTACATGGGGCATCTAATCCCAAATCCGTTCTTTTTGCCTGTCTTTTTCTACTAATTGATACAAACTTAAGCAAATTCTCAACCATAATGAAAATCCCATTATCCAAAAGTAAATGTTAAAGTTCCTTGTAAACTTCCTTATAATATAACATGCTGCCAATGATAGAACAGATCAGAGGTGGATAATAGATATTTTCAATTTTATCCTTAAGTAATTAATTTATTTTTTACATCCAAATAGCTGCCCCCCACCCAGTGCCCCGACAGAGTCCTACCTCCCATCTTCCTTCCACTTCTTCTCCCAGAGATTTATCCCACCCCAACCCCCACATGGAATATCTTTCCATCTTCTAATGTCTTATTCAATATCTTTCTAAACTGATTTGAAGTTCTTGTCATATAGGTCATTCACTTGCCTGGTGAATTACACCATGATTTTTTCATACTATTTGTGGCTATTGTAAAGAGTGTTGTTTCCCTAATTTCATTCTTGCCCTGTTTATCATTTGTATAAAGGAGGGTTTTGATTTCTTTGAGTTAATTTTATATACAGCTACTTTGCTGAAGCTGTTTATCAGCTGTAAGAGTTCTCTCGAAGAAATATTGGGGTTGTTTGGGGTTGTGTATATATATATACAATCATATCATCCTCTAATAAAAATACTTTGACTTCTTGCTTTCCAATTTGTATTCCATTCATATTCCTTAGTTGTCTTATTGCTCTAGCTAAAACTTGAAGTACTATATTGAATAGATAGGGAGAAAATGGACAGCTTGACTTTAGTATAATTGCTTCATGTTTCTCTCCATTTAATTTGATGTTGGCTATTAGCTTACTATATATAACTTTTATTATGTTTAGGTATGTGCCCTGTATCCCTGCTCTCTCCAAGACCTTTAACATGAAGGGGGGTTTGATTTTGTTAAAGGTATTTTCAGCATCTAATGAGATGATCACATGATGTTTTATTCTTCTAGTTTGATTACATGGTGGACCACTTTGATGGATTTTCATGTATTAAACCATTCATCCCTCCATTCCTGGGATGAATTCTACTTGATAATGGTGGATGATGTTTTTTATTTGCTCCTGGTTACAGATTTCAAGTATTTATTGAATATTTTTGCATCAATGTTCATAAGAGAAATTGGTATGAAATTCTCTTTCTTTGTTGAGTCTTTAGGTATCAAGGTATTACCAGTCTATGTGGCATCTTAGAATGAACTAGGAAGTATCCCTTCTGTTTCTATTTTATGGAACAGTTTGAGGAGTTTTAGCTCTTCTTTGAAAATCTGGTAAAATTCTATGCTAAAGCCATTTGGCCCTGGGATTTTTTTTTTGGGGGGGGGGATTCTTAATGACTGTTTCTATTTCCTTTATTACTATAAGGCTGTTAAATGGTTTAGTTGATTTATTTAACTTTGGTAAATGGTACTCTACTAGAAAAATCATTTCTTTTGTTAGGATTTTGCAATTTTGCAGAGTTCTTGCTTTTGAAGTAAGAACTACTGATTCTTTAAAATTTCTCATTGTCTGTTGTTATGCCTCCCTTTTCATTTCTGATTTTGTATATTTGGGTACAGTTTCTATGCCTGTTAGCTAGTATGGCTAGGGGTTTGTCTATGTTTTTGATTTTCTCAAAGAACAAGCTCTTCGTTTCTTTAATTCTTTTTATTGTTTTTTAGTTGTTGTTATGGATGTTTCTAATTGATTTATTTCAGCCTTCATGTCCTACCTTCTTCTCCTCTTCTTTTGTTTGTTTCCTTTTTCCTAGAGCTTTCAAATGTATTTTTAAATGACTGGTATAAGAAATTTCTAATTTCTTTATGAAGGCATTTAGTGCTATGAACTTTCCTCTTAGCACTGCTTTCACTGTGTCCCATAAATGAAGATATGTTATGCCTTCATTTTCATTGAATTCTTGAAAGTCCTAATTTATTTCTTCACTTTCTTCCCTCACCCAGAGAACATTGAGTTCAGAGTTGTTGAGTTTCCATGTGGGCAAGTGTATCTTTAATATAGTCTTCAAAGTATAATAACATAATAATTAAAAGATTTATATAATATATATGCATATATATCTATCGTTCTGCTTTCTATTTGTTTTCTTTGGTAAACACACATGATTATGTTCAAAACAAAACAAAATGAAGTATCCAATACTGTTCAAATCAAATGTGACTGCTAAAATATATTACATCATTGGAATAATTTTAAAATACTTTGAAAATAGGAATTAAAATAGAATAAGCAAAATAACCTATACATGTATGCAATGTGATTAGTAATACTTAAAAATACATCAGAATTCTTATGATATGAATGGAAAAATGACCACAAAGTCTCAAAATTTATGAGAAAGAGAAAATACAGGTTTTTCTTGAGTCTTATATATTTTCAATTAAGTTACAAATTGTCATACTATTTCCACAGTGAGTAAAGTAGTGGGGAAGGGACTAGGGAAGGATAAAGGACATAAGGAAAGCCACAAGAGCCTTTAATTATTCCCTGTGATTATTCATTCATCTTGGGTCTTCAGATTAGGTCATTGAGGATAGGTTCCCAAAAGAAACCGGTTCCAGGAACACTCTCTGGTTTAGAGATATCATAACTTCATTACTTCAATGTTAGATAGACAGCAGAACTGAGCATCAAATCTACATCACAGATTCAAGAAGAGAAGGTGAATATCTTGTCTCTATACTAGGACACTTTCTGCACAATAGATTCTTGTTTTTAGAAACACATTCTTTTTTACCAGAAAATTTTGTGAGTCTATGCCAATCCCTGGCAAATACAGAAATGGATGCTCACAGTCATCTATTGGATGGAACACAAGGTCCCTAATGAAGGAGCTACAGAGAGTATCCAAGGAGCTAAAGGGGTCTGCAACCCTATAGGAGGAACAATGATATGAACTAACCAGTACCCTCCAGAGCTGTGTCTCTAGTTGCATATGTAGCAGAGGATGGCCTGGTCAGCCATCAATGGGAGGAGAGGCCCTTGTTCTTACGAAGATCATATGCCCCAGTACAGGGGAATGCCAGGGCCAGGAAGTGGGAGTGGGTGGGTTGGAGAGCATGGCACGGGGGGTGGTATAGGGTGCTTTGGGGATAGCATTTGAAATGTAAATGAAGAAAATATCTAATAAAAATTTTAAAACATATGTGTACCCACATTAGATGTGTTTCCTGGCTGCTGGTATGTGTGTAGACCTCTGGTTGTTTCTGTTTACTCTTAGACATGCATTTCTCTCTTCTATTCTTCTTGGGTGTTGATCAGATCATTTTGTAAAACAAGAGGAGGAGAATCTAGCTTCTGAAGTTAAGCAATCTCCCTACTTCAACCACATAGTGCTAAATCTGCTGCGTACTACAGATGTCTATAGTCATCTGTCTATTTTTAAAATAAACAACGAGAAAGCAATTAATAGGAGAAATAGAGACTATGTGCATGCTCATGGGTATGGTTTTGTGTGTGTGTGTGTGTGTGTGTGTGTGTGTGTGTGTGTGAGAGAGAGAGAGAGAGAGACAGAGAGACAGAGAGAGACAGAGAGAGACAGAGAAACAGAGAGAGACAGAGAGACAGAGAGAGGCAGAGAGAGACAGAGAGACAGAGAGACAGAGAGAGACAGAGACAGAGAGAAAGAGAGAGGCAGGGACAGACAGAGAGAGAGACAGAGGGATTGTCAGGATTGCTTGAGGGGAAATGAATACCATCACAAAAAATATACTCCTATTTTATACTTACCATAAATACTGGAAATTATTCTTTATCATACTATCCATATTGCAAATTTTCCTCATCATACCAATTCTTTTAAGTAGTATATGTTTATTTGGTGGCATTTATCATTGATACATAAATATAAGTGAATATAGTGCAGGTAAAACCGAGATATTAACAAAAGTTAGTGTGAAATTTTAGAATTTACAGTTTATTCAAATGAAGATCAATTTTATACTCTTCTCAGAAGAGTGATTCCTTCTTCTGTCTTCCTGAGAGGTGACCATGTAGCTTATAATTTTAGATCCTTTACAGTAGGAAGTTGGAGACTCCATGGTTATGTGAGACATAGGTCAAGATAACTTTCCTGATATCAGATCATTTCTTAGAATGTTCATACACGAGGTATGCTATTGAGTTCTAACTGCAGAAAGCCAGAAAGAAGGACTTTGAACATGTGTCTTAGACAGATGTGAACTTTACACTTTGCCTGGGGCAGGTGAGGACCAGACATCTTTGCTGGCATCCACTGGGGATCTGGATATTAGGTATACACAGGAAGTCTATGAGTAAGAGAGAATTTCAGCACTTTGAACCTACTAAATGTTCCTGTATTAAACACTTTAAGTCAGAGGAAAGTAATGTTTCCCAGATCAATGTATTTTGTTTTGCCTAAACCACTGGCTCAACGAATATATTTGTATAGTTAAATCCTTAGTCATCAGAGAAATGCAAATCAAAACAACCCTGAGATTCCATCTCACTCCAGTCAGAATGGCTAAGATTAAAAATTCAGGTGACAGCAGATGCAGGTGAGGTTGTGGAGAAAGAGGAACACTCCTCCATTGCTGGTGGGATTGCAAGCTTGTACAACCACTCTGGAAATCAGTCTGGTGGTTCCTCAGAAAATTGGACATAGTACTACCGGAGGATCCAGCAATANCTCTTCTGGGCATATACCCAGAAGATCTTCCAACTGGTAATAAGGACACATGCTCCATTATGTTCATAGCAGCCTTATTTATAATAGNCAGAAGCTGGAAAGAACCCAGAGGTCCCTCAATAGAAGAATGGATACAGAAAATNTGGTACATTTACACAATGGAATACTACTCAGCTATTAAAAACAATGAATTTATGACGTTCTTGGGCAAATGGATGTATCTGGAAGATATCATCCTTAGTGAGGTAACCCAATCACAAAAAAGTCACTAGATATGCACTCACTGATAAGTGGATATTAGCCCAGAAACTTAGAACTCCCAAGATACATTTTGCAAAACACAAGAAAACCAAGAAGGAAGACCATCGTGTGGATATCTCATTCCTCCTTAGAATAAGGAACAAAATACCCATGAAAGGATATAAGTACATAGAAAAAATTTAGAGCTAAGATGAAAGGATGGACTATCCAGAGACTACCCCATTCGGGAATCCATCCCATCATCAGCCACCAAACCCAGATACTAATGCGCATGCCAGCAAGATTCTGCTGAAGGGACCCTGATATAGCAGCTTCTTGTGAGGCTATGCCAGTGCCTGGCAAACACAGAAGTGGACGCTCAGTCAGCTATTGGATGGAGCACAGGGTCCCTATGGAGGAGCTAGAGAAAGTACCCAAGGACCTGAAGGGGGCTGCAACCCTGTTGGTGGAACAACAATATGAACTAACCAGTACCCCCTGAGCTCATTTCTCTAGCTGCATATGTAGCAGAAGATGGCCTATTCAGCCATCATTGGGAAGAGATGCCCCTTGGTCTTGCAGACTTTATATGACCCAGCACAGGGGGAGGCCAGGGCCAAGAAAACTGACTCCATTATGTATTTGCTACTAAATAATCAACAGAAATTACAGTACTATAGTTTTACTTCACTCAATCCTTCCAAAACTAGAAGAGGCAAAAGGTGCCCAGTTTCCTTAGAGTAGGTGAGTTTTTGAGCCATGAAGCTGCTCAGGACTCACAGGTTAAAAATTGGTGGAGGAAGGTAATAGTAAGAAACTTTCTATTTCTCTGTGTATTTAAGGCATGGGGCTTCCATTTATTTTTTTGTATTTCTAGCAGCCTGATAGAAAATTAGTGTGTCAACTTGTATTGAGTGCTAAGGTTCAGACTAGATAACTAAATAGCTAGAATGGAGTCCTTCTATTTCTGTCTCTGCTCATACTTTCACCTAATCACTCAGTTTGAATAATATAAGTTCAGACAGGACATGGATTATACACTGTGGACAATGATCATCTGAAATCTTCTTCATCCTCTCCATTCTTCACATTAATTGTGCTCTCAGGTATGGCAAGGCCGTGTCCTTGTTCAAAACTAAAATAACACAGATCTGTAATCTACTGAGCACTGTGAATGGATTTATCAGACTACTTTCGTGAACAAATATTAGTTACAGAAGAGCAAAATTTAGAACTGCTGGCCACATATATACATGCAACACAAAACAGAAGAATAAATTCTTAGGATTATTAATTATCGGTTAGGATTGTAGTAAATGATTCCAAGATTCATTAATGTTACTGGAGTTTGAACTTTTGAGATTTTTAGTATAGAATTGAAACTTGACTGAGGAGATAGAACATGGGAATGTCAAAATTATGTATATTAGCCCACAGCTTCTACTTCCAGACACAGTCCACATTCCATCTGTGTGTGCATAGACACTAAGTATAAACAACAGGCAATTGTTGCAAGTATGAGTGATTAAGAGTGGAAAGCATATTGTGAGAGGGAAATATTAAATAGAAAAACCTCAATTTCTTTTCCTTGTCACATTTTTATATACACATACTGAGGCAATTGGCTTATGTACAATTCAAGCACTGCTTGTCCTTCAAAAGTGAGGTCATCATCTGTTGCAGTTTTCATAAGAAATATGGGTATTATGAAATATACACGTCATAAAATTTATTATTTTGTTTTTATTGTTATCATTAACCAGATGTGGAAAAAAAACAGTTTGGGTGCAAGAAGCAATTTCTTCCAGTATTTTCCCATATAAACTTTAAAGAAACATAGACCAAATGTAGCACATCACTTAACTGAATGCCAAGGACAGATTCATCCCTGGTCCCCTTTCCCTCATTGGCTTTATTTTTGTTTGCATCTATTGCTTTTAATAGGAATCCCTTAGTGGATTTACTCCAGAGAAGGCTTTGCTTCTCTTCTCCAGGGCTGCCCGTGCCATGAGCATGAGGAACCACACCTCTGTGACAGAGTTAATCCTGCTGGGAATTTCCAACACTGAAGGACTAGAGAGCATGCTGTTTGCCCTGTTCCTGGTCTT
The DNA here is from genome assembly GCF_900095145.1 of Mus pahari. Lineage (NCBI taxonomy): Eukaryota > Metazoa > Chordata > Mammalia > Rodentia > Muridae > Mus > Mus pahari. The sequence continues at coordinate 34,990,681 of NC_034599.1, forward strand.
CTATGTCTTCACCTTGCTGGGGAACCTGCTCATCTTCCTCACCATCCTGGCTTCTCCCAACCTCCACACCCCCATGTATTTCTTCCTGGGGAACCTGGCAGTGTTTGACATACTCTTCCCTTCTGTGAATTCTCCTAAGATGATGGACTACCTAGTACGTCAAGGCCAAACCATCTCATACCAGGGTTGTGCCTCACAGATTTTCTTTTATCACATCTTGGGGTGTACTGAGTGCTTCCTGTATACAGTTATGACCTATGACCGCTTTGTGGTTATTTGTTACCCTATGAGATACAGGATCATCATGAACCATAGGGTATGTACTTGTCTCACAGTGGGCACTTGGCCAGGGGGCTTTGTCCATGGGAGCATCCTCACATATCTTTAAGTTCTTGAAAAATCAAAAAAAAAAATTGTCACACCTTCCTTAAATCTTCTGATTTATTCTTTTAGAAACAAGGAAGTGAAATTAGCCCTGAGAAAGGTGTTAAATCAAGCAATGCAACCTTTCAGGTTTAAGGAATAGAAGCAAACACTTCCCAAATAATTTCGATGTTGTTTCATATTTTCTATTTATCAGTACTGTTGCCAAACTAGTAAGATAGTCAAAAACAGGTCTTGGGTGATATGTAAATTTAATCATGGTAGAGAAGACTTTGAAGATTAATCCAGGGTTTTTAATTATAATTTGCCAAAGCAATAAGTCAGCTCTGCAAAGTCTATGTGTAGACCACAGTTTCAATTGTTTTTTTTTTTAATGAAACTAAACTTTTCTAAAAGCTAATATCTCATATTCTGTTCAGTTCTTCTTATCACTTCTTTCCAATATTTTCTTTCTGTATTCTAATTTCACACTGGTCACTCAGTTAAATTCATTGCTGTTAATAAGGCATGGAACTTGAAACTAGGATAGAAGTTAGTAATTGTATCTTTATCTGGTCCACCATGATGAAAATCACCAAATTTAGGACAAAAAAGAATTCCGTACATAAGAGACATCAAGTTCAAGTATCATCAAGATATCCTCTATGTTCGACAAGAAGCTGTTTTATTGATTAAAGTTCAAAGGTGGTGATTTGTTTGTTAAAATATGCATGATATAAGAAAAATAAATTTTGCATAATAAAGTGCTCAGGTTCTTCCAGGAGGCAAGAGGCACTGATAAATGATCCTGGTGTGACTAGTCCCCACTCCAAACTCAGTACTCAGGACACAAATGTTGGTGTTAAAGAAATCATTTTAATTCAGAATTCAGACCATGAGAATTTGGATAGGGCTTCATTCTCCTGAATCCCATCTAAGAGCCTTAGGCAGGCCAGAGCACTTATGCAAATCAATAAATTGGGACCATGTACAAGGGCTATACCATAGAGTGGTTTTGCCATCCAAGGTATCTTTTTTTCACCTTTTAATTACTAGAAAAATTCACGAGTAACAATCAGTTTTCCATCCTGTGGCATTCTCTTTAATTCCTTAGATGGAGACCTTGTTTTCCTGCAGTTAAGTATTATCTCACCTTTAACTGGAGAAGTTAACAAGTTCTATGATTATCTAAAGACAATCAATTGTCTTGAGATTTGTAAAACTAAAATGTTTATTGATTAATCAGTCTTAGCATCCTAGTCTAACTGGTTTTTTCTTTTTTGTTTTTTTGTTTTTTTTTTGTTTGTTTTTTGCTTAAATTATTTGAATCCATATCACAGTATTTTGACCCTTCAAAGTTGATTATAAAAAATATAATACTTGTGAAAAGAAAAAACAAATATAAGAAACAATTTGTAGAGCATTTAATCTGAAATGTGGTAGTGTGAAATGTTGCTCACATTGTACTTACAGTATGGTTTCACACACACTTACAGTAACTCATGGACTGACTCAACTCTTAGACCAGAATGTGCCTCAGTAAATCTATACAGAAGGTTCAGTTGAAGACCCAGGTGTGGATTTACCTATTACCTTGTTCTAAAAGAGAACTGAAATCCAGTCTTAGTGCCCTGAGATAATGCTATCCCATGCTGAATTTTTTCTGTCACAATACCTTGCTGACAAATTACTTTGCTATATCTTCTTCTTCTTAATAAAAGCTTTACTTTGACAATTTTGTCCTTTGGCTATCAATGTCAGCTTCCACAGATATTCTCTCCTTATGTGTCATTAAAGGAGATAATCATTACTTTACTTCTGAAAACTGGAAGAATGAAATCTTAAAAATTGTGGGGTAAAGAATTTTGTAGAGCCAGAAGTTTCTATTACTTGTAACCATGCACTATTCCTCAGATACAATAGAATTATAAATAATAGACATTAAGATAGGAACAAGATTTATTTTTGCAATATTTTAGAACTTAGTCTTTCAACATTTACTCCAACTATTTCATGGTTAGAATCACCCAGTTTGACTATCTTGACTTATCACAGAAACACCTAGAATAAGACACATCCATGTGAGAGCCATCTATTTGTCCTTCCAGATACCATCTGCTCTTTTTACTACTTTACATATACTGAATATATGATTTGAACTATGTCTCTTCTTCTGTAGCAATTCTCAATTGCTAATAACTTCTTAGCTTGTTTTGAAGTCTTGGGAGCCCCTTTCCTACTGATGCTAGTGTTTTAAGTGGTTTTGTCTTCTGTAGATCTTATGTAGGTAATCAATCTACTGTGAGTTCATATATCTAACATGAACATGCAGATAAGCAGCATTTATATCAGGAAGCATAATACAGCATTCCACAGTATGCTTTGCTATCTACCAGCTATTAAATTTGCTCTGCCTTCCCTTCCATAATGTTCCCTGAACTTTGAGAGTTGAATCAGATTCATATAAATGTTTCTACTATGTTTGAACAATCAATTATTCTCATTGCTTTGACCAACTATGTATCTTTGAATTAACTACTTTCTACTTCAAAAAGGAGCATCTAAGACCAAAGCTGAGAATAGCAGATATCTAGGGACATCAACATAAGTATTTAGAAGACAGTTTGTTGATGGAGGAGTTGGAGAAGGGACTGAAGTAGCTGAGGGGGTTTGCAGCCCCATGAGGGAACAATATTTTCAACTGGCCATAACCCCCAGAACTCCTGTGGACTGGACCATCAACCAAAGAGTACCCATGGAGGGACCTATGGCTATGGACACATATGTGGCAGAGAATGGCTTTGTTGGACATTAGTGCAAGACGCAACCCTTGGGCCTGAGGGGGCCTGATGCCCCAGCGTACAGGAATGCCAGGGTGGGAAGGAGGGCATGGGTGGGTAGGTCGGGGAGTACCCTCATATAGGTGGCAGGTGGTGGGGGAAATGGGATAGCAGTTCTGGAGGGAAGAACTAGAAAGGGGATAATATTTGAAATATAAATAAGGAAAACATCCAGTTGTTGGGAACAAAATAAAATAAAAGGGAGCCCGGGGGGGGTGCCGGGGGAAGTTGTGAGAAAAAAGATGCCCAACACCCCACCAGAGTTTCTCTATTCTCTGGTCAGTCAGGCA
>NC_034599.1:35001798-35004877 GCF_900095145.1 Mus pahari
GGGGTATGGGAAACTTTCGGGATAGCATTTGAAATGTAAATAAAGAAAATAATAATAATAATAAAAAAAAAGAAAAAAATAGAAATTAGCCAGATACATAGAATAATAAAAAAAATAAAATAAAATAAAATAAAATGGCTAGGTGAGTGCAGGTGAAAATACAGACCAGAAAGGAGATGGGGTTCCCACAGGGCAGAACAAAGTCTACTTCTGCTAAGCTCTGTGGAGTCTCAGCTGGTGTGGGGGATTGGGCAGGAGGCAGGGGATTACACACTTCACTGGTTAGAATAGTCATCTTGGGAGACAGGCAGGGTTTGGGGGTGGGGAGAAGGGAGTGTGGTGGGGCAGTCATACCTACCCCAGTGAACAGAGATGAAGTTCCCACAGGGCAGGACAGAGCCTACATCTGTTGCTCAAATTACACATTGATACCCACACAATCATAGTGGGGGATTCAATTCCCCACTCTCACCAATGGACAGGTCATCAACAGAGAAACTAAACAAAGAAACTAACAGGTGCTATGAACCAAATGGATTTGTCAGATATCTACAGAATCTTTCACTCAAAAACAAAAAAATATACCTTCTTCTCAGAACTTCACAGAATCTTCTCTAAAATTGACCACATAATCAGGCACAAAGCAAACCACAACAGACAAGGAGACTGAAATAAGCCCTTGCATTGTATCAGATCACCATGGATAAAGGCTGGACTTCCACAACAACAGAAGCAACATAAAGCCCACATACCCATGGAAACTGAAAAACTCACTACTCAATGATCCTTTGGTCAGGGAATAAAAATGGAAAGCAATTAAGGACTTCCTAGAACACAATGAAAATAAAGGCACAGCATACCCAAACTTATGGGGCACAATGAAAGCACTGTTAAAAGGAAATTTCATAATGCAATGTACCTTCATAAAGAAATTGGAGAGAATTCATATTAGCAACTTAACAGCACAACTGAAAGCTCTAGAACGAAAAGAAACACAAGAGGAGTAGATGGCAGGAAATAGTCAAACTCTAGGATGAAATCAATTAATTAAAACCAAAAAGGACAATACAAAATTTCAACAAAACCAAGAGCTGGTTTTTTGAGAAAATGAACAGGGTAAACACTCAACCAAGCTAACTAAAAGGCACTGAGACAGTATCCAAATTAACAAAATCAGAAATGAAAGGAATACATAAAAACAGAAACAGGGAATTCAAAAAATCATTAGGTCTTATTTCAAAAGCTTGTACTCCAAAAAACTAGAAAATCTAAACAAAACATGAAATGGATGAATTTCTAGAGAGATAGCACATACCAAAGTTAAATCAAGATCAAGTAAACTATATGAATAGTTTCATAACACCCAAGGAAATAGAAGCAGTCTTTTAGAGCCTTCCAACCAAAAAAAAAAAAAAAAAGCTCAAGGCCAGATGGTGTTGTGCAGAATTCTACCAGACTTTCAAAGGAGAGCTAACACCAATACTCCTCAAATTATTCCACAAAATAGACTCAGAAGAAACATTATCTAATTCATTCTATGAGGCCATAGTCACCTTGATACCTAAACCACACAAAGACTAAACAAAGAAAAAGAACTTGAGACCAATTTCACTCATAAACATCTACAGAAAAATAATCAATAAAATTCTGGCAAACTGAATCCAAGAACCCATAGGACCTCCAGATCATCTCGGGATCACAGGAGGTGGAGCTGAGACCTGGGCACCTTCCTTGCCAGAGGAGAGTCAGCCTAAAGGGAGGACTCTGACCCCAGGACTCAGAAGGTGGATCAGAGCTCCAGACTTCTGGACACCTGCCCTGCAACAGGAGAGTTTACCTGCACAGAGCTCTGACCACTGGAACTCAGGTGAGAGTTGGAATCCCAGGAGTGCTGACAGAGGCTAACAGAATCACAGGAGGATCAAGCTCCAGCCAGAGACAGCTTGAACATTAACAACAGAGATTTCCAGATGGCAAAAGGCAAACCTAAGAATCTTTCTAATAGAAACTATGAGCACTGGGCATCATCAGAAACCAGTACACCCACCACAGTGAGTCCTGGATACCCCAACATACCCAAAAAGCAAGATGCGGATTTAAAATCAGATCTCATAATGGTGGTACAAGATTTTAAGAAGGGCATTCACAACTCACTTAAAGAAATACAGGAGAACACTGCTAAACAGTTAGAAGCCCTTAAAGAGAAAGCACAAAAATCCCTCAAGGAATTACAGGAGAACACTTCTCAAAGGGTAGACACCCTTAAAGAGTAAACACAAAAAGCCCTCAAGAAATTACGAGAGAACACTGCTAAACAGGTAGAAGTCCTTAAAGAAGAAACTCAAAAATCCCTTTAAAAATTACTGGAAAGCATAACCAAACAGGGGATGGAATTGAAAAAAAAAAAAAACCAAGATCTAAAAATAGAAGTAGAAACAATGAAGAAAACCCAAAGGGAGAATACTCTGGAGATAGAAACCCTAGGAAAGAAATCAGGAACGATAGATGCAAGCATCAGCAACAGAATACAAGAAATGGAAGAGAGAATCTCAGGTTCAGAAGATTCCATAGGGAACATGGACACAACAATCAAAGAAAATGCAAAATGCAAAAAGATCCTTACTCAAAACATCTAAGAAATCCAGGACACAAGGAGAAGACCAAACCTATGGATAATAGGAGTAGATGAGAATGAAGGTTTTCAACTTAAAGGGCCAGCAAATATCTTCAACAAAATTATAGAAGAAAACTTCCCATCCCTAAAGAAAGAGATGCCCATGAACATTCAAGAAGCCTACTTAACTCCAAATAGACTGGACAAGAAAAGAAATTCTTCGCAACACATAATAATCAGAACAACAAATGCACTAAGTAAAGATAGAATATTAAAAGCAGTAAGGGAAAAAGGTCAAGTAACATATAAAGGCAGGTCTATTAGAATTACTCCAAACTTCTCACCAGAGACTATGAAAGCCAGAAGGAAGTATTCCATTCTAAACCCAAATTCATAAATATCTTTCCACAAATCTGGTCCTTCAAAGGATAATAAAGGGAAAACTCCAACACAAAGATGGAAACT
>NC_034599.1:35006389-35007724 GCF_900095145.1 Mus pahari
ACAAGAACGAAAGAAAGCAAATTCATCCAAGAGGAGTAGAAGGCAGGAAATAATCAAACTTAGGGCTGAAATCAACCAAGTAGAAACAAAAAAGAACTATTCAAAAAATCAACCAAACCAGGAGCTGGTTCTTTGAGAAAATCAACAAGATAGATAAACCCTTAGCCAGACTCACTAGAGGGCACAGGGATAATATCCTAATTAACAAAATCAGAAATGAAAAGGGAGACACAACAACAGATCTTGAGGAAATCCAATACATCATCAGATCCTGCTACAAAAGGCTCAACACAACTGGAAAACCTGGATAAAATGGATAACTTCCTACACAGATACCAGGTACCAAAGTTAAATCAGGATCAGATTAATGATCTTAACAGTTACATTTCCCCTAAAGAAATAGAAGCAGTCATTAATAGTCTCCCAACCAAAACTAAAAGCCCAGGACCAGATGAGATAGGGACTAGGAAGTGGAGCATTGCATAGATTATAAATTAATTAATTAATTAACAAAAATAGAGGATGTTCTTAATAACTGATCTCTTTCTCTGATCCCTGAGACAGATATTTACTTAACTAATTACATGAGAATTTTTTATATAATTGAAAATTTTTTCTTCTCTCACAAAATAGATCCCAACCACAATTGCCCTTTCCTTCATTCCTCCCAGTTCAACCTCCTGCCTTCCCTCTCCCCAGATCTATTCTCTATCTCTCCTTCCTCTAACAAAAAGAGATGGCCTCAAAGAGATGACAGCCAAATAGAACAACATAAGGTAATAATAAAGCAAAGGAAAAGCTCTCATATCCAGGCTGGACAAGACAGCCCTGTAAGAGGAAGAGACTCGAGTGTAGCAAAAGAATCAGAAACCACCTATTCCCACTGTTGTGAGTTCCACAAAAACACCAAATTAATAGCTATAACATATATACAGAAGATCTGGTGTAGACCCATACAAGCCCATGGCTTGCCACTTCAGGCTCTGTGAGATCTCCTTAGTTGATTCAGTAGACCTTGTTCTTCTGGTGTTCTCTCCCCTCTGATTCCTACAGTCTACCCTCCCCTCTACAGCACAGTCAACCCCATGGCAGAGGCAAGCAGAAGGTAGCCTGGTGTGCAGAATGAGTTCCTCAGCAGCCAGGTCTACACAGATAAATGAGAATTCTTAATGTCTGACATAATATATTCTTAGAAATCATTCTGTAATGGCAGCAAAATATAACATTTTCTGACTCCAAGCTATATTCTGTTTAGACACATTTTTTTTTATTTTTTATTATTATTATTTTCTTTATTTACATTTCAAATGCTATCCCGAAAGATTCCCATACCCC
>NC_034599.1:35008009-35015082 GCF_900095145.1 Mus pahari
GGGGGTACTAGTTAGTTCCTGTTGTTGTTCCACCTACAGGGTTGCAGCCCCCTTCAGGTACTTGGGTACTTTCTCTAGTTCCTCCATTGGGGACCCTGTAGACACATTTTTTAATGAACCCAAAATTTTATTTGTTCATTTCTTGAATTTCAAGTACTTTTCCATGATGTCTGAGTTGTTGGGTTGTTTTCATTTGTCTGTTTGTCTTGCTTGTTTGTTTTGCAATAATGCTCAACCACTACACCCAACTTTGGAATGTGTCTCCTCTCAACTGATTTTTGCAGAGGTCTAGATATTTATTTAGTTTCATATTGTTATAAACCTTAAGTAGGTTTAATTGGTGCTCAGCACAAATGTCTCCTACCAACCTGACAGTATGCATGTATATACTGTGCAATGTTTAAATAAAATTAAATATATCTATGACTTCAAATGTTTAGTATTTATGTAGTTTAAAATCGTTTTTAAGTATTTCCTTCTGGATTAGTCATTATTATCTCTATTCATCCTACCCTACAAGGGAACACCACAATCCTTGCTTCTATCAAACTGTAAATTGGTATCCATTGGATAACCTCTCCCCAACTTACCACATATTTTTGCCACTGGTAAAGTTTTCACAAGAAAAATTAAAATATCTACTTACAAAAATCATGCAAGGATTTCCACAACAGCTTTCTTCTCAGTGATGGAAATAAGTAAATAAATAAAAATGCAAAAATAAGTGGAAGGAATAAAAATGTCATATTTCTGCTGTAAAATATTACCAATATAAAAAAGGTTGCCTTCTGACCTCTATGTGCAGGCCTTAGCATACATACATTCATACAAACATAACATATTCTTAGATATCATCCTCTAAGAGTGACAAACATACACATACATGTGCACACATGCACACACACACATGCTAAATAAATAATGACATATTTTAAATGTGGTAACTACAGCTTATTTTTGCACTCCAGCCTAGTTGTATACCACCATGTAAATAAATGTTACAGAAATCATGGTTAGTTTGGGAGATAGAGGTAGATATATTTCTATGAGTTCAAAGTCAAAGTGCCTTAAAAAGTGAGTTTCAGGACAGCCAGGGCTATTACACAGAGAAAACCTGTTTCAAAGAGATAGGGGATGGGAAGGAGAGGAAGAGAGAAAGGCAAAGGAGAAGAAATCATAGTAAGTTTACACAGTTGAAAGTAAAAGAATCTTTATATGAAGTAAAGCTAATCTAATGTCAATCAATGATGTTGGGGATGAATATCAGACATAAAAGTTTCTTTTTTCTTTTTTGTTTTATTGAATATTTTCTTTATGTACACTTCAAATGTTATCCCCTTTCCCAGTTTCCCTTCCAGAAAGCCCCTATCCCAATACCCCTTCTGCCTCCCCACCCTGGCATTCCCATACACTAGGGCATTCAGCCTTCACAGGACCAAGATAGTCTCCTCCCATGGATGCCCAACAAGGCCATTCTCTGCTACACACAGCTGAAGCTATGGGTCCCTTCATGTGTATTCTTTGGTTGGTGTTTTAATCCCTGGGAGCTTTGGAGAGTCTGATTGGTTGATATGGTTGTTCTTCCTATGGGGTTGCAAACCCCTTCAGCTCCTTTAGTCCTTTCTCAAACTCCTCCATTTGGGAACACATGATTAGTCTAATGGTTGGTTGCAACCATCCAATTTTGTATTTGTCAGGCTCTGGAAGAGCCTCCCAGGAGACAGCTATAACAGGCTCTTGCCAGGAAGCACTTCTTGGCATACACAATAATGTCTGACTTTGGTGACTGTATATAGGTTAGGACCCCCCCCCCCAGGTAGGGCAGTCTCTGGGTGGCCTTTCCTTCAGACTCTGCTCCACACTTTGTCTCAGTATTTCCTCTTATGACTATTTTGTTTCCCTTTCTAAGAAGGACTGAAGCATCCACACCTTGGTCTTCCGTCTTATTGAGCTTCATGTGGTCTGTGAATTGTATCTTGGGTATTCCAAGCTTTTGGGCTAGTATCCACTTATCAGTGAGTGCATACCATGTGTGTTCTTTTGTGATTGAGTTACCACACTCAGGATGATATTTTCTAGTTCTATCCATTTGGCTAAGAATTTTAGGAAGTCATGTTTTTAATAGCTGAGTAGTACTCCATTGTGTAAATGTACCACATTTTCTGTATCCATTTCTCTGTTGAAGGACATCTGGGTTCTTTCCAGCTCTGGCTATTATAAATAAGGTTGCTATGAACATAGTGGAGCATATGTCCTTGTATATGTTGGAACATCTTTTTGGTATATGCCCAGGAGTGGTATTGCTTGGTCCTCAGTTAGTACTATGTCCAGTTTTCTGAGGAACCAACAGACTGATTTTCACAGTGGTTGTACCAGCTTTCAACCCCACCAGCAATGAAGAAGTGTTTTTCTTTCTCCACATCCTGGCCAGCATCTGCTGTCACCTGAGCTTTTGACCTTAGCCATCCTGACTGCTGTAAGGTATAATCTCAGGGTTGTTTTAATTTGCATTTCCCTGATGTTGAACATTTCTTTAGGTGCTTCTACACCATTCAATATTTCTCAGTTGAGAATTCTTTGTTTAGCTCTGTACCCCATTTTTAATAGGGTTATTTGATTCTCTGAATTCAAACCTCTTGAGTTCTTAATATATATTGGATATTAGCCCTCTATCAGAAGTAGGATTGATAAAGATCTTTTCCCAATCTGTTGGTTGCTGTTCATAAAGTTAGAAAACACTCTGTAAATTTTATTTGGAATAACAAAAAAAAAAAAGCAGGATGGCAAAAACTATTCTCAACAATGAAAGAACTAGGAATCATCATTGCTGACCTATTGCTCTGGAAGAGCAATAGTGATAACAAAAAACAACACACCGTATGGTCTTGGTACAGAGACAGGTGGGTAGAACAATGGAATAGAATTGAAGACCCAGCAATGAACCTATATTCACTTGATCTTTGACAAGGGAGCTAAAACCATCCAGTGGAAAAAAGACGGCATTTTCAACAAATGGTTCTGGCACAACTGGCGGTTATCATGTAGAAGAATGAGAATTGATCCATTCTTATCTCCTTGTACAAAGCTCAAGTCCACGTGGATCAAGGACCTCCACATAAAACCAGATATACTGAAGCTTATAGAGAAGAAAGTAGGGAAGAGCCTCAAACACATGGGCACAGAGGAAATTTTCCTCAACAGAACAGCAATGGCGTATGCCCTAAGATCAACAATAGACAAATGGGACCTCATAAAATTGCAAAGCTTCTGAAAGGCAAATGTAAAACAGTTTCTTAACATATGCAAGGCTTGAGCTCATTTCCCAGCACGAAAAATTAAAACAGACTGTGGGCGAAGGAATGGACATGGGAATAAACTTCAATTGAAACAGAAATTTTCTTTTACTCTATCTATCTACAAACATTTTATTCATGGAAGATTTATATCTTTTGTTTTATGTAAAGCTCATTTTAAATAACTTAAATTTTCCTAAGTTATGAACTGGGATTATGTGGAACGTGTGATGGATGTCCTCAAAATGAAAACTCTAGCATGTTCAAAGTACATACAACTTTCTCTTTTTACTGATTATTAGAAAACTGATTATTTTTTATTTTGTTTCATTTTCTAACCTAACCATTTATACTTATTAGGTCTCACAATCTCTCTACCAGACAATGATGAGTCATTCTGACAGAATTGTACAAGTTCCTGTAGCAAAGTAGTTTATATAATCAGTACGCTGGCCTTCCGGCTATAGACCTGTCTCCCATAGAGCTCAACTGAGTCAACTGATGGCTATCATCTTCTAGTTTCCTAATGATGTTATCATTTTAAAAAGTAGCATTCTGTTCCTGTGAATCAGCTTAATAGGCTAAGCTGCTGTCAAGTCTGTTCCAGATACAACAAGCTCCTGTCAGTGTGCAGACAAAATGGAAATTCTAAGGCTACAGGGAGAACAAAGAGCCTAGGCTGGACTGAAAGGGTCTTGAAGTCATCCTCAGAGCCTTTGAGACAGTCTCTCAGACTCATCAGATAGGAGTGACCTAACTCTGATTTAGTATCACCCCAAAATTACCCTGATACAATTGCGAGAAAGGAAGGCTGTAAGGTCTGTGGTGAAGTGATTTCCAAATCCAGTCTTTCAAGGCCGGGTCCCAGACTCTTTTGTTTCCAAATTTTCACTGAAGTAGCTCAATAGGAAGATAAGCCAGGCATCCAGAGGGGAGAACTCAAGTGAGTCTTCCTGCAACTTTGGAAACTCTTATTTTATATTCTGCTTCCTTCTAGGCATGTAATCTTCAGTATAAAATAATGGACTTATACCATTTTTACTTTTTTGTTTGTTTTTTCATTTTTTGCTGTTATTCTTTCCTTTAATTCTTTTTTGTTCTTTCCTTAATAATTTCACTATTCAACCCACAACCACTTGAACCAAAGACCATAGGACCTTGGCATCAGAATACTGGAATTATAGTTCTAACCTACCATGCCTACTAGCCAACACATAAAAAACTTATTCATTTGTTGGTTGATTGGTTGGTATGCTTGCACATCAGCTGTGTGTGTATATGTGTGTGTGCACATGAGTGTGAGCATGCGTGCGCATGCACACACACACACACACACACACACACACACACACTATGGTTTTCAGGAAGCAGTTATCTTCTATGTAGAGGAAGGATCTCACTTGATGCTTTACTCCTGAGCCACATACTCCAGGTTAGCTGTACATGGACTTCCAGGCAATTATACTCTCTCTTCCTCCTATTTATAGGAATGAGGAACTATAGATGCAGGCTGTCACATCCAGCTTTAGGAACTGAATTCAGGTCAACAGGCTTGCAGGATTAGCACCTTTACCCACTGAACCATCACACTTTTAAGATAAAGTAGGTCTGTAGGAAAAATTGTTGCCTTAAGCAGAGGAGTTAAAAGACACACAACTGCCACACAATTGTGCATCATTTAGAAATGTTATTCTGGCTGCTCAATATCTAGCATGAGGGTTAGTTCTGACTTTCCTTTTAGTGTCATATTTTCAGAGTGGCCCATGGTGGACTTGGATAATCTTTCTGGTATGCTGTTGATATTTTAATATAAATATTCAAGAGTTGAAGAATGAATAAAACTAGAGGAGCAAAGAAAGCTGCTATTGAGTTTGAATCTACATGTTTTAGCTTCTTCCCAAGGACACATTAATCACTTACGATCACTTCACAATCTATTCTCATTGATATGTTGAAATTCTTTTCTTATTTTTTCATTTTTATTATTTTATTCATTTTACACCCCAATCACAGACCCCCTTCCTCCTGTCTTTATAGTTCCACCTTTACATATCCCTCTCCCTATTTCCTCCTCCCCTTCTCCTCAAAGAAGGGGGGTCCCCCTTGGATACCAACCCACCCTGATAGATCTACTCCAAGGAGAAGTAGTCACATCCTTTCCCATGAGACTCTGAACCTGACCTGGCCAGGCAGTCCAGGTAGGGGGAAGGGGTCTCTGATGGTTTGTATATTCTTGGACCAGGGAGTGGCACCATTTGGAGTTGTGGCCTTTTTGGAATAGGTGTGACCTGGTTGGAGTAGGTGTGTGACTGTGGGTGTGGGCTTAATACTCTCACCCTAGGTCAGTCTTCCACTAGCAGCCTTTGGATGAAGACCTAGAACTCTCAGCTCTGCCTGCACCATGCCTGCCTGAATACTGCCATGCTCCCACCTTGATGATAATGGATTGAATCTCTGAACCTGTAAGCCAGCCCCAATTAAATGTTGTTTTTTATAAGACTGGCCTTGGTCATGGTGTCTGTTCACAGCAGTAAAACCCTAACTAAGACAGTCTCTACTGCAACTTTACTGCCACATATCTTATAGGCAAAACAAACATTAGGTTGAAGTATTTGTGAATGGATCGATGTCCTCCTACATCCTCTAGAAGTCCTGCCTGGCTAAGCAGATGGCCACTTCAGTCTCTTTATCCCCCTGTGGTAAGAATTTTAGCTAGTATTACCTCCCATAGATTCCCTTCCACCAATTTCCTTTCTTACTCCAAATTTGCTCAAACACCCACCTCTCTACACCTGATCTCTATCTGCATTCCTCTCCTCACCTCCTCTCCTACCCAGTTCCCTCGCTCCATCCACCTCTGATGACTATTTAGCTCCCCCTTCTGAGTAAGATTCCTCCATCTGCCCTTAGGATCTCCTTATTACCCAGTTTCTTTGGTCCTGTAGGTGTAGCATGATTGTCTTTTGCTTTATGGTTAATGTCTATTTAAGAGTGAGTACATATGTGTCTTTCTGACTCTGGGATGCTGCACTCAGGATGATATTTTTCAAGTTCCATCCATTTGCCTGCAAGATTCAAGGTATCTCTGTTTTCAATAGTTGAATAGTATTCCACTAAGTAGATGTACCACATATTCTTTATCCATTCTTCAGTTGAGGGACATTTAGATTGTTACCAGGTTCTGGCTATTATGAATAAATATTATAATCATAGATGAACAATTGTCTCTATGGTACAGTGGGGCATCATTTGGGTATATCCCAAGGAGTCAGATAGCTGGTTCTTGAAGTAGAACTATTACCAGTTTTCTGATGAAACAAAAAGGGAACTAACACCCTTCACAATAGTCACAAAAAATATAAAATACCTTGGGGTAACCCTAACAAAACAAGTGAAAGATCTGTATGACAAGAACTTTAAGTCTTTAAAGAAAATAAATTTAAGAAGACCTCAAAAAATGAAGAGATTCACACATGCTCACAGATTGGTAAGATTAACATAGTAAAAATGAACGTTCTACCAAAAGCAATACATAGATTCAATTCAAAAAATCCAACACAATTCTTCAAAGATATGAAAAGGGCAATTCTTTATTTTTCTATTTTTTTATTTATTATTTTCTTCCCCCCATTGGCTTCTTTTCTTTCTTTTTATAATTTTTATTATTATTATTATTATTATTATTATTATTATTTTCTTTATTTACATTTCAAATGCTATCCTGAAAGTTGCCTATACCCCCCCGCCCCTGCTCCCTTACCCACCCACTCCCACTACTTG
>NC_034599.1:35016125-35017711 GCF_900095145.1 Mus pahari
TATGGAAAAACAAACAAACAAAAAAGGATATCAAAAACAATTAGCAGTAAACGAAAATCTGGGGGAATCACCATCCCTGACCTCAAGGTCTACAACAGAACAATATTGATAAAAACTGCAAGGTATTGGTACTAAGACAGACAGGTTGATCAATTAAATAGAATTGAAGACCCAGAAATAAAACCATACACTTATGGACACTTGATCTTTGAGCACCAAGCCAAAAATATACAATGGAAAAAAGAAAGCATCTTCAATAAATGGTTCTGGTATAACTGGCCGTCTGTGTGTAGAAAAATTAAAATAGATTCATATTTATCACCTTGCACAAAGTTCAAGTCCAAGTGGACCAAGGACCTCAACATTAAAGCATAAACACTGAATCTAATTGAACAGAAAAGAGGAAAGAACCTGGAACTCACTTGAATGGGGGAGAAATTTCCTAAACAGAACTCCGAGGGCTCAGGATCTATGATCAACAATTGATAAATGGGACCTCATGAAACTGAAAGGTTTCTGTAAGTCAAAGGACATAGTCAATAGGACAAATCAGCAACCTACACATTGGGGGAAAAAACTTCACTAACACCACATCCAATAGAAGGCTAATATCCAAAATATAAAAAGAACTCAAGAAGCTAACCTCCAAAAAGCAAATAACTCAATAAAAAAGATGGGCATAGAACTAAACTAAGAATTCACAACAGAGGACTCTACAATGGCTGAAAAGCACTTAAAGAATTGTTCAGGGGCTGGTGAGATGGCTCAGTGGGTAAGAGGACCTGATTGCTCTTCCGAAGGTCCAGAGTTCAAATCCCAGCAACCACATGGTGGCTCATAACCATCCTTAACAAGATCTGATGCCCTCTTCTGGAGTGTCTGAAGACAGCTACAGGGTACTTACATATAATAAATAAATAATTTTTTTGAAAAAAAGAAATATTCAAAGTCCTTAGTGATCAGTGAAATGCAAGGCAATACGACCCTGAGATTCCACCTTATACCAATCAGAATGGCTAAGATCAAAAACTCAGGTAACAGCACATGTTGTCGAGAAAGTGGAGAAAGAAGAACACTCCTCCATTGCCATTGGGATTGCCAACTGGTACAACCACTCTGGAAACCAATCTAGAGGTTCTTCAGAAAATTGGAAATAGATCTATGAAAAGGCCCATCTATGCTACTCTTACGAATATACCCAAAAGATGCCCCTCCATGCCACAGGGAACACATTATGTTCATAGTGGCCTTATTTGTGATAGCCAGAAGCTATAAACAACCCAGATGTCCCACAGTGGAAAAAGGGATACAGAAAATGTGTGTTCATTTACACTATTGAATTCTGTTCAGCTTTTAAGAATGAGAACATCATGAATTTTGCAGGCATGATGGAACTAGAAAATATCATCCTGAGTGATATATCTCAGATCCCAAAGGACATGCAATGTATGTACTCACTAATAAGTAGATATTAACCAAAAAGTAAAGAATACCCAGGATACAATCCACAAAACTCAAGAAGGTTAACAAGTGAGGATGCCTCAACTCCACTTGGAAGAGAGAAGAAAGGAATTGTGGGGGGGGGG
>NC_034599.1:35018051-35029862 GCF_900095145.1 Mus pahari
TGGAGGGATGGGGTTGCCATCCCACAGTCAGAAGCTCTGACTTGGAATTGTTCCTGTCTAAAAGACCTGCAGGGAAAAAAATGGAGAAGAGACTGAGGGAAAGGAGGTCCAGAGACAGACCCAAATTGGAATTGAGCTCAAAGGGAAGCTCCAAGGCTTGTATCACTATTACTGATACTATGGTGTGCTTACAGACACAAGCCTAGCATGGCTGCCCTCTCAACAAGCAGCTGACTGAGACAGATGCAGATACTTAGACCCAACCAATGGACTGAAGTCGGGGAAAGGCTGAGATTTAATTAGGGAAAGGCTGAGATTTAATTAGGGAAAGGCTGGAAGAAGTTGAAGAGGAGGGTGTCCACATAGGAAGACCAGCAGTCTCAACTAACCTGGACCTGTGAGATCTCTGAGAAACTGAGCCACCAACCAGGCAGCATACATTATCTGGTCTGAGGCTCCTGACATATATACAGCAGAGGACTGCCTGGTCTGGCCTCAGTGAGAGAAGAGGCACCTACCCTGGAGAGATTTGAGGCCCCAGGGAGTGGTGATATCTGGCAGGGTATACTGGGTTTGGGGGTGGAGGCCCTCTTGAAGACAGGAGAGGAAGAATGGAATGAGAGACTGTCAGAGGGCTTACTACTGGACAAAAAAAATAAAGAAAATAAAAAAAAAATAAATAAAACACAGAAGACACCAAATTTGTACAAGTTTGCACTCCCCCCAGCAATAAAGTAGTGCTCTCCTTGCTCCACATCCTCACCAGCATGTGGTATCACTTGAGTTTTTGGTCTTGGTCATTCTGATGGTTGTATGATGGAATCTCAGAGTTATTTTGATTTGCATTTCCCTGATGGCTAGGAATGTTGAACATATATTTAAATGCTTCTCAGCCATTTGAGATTCCTCTGTTATAAATTCTCTTTGAGCTCTGTAACCCACTTTTTAAAAATTTGGTTATTTACATTCTTGGTGTCTAATATATTGAGTTCATTATACATTTTTAGTATTAGCCTTTCCCAATCTTTAGACTGCCATCTTCTCCCATTGACAGTGTCCTTTGGCTTACCAAAGCTTTTGGTTTCATGAGATGTCCCATTTATCTATTGTTTATCTTAGAGCCTGAGCCATTGGTGTTCTATTCAGAAAGTTGATGCCTATAACTATAAGCTCAAGGCTATTTCCCAATTTCTATTCTTAGTTTCAGTGTATCTGGTTTTATATTCAACCTTTGATCCATTTGGACTTGAAGGGTTTTTTTGTTTTTTGTTTTTGCAGAGTGATAAATATGTGTCTATTTGCATTTTTCAACATGCAGACATCCAGGTAAACCAGCACCATTTGTTAAAGAGGCTCTCCCTTTTTCATCGTATGGTTTTGGATTCTTTGTAAAAAATCAAGTGTCCATAGGTGTGTGGGTTTACTTCAGGGTCTTGATCAAATTAATCAGCCTGTCTTTTTATATACCAATACTATGCAGTTTTTATTACTATTGTTCTATACCACAGCTTGAGTTCAGGCATGTCGATGTCTCCAGAAGTTCTATTATTGTTCATGATTGTTTAAGCTATCCTGAGTGGTTTTGTTTTGCTAAATGTAGTTGAGAATTGCTCTTTCTATTTCTGTAAGGAATTGTGTTGGAATTTTGATGGAAATTGCATTGAATCGGTAAATTGTTTTGGTAAGATAGTCATTTTCACTATGTTAATCCTACTTGCCTTAGTTAGGGTTTTACTACTGTGAACAGACACCATGAGCAAGGCAACTCTTATAAGGACAACATCTAATTGAGTCTGGCATACAGGTTCAGAGATTCATTTCAGTATCACCAAGGCAATAACATGGCAGCATCCAAACAGGCATGGTACAGGAAGAGCTGAGAGTTCTACATCTTTATCTGAAGACTGCTAGCAGAATCCTGGCTTCTAGGCAGCTAGGATTAGGATCTTATATCCCATACCCACAGCAACACACCTACTCCAATAGGACCACACCTTCTGATAGTGCCACTCCCTTGGCCAAGCATATACAAACAATCACATGAGCATAAAAGATCCATGAACATAAAAGATCTTTCCACCTTCTTGTATCTTCCTCAGTCTCTTTCTTCACTGCCTTGAAGTTCTTGTCATACAGGTTTTTCACAAATTTGAATTAATTGGAAGCTAAAAAAGAAAACATTAATATAATAGTTTCTACTCTGAATGAGTACCAGATGTGTTATGTTAGAACTTTCCATTGCTGGTCTTTACCTTCCACATTGAGAGAGAGAGAGAGAGAGAGAGAGAGAGAGAGAGAGAGAGAGAGAGAGAGAGAGAGAGAGAGAGAGAGAGAGAGAAGAAAAAAGGAAAGGAGTCACCATCATACATTCCCCTATATATTTGCTGGTCCATTTTGTCTCTTTGCTATAGTGGCACCAGAATTTTCTCCCTGAAACCTTATAGAAAAGTGTTACTTTAACAAATATATTAATAAAGCAATTGCAATATTTATTTGGCCTATATTTCTTCAATCTCTGCTTATTGCCATATTTACTAAGGTCAAGATGATCATCTCTAGCCCCTTCCGTGAAACTTTATTTCTCTTGAAATAATAAAGGAACATATAGGAGACAACCTTGATAATGATTATAAAACATTCTTTTCCCAAACATTAATTAAAAGGAAGAGCAGTGAAAATGGCCACATCTATTCCAGAGATTATTTTCAGATGGGAACTTCTCATGGAGTCATCCTTCACCATGCCATTAGACTTCAGTTTATGACTCCAAATGCAATAATTGAAATGACTTTCAGACACAAAGCATTATACTCAAGGAAGGCAAAATAAAAGTATAAAACAGTGTATGATATGAGACCTCAATTGCTGTTTCCTCTGAGCATCTCATCCCCAGTGGAAGAAAATTCTCAGGGTGTTTCCTTCTAAACATGCTTGAGATTACTCTTGCATTTTCAAAAGTTTCTGGGAAAACAATATCATTTTAATAAGTCCCTCTGGAAGACTTCAGGAGAATCGTGGCACTGGATTTATGATAGGAACATAAACTACTCAGATTTCTGTTCTGATCCCACAAACAAAACTAAGCCAGAAGATTATATTTTGAGTTACTTGTACCAGCAACATGAAGAGATATTTCATTTAAGGAGCACTCTATCTAGAACTCATGTAACTGGAATGGAAATCTCCCTGTAGAGGAAAGGTGAGGGCCTAACTTTCATTTGTCAGATGACCTTCATGATCTCTACTTTTCAGATATTATAGAAATTTTCTATTGATAGCTGAAAATATCATTCATGTTTGAGAATCAAATTTCTCCCAGGATATTTTTTCATGCTTGGATAGAATTTCATTATTGCATGATAAATTTCAGTGGCTATACCTCTTTCCACTAAGGTGATATTTAAAAGGTAATTCATATTATAAAAAAGTAATTTTATCATAGGTCATATAGATAATAGTTGTAAATTATTGTTAAATAATTCTACACTTTATACAAATAACTTCAGTATATAAACTGTGTAATAAGCTATAATATAAGATTAAATTATCATATAAAAACACTATGGGCCAGGTGCGGTGGTACTCGGGAGGCAGAGGCAAGGGGATTTCTGAGTTCGAGACCAGTCTGATCTACAAAGTGAGTTCCAGGACAGCCAGGGCCATACAGAGAAACCCTGTTTCGAAAAACAAAAAACAGAAAACAAACAAACAAACAAAAAACCACTATGGGTTTCTATTGCCTCAGTTTTCATTATTTCTTTTAAAAAACAATTTGAAAGTATGTTTTGGTGTTTTGCAATCCAAAATTATTAATATTGTGCAAACATAGCTTATTTCTTTTTATGCTTCCACACCCATATTTCTCTTGAAAACCCATTCTAGACTAAACACCATAACAGCTATGCTCCTGTAGATCTGCTCAGTCATAACATGCATCTCATAGATTACTTTTCTCTCTCCTTATAGATTATAGCTTAGTGAGCAAGTACTTTCTATCATGCACCTCTCCATGGTTTATGTCTATAGCATAAGCTTATTGTTAATAAATTTTCATCAGTCCACATACATATCCAAACAATATTTCTTGAATAAATTTAATCAGGGAAATTATTTATTATGATTTTTTGCAAATTTCATAATTTGCATAACTGATAAGGTATAGCATGTATGTTTGTAATATACATATTGTGAAAATTAAAATATAAATTTGGGGAAATTATTAGGCAAGAATACTCAATATCTGAATAATATTACATATTTCTTAAGGATATATAACTATAGATTATTGTTTTTATCTTTATTTATAAAGCATACCTATCAATTGTACAAGATTAGTTCAGCAGGTTTAGCAAAAACTATCACAATAACCTAGGGACCAGTCAGTATGAGTGGAGGACAAATAAGAACAAAAGAAGATAAGGGAAATATTTTTAGATGCAGTGTCTAAGCATGGTTTTCTATGCTAACATAAATATTAATTTTATAATCTATCAGATAATAATACTAAAACCAAAGTTCTAGATGTACTTTACTTGGTTCTCAATGGTTCTCAGTCATCACTACATACTTTTCAGTTTTAAAAACTGTGTATGAACCTGGAAGACACTATGTTATATGAAACAAGTCAGTCACAAAATAAAATATTACTAAATGATTCTGTTTGTATAAGGTAACTATGATTGTTAAATCCATATATAGAGAATGTGATAATGATTTACAGAGTACAGTGGCTGAGAGAGAAAAAGAGAGAGAACTTGTTCCATGGGTATATATATCCATAGTAATGACAGAAGAACTAAGCTATAAAATGCTATATATAGTATAGTATCTAAATTTTATCACATACAATTATATACTCAAAGCTTAATGAGAAAAAATTCCTTTACATTTTGGTATTTTACTTAAAAATATTCCTTTATAATATTAATAAAATGGAGGCAAATATATTTGGACATACATACATGTGTGTGTGTGTGTGTGTGTGTGTGTGTGTGTGTGCAACAACAATTAATGTAAAATGAAGACTTAAATTTAAAGAGAGCAAGGAAGGTTGTATTGAGAGACTTGGAGGGAGGAATGGAAAAGAGGAAATAATGTAATTATATTATAATCTCAAAAAGTAAAAATATTAGGTTTATTTATTTTATGTATGCAAGGAAACTAGAAGAGGGCATCAGATCCCATTACAGATGGTCGTTAGCCACCATGTGGTTGCTGGGAACTGAACTCAGGACCTCTAGAAAAACAGACTGTGCTCTTAACCACTGAGCTATTTCTCCCACCCAAAGTAAATAATTTTAAAATAAATAAATAGCCTGGGTTAAAAAAAAACAGGGGATTCTGAAACAATTGTTTTAGGAGGTCTCCTTTCGGTTCCTGAGCTCCTGGACTGATTTCCCTCAAAGTTGTGTGCTCTGTGGATGCAGAGACAGAGAGATGAGATGACTAAAGCTTTTGTTTTCCTGAAAAGCATGATGGGTTCCAGATGTTGACCATTAAGCCAGAAGGTTTATATTCAGCAGAGTGTGAGCTTTCTTAAGTATAATTAATCCTATGCCCTAGTTCTCTAACTTTAATATAAAAATGCATTTATTAGTTTTGAACTTTTCAGAAGCTAGTAGTTAGGAAAATTTGAACTATTAGAAAGACCTTGGACTTTTAAAGTGTTAATTTTTTTTAAACCAGTGGAAATTTAAATTTTAGATAAATATTTAGTATTAGGATATTAACCTGAGATTTTGAGGACAAAGAAAGGAAAGGTTGTGGTTTAACAGTGAAGTATTTGTGTGTCCTATTTACTCAGGATAGAAGGTCTAGTTAATTTTTATTATCAATTTGACACCACCAAGAATCACCTAGGAAGAAGGAAACTCAATTGTGTTGAAAATTTCAATTTGGAAAAGTCAACCTATGGCAAGGCAAGATCTATGAGAGATTGTTTGCTAGATGATAAATATGTGAAGGGCCAGCCCAGCATCCACAGGCATTAAGAAAGCTAATTGAACATTTATCAGTACACAAATCAATAAACAGCATTCTTCCATAGTTTTTTCCTTGGTTCCTCCTTCAGTTGCAGCCTTAACTTTCCTCAGTGGGAGACTACAACCTAAAAAATGCATAAGCTAAAATAGACCCTTTCTTCCCAAAGCTGCTGTCTGTCAGCGGATTTTTATCACAACAGCAGAAAAACAAACTAGATCTGGTAGTGAACGCAATTACATGGCTATAATAACCAGCGAACCTATTCCTATTGTCCTTTAAAATTCCCACATCTCTACATGTTTTCATTGATGAATAGTTTTCCAACACATGAATTCTCTGAGACAAAGAACAACTGTATGAACCTGGACATTCATTATCTCATATTCTCTTGCTTCTTTTATTTTCTGACATTATATTATAATTATACTGTTTTCTCCTTCTCTTCCTTCTCCAAAGTCCTCCAAATATGCACCTCCTTACTCTACCTCAAATTCATGGCTTCTTCTTTCATTAATTCCTATATTATGTATATCTATAAATATTTATATTCCTAAACACAACCTGACCAGGATGTATAATGTTACTTGTATATGTTTTCAAGACAGACCATTGGGTGTTGGGTATGTTCTATTCTGGGGAATAAATTTCCAATGAAATTCAGGAAACACAGAATAATTACATGAACATGTTGCCCATTATCTTTTTATTTCTTTTATTTTTGTAGACTATAATATAACATTAATTTATAAATTTATATTCTATAACTATAATTTTATGTATAATTATATAATTTTATATAATAGAATCTATAATTATTTCCTTTTGTAATATAATTATGTCATTATACTAGGTGTTGTGCTCGTCCCTGTGGAAAACTATTTCTCCCACTCTCAGCATTCCTTAGTTGCCCCTCATGGTTCTTTGCATAGAATTGAAGCCTTGTGAGTCTTTCTCGTCCACTTTAACATGTCCATTATTGTTTTCCTTATCCAGCTCATGTTTGGGCAACCAACATTATCTTTAATAGAAACAAAACTGATTTGCTCAAATAAATAAAATATATTTCATAGAAAATAGTACTACCACTTCTGAGTTTGACTTTAACTTAGCAATACCAATCCCTAGACATTCTTAAGCTTTTCTAGAAAAGTACAGAATTGGTCCAGAATGGGAATGCTTTTTGGTATAGGAGATAACCAGCTGCAGAGTTAGAAGAGAACAAGTATGAGCAGTAAGTCCCTTCCATCCAGCGTTGCATCCTGTAAACAATGCTACTCCAGAGTCTTTTGTATGATTTTTGTGTGTCAGTGTAGATGTATCTATTTTCTATTCTTGTAGATGTGTATCAAGTATTGAAATTCCTTGGACCTGCAATAACTGTGTTTTACATTTCTGAGTGTTTTCCAACTGATTTCTGAAAATTCTGCACTATTCTACATCCTCACCAGTAATATGAGATTGGAAATTCCTTGCATCCTTGTGAGCAGTTAACATTTTATCATAATCCTGCCAATCAATGTGAAATTTTGTTGCACTGTGATTTTTACTTAAATGTTCCTATTAACTAATTGTGGTACACATATTTTCAGGAACTTAATAGTTATATATCTACCTCCAATGAAAGGATAATTTTTAAATGATCTAGCTATTTTTAACTAGATTATTTGTCTTTTAGCCATTAAAAAACAAAAGCTCTTTAGTTCTATTAATTGTTCTCCCTAAGATATATTACTTCAGATGTGTTATTTTCATCTATCTATGGTGGTTTTAAAGAACAAATTACTGTTAATTTTAATTATGTTCAATTTTTTCCATAACATTTGTTTGCAATATCTTATCCACACCAATTTCATAGGCATGAAATTCTACCTAGGTATTTCTTCAAATGTCATTTTTAGATATTATATTATATATTATAGTATCCATTTTCATTATTTCATAGTATGAAAGTTGGATATCAAATATGAACATGTAACTTCATCTAATTGCCCATTTATTGGAAAAATGTTCTTCTTACACTGAATTGTTAGGGAACATATAACTACAATGATTTATATATGTAACATTTTTATAGATTGGCAATTTCCTGACCTCTCATGCCATATTACGGCTTTTGATTTCAAGTTCTCCCTAATTGTCCTAACTTAAAGTACTGCTATAATATTAGTTAAAGTACACCATATACTATTGATTTCCTTATGGGAAAGGCTTTAGGTTATGACCAATAAATATTGCAAGTGTTGTATATGTAGGTGGTGGTCATTTTTGTGTGTGTGGATGCTGTTTTTTACTATAACATAGAAAAAATTGATACCATGATTCAGGAAATGACAAATATGAAGAGTCCTTAGCAGACTGAGTACTGATATTCTCATAGCAAAAATCATATTCAGGGACAGGTGTATCTTATGTTTATCTGTAAGTTCCATGTGTTGATAGGGCTAATGTCTTAGGTAGTTAAAATAGAAGATGCCTCTCAAAATACAAGCTTGAGTTCTAAAGTGGAAATTTCTGGTTTCTTTAAGAACTCGGGGTGTCATATGATATTTTTCTGGAAGCTGTCTTGTGAGCAGGTGCCCTAGTCAGGGTTTCTATTCCTGCACAAACATCATGACAAAGAAGCAAGTTGGGGAGGAAAGTGTTTATTCAGGTTACACTTCCACATTGCTGTTCATCACCAAGGAAGTCAAGACTGGAACTCAAGCAGGTCAGGAAGCAGGAGCTGATGCAGAGACCATGGAAGGATGGTCTTTACTGGGTTGCCTCCCCTGGCTTGCTCAGCCTGCTCTCTTATAGAACCAAGACTACCAGCCCAGAGATGGCACCAGCCACAAGGGAACCTCCCCACTTGATGACTAATTGAAAAAAAAAATGCCTTGCAGCTGGATCTCATGGAGGCATTTCCCTAACTGAAGCTACTTTCTTTGTGATAACTCCAGCCTGTGTCAAGTTGACACAAAACTAGCCAGTAGAGCAGGCATGCAATATTTTCCTGAAAACAGACACATGAAAGTATGTGTGATGTTTAAAAAGACAGTAAATAGGACCCCACAGACAGTGAAAGGTTAATCTTGTGTTACTAAACCATGCAATGCTTGGCTAGTCTTTCCTGGCCATAAAGAACTGTTCTAGTCTGCAATGGCTGTGCAAAGCTTCACTGGTCTTCGAAGGTCGTCACTTTGTAGAGAGAAATGTGCCAATGAACTTCTTGTGGTATTGTGGCTGATTCTGGCTAGTTCATACTACTGACACACGAATATTTAGCAGAACTTGAAGTTTCTGTTGAATCAAACCCTGCTATTGATTCATGTTTGATATCTGCTATTTGACTGGATTGCAGGTATTCGGACAATGAAGAGTGGAATCAGCACAAAGAACTACTTTTAAAAAGGTCCAGAAAAAGAAAAACACCTAGTAGCCCTCTTTCTTCACTACTTCTGGTTGGTAAGCTAGAAGGGAGGTTGAAGAGTTCAAGAACCCTAAATAAAGTGGGTTTAGAAAAATCTAAGCCTACCGAATTCTGTTTAACACTTGAGGTATATAAAACTACAGATAACAATCTCATTTTTCCCCTCTTTCTACATAGAACTCCCAGAAGAAAATGTTCAAGGGAAATATTTCTGGAGTAACTGAGTTCAGTCTTGCTGGTTTAACAGACAAACCAGGTCTGCAGCTGCCCCTCTTCCTCCTGTTCCTAGGAATCTATGCGTTCACAGTGGTGGGGAATCTGAGCATGATCACTCTGATACTATTCAGTTCTCAACTACACACGCCCATGTATTATTTCCTCAGCAGTCTGTCCTTCATTGACCTCTGCCAGTCCAATGTCATTATTCCCAAAATGTTGGTGAACTTTTTGGCCATGAAGAACATCATCTCCTATCCTGAATGCCTAGCACAGTTATGCTTTTTTGCTACTTTTGGTATTGCAGAGTGTCAAATGTTGGCTGTAATGGCATATGACCGCTATGTTGCCATTTGTAAGCCCTTGCTTTACAATGCTATAATGTCCTTTCAAGTCTGTTCCTGGATGATATTTGGAGTATTCAGTATGGCTTTGATTGGTGCCACAACTCAAACAGTCTGCATGTTAAGAGTGGATTTCTGTAAGGCCAATGTAATAAATCATTACTTCTGTGATCTTTCCCCACTCCTGAAACTCTCTTGTTCTGATACTTTTATTAATGAAATATTAGCTTTATGCTTCAGTGTTTTCAACATCTTTGTTCCCATTCTGACTATTCTAAGCTCTTACATCTTCATCATTGCCAGCATCCTCCGGATTAAATCCACAGAAGGCAGGTCCAAAGCCTTCAGCACCTGCAGCTCACACATATCAGCTGTTGCTATCTTCTTTGGTTCCCTTGCATTCATGTACCTGCAGCCATCATCAGTCAGCTCCATGGACCAAGGGAAAGTGTCTTCTGTATTTTACACCATTGTTGTGCCCATGCTGAATCCTTTGATCTACAGCCTAAGGAATAAGGATGTCAAAGTTGCTCTAAATAAGTTCCTTGAAAGACTTTTTTCTTGTGAACAAAAATGATTTTTCTTTACTAAGATTCTTGTTTAGAGGACTGACAAACAGTTCAACTTGCTATGTATGGCCACCACATGGTATGAGATTATGACTATTTATTCCTGTTGGGGTTTTTTGTTGTTGTTTTGTTTTTGTTTTTGTTTTTTGAGACAGGGTTTCTCTGTGTATCCCTTGCTGTCCTGGAACTCACTTTGTAGACCAGGCTGTCCTCCAACTCAGAAATCCACCTGCCTCTGCCTCCCGAGTGCTGGGATTAAAGGCATGTGCCGCCACGCCCAGCTTTCTGTTTATTTTTAAAATCTCCAAGGGCGAGACAAGTTTTAGACAATGGAACATAGAAAGGACAACATCTATATGGGATATAGAAAAACATCTGCTTATCATAGCATGCATCACACTAGTCAGTTTGTCAAACCATCAAATCCTTCTTATGAGTGATTCTGTTCTATGTATGTAGAACAATTTTCATTTTATGCAAGTCATAGTTATCTTCTAGCAGAGAATAAATACATTTGGCCAGCATTCTTGATTATCTCAATATTCTATGTAATTAGCCTTTTTAATGAAATATATTTCTAAGGATTTCAAACATTGTGATATCCAAAACAATAATTTTACTAAAAATTAAACTATGCAAAAAGACTAGGTTTTTTTCTAAGTCCATAGAACTATATTAAAGGACATAGAGTGATATCTGGAGTGGTAAAATAGCTCCTACAAAAAAAAAAAAACGAACTAGAAAGGATGAGACACACTCTGCTAAACAGGAATTAGCTCAGTATACACAAGGCTCTAAAGCAAGTTGAAAGTAAGAGCAAAAATTCTTACGTTCACATATTTCTAATATTTGATGGTATACCTCCAGCACATAACCAACTATGGCAGATTCAGAAATACATTATCTTACTATGGTTTAAATATATGATATAAGTTCAGATCTAGAAAGCAAAACTGGTAAAATTGTTTTCTGAATAATAACATATTAGTCAGAAATATTAAATACCCTCATATTTTAAAATGACTATCATGAAAAGAAAAAAGTAAATTAAGGAAAGAGAAGGAAATTTCCAAAAAAATAAATTCCTATTATTTCCCTTACCCAATTAAATTCCCATTGCTTCCCTTGAAACAGCAATCATAAAACTGAGATTATGCTTCTGGAAGGTAACGCTTCATATCAGGCCATCAGTAGATCTAAGTGGCCTCTAAAAATACAAAAAATTCTGATCCTGATTTAACTTTGGTACCTGGTATCTGTCTAGGAAGTTGTCCATTTTATCCAGGTTTTC
>NC_034599.1:35032412-35036607 GCF_900095145.1 Mus pahari
TAAACCCTTTCCTCCTCAACTTGCTTTTGGTCATGATGTTCGTGCAGGAATAGAAACCCTGATTAAGACAGCCCCATACAGGGGAATGTCAGGGCCAAGAAGTGGGAGTGGGTGGGCAGGGGAGCAGGGTGGGGGAGGGTATAGGGGACATTCGGGATAGCATTTGAAATGTAAATGAAGAAAATATCTAATAAAATATGTTTAAAAGATACAAAAATTCATCAAGTCCCTTATGGTGTCCTACTAATGGTAGTAACATCTGCAGAATCTTTCCTCTATGCTCTCAAAGCACCTCCAAAGTAGTCATTTTCTTATTATCTAGAGCTACTTATAGGTCATATGTGATGATTGTGTTGTTTCTGATTCTTGAAAATTTCAGAGCTTTGAAAATTTCCATTAAGGATAATTCCCACCCAGGGTCCACTAGATGGCTTTGATTAAATTCAGTTGGTCACAAAACAAAGCAAAATTATATGATCAAGGAAAGGTGACTTGCAGGAAGTACAGAAAGTTGGGCTTAATAGGTGTTTAAAAGAGGAAAAGGAAGTAGGGATAAAAGTCATCAGGATGTATTGCATACATGTATAAAATTAATAAAGAATAAATTTAATAAAATCTTAACTTCATAATATTTAATGTGAAAGTTAAAATAGTAAACTATGAAAATCCAGTGTATATGTCAAGAATTCCTACCCTGACTTAGGTGAATCCAATGCCATTTCTATTACTATCTTTATAAGGTCTTTCACATTGATTTCCATAGTAGCTGAACCACATTACATGCCAACCAACAGTGAATAAATGTTTCTCTTTCTTTATATCTTCAATGGCATTTATTCTCATTTCATTTTAATGAAAATATTTTAAGTCTTTTAAAAAATAGTAGATGAAAACAATATGTTTTGATAATATTCAATTCATACTCCTTCTCTTAAATCCTCCAGGATATAACTTCTACCCCCATCATTATGGCTGTTTTTAAAATTTTCTTTTACCCATTGAGCTAAAGTTGTGCTGTACATATATATGGATGAGAGTGGATCCATCCATTGGAGCATGATAGACCTACCAGATGCAACACCTCAAAATCTTTCCTAGGATCCAGATTGGGCATGAGTCTAGGAATGATGTAGGTGGGCCACATGGTGGGTTAATACCATGCTTCTTAAGGACCCTCCACACTGATTTATATAGTGGTTGAAATAATTTGCAGTCCTAGCACCAGTATACAAAAAAAAAAAATCTTTCCATTCATCTTAGTCGGCTTTGTTGTCAATGGTTCTCCTAAACCTTGTAGATTTTTGACTGGGGAAACATGAAATCTCTAAGTAATTTTTAATCACCATTTTCCTGATGGCTTTGGATGTTGAACACTAATTTTTTCTCTTGATATCTCTTGGTTCAGTTCTATACACTATTTTGTTTTGTTTACTTGCCTTCAGGCTGATTTTTATTTTAGTTCTTTATATAATCAAGATTATAATTCTCTTTCATAAGTACTGTCCAAAAAGATTTCTTTCCCATTCTGTTGACAGGCGCTTAATGCAATTACAGTTTCCCATGATGTACAGAAGCTTTCTAATTTCATCGGTTCGTATCTGTCAATTATTGTTTTTTTCTTATACTATTAATTCAGAAATCTTTTCTTGTGCCTATATGTTGAAATGTCCTTCCATATTTCTTCCATTAGTATTTTCAAAGTATATAGCTTTGATCCATTTAGAGTAAAGTTTTATATAGGGAGATGAAGATGGATATAGTTTCATTCTTCCTTATGTTAATATCTAGCTTTCCTGGGACCATTAATTGAAAATGCTGTCTTTTCTCTAATTTTTATTTTTGATATTTTCATCCAAATTCAAGTGGATTTTCTGCTGTGAACTTATATCTGGATCCTATAATTGTTTTACATGTTTTTTTTTTTGGTTTTTTTTTTCAAGTAGCATACTTTGTATATACATTGCTATGGCTGTATAATATAACTTGAAATTGATGCTGTGACACTTAAACCACAATAATATTTTCATTAAAATTATTTGGCCTATTCTTGACTGTTTGTGATTCCATATAAATTTTTAAGACTTTTTTTTCTATGTCTGCTAAGAATGACCCCAAGCTATTTACTGGTGTTTCCCTGAATTTATAGAGTTTCTTTCATAAGATCACCAGGATATATACCAGTATGATTCTTTCTCATACTTCAAATACTTGTTAAACCATGCTCACTGATGAGATTCAAATACAAAATGTAATCACCTTGAATGCTTATCAGCTGATTAAAAGATAGTGGAAATATGGAGTAAGTATACACAATGGCATTTTACTTCTCTCAACAGACAAATTTAAATGTTGGATAAATGAATGAAAGCTTAAAATAACATATAGAGCAAGACCACCTAGGTTGAGGAAGATAAGTATCATATGTTTTTTTCTCATATGCACATGCCAGCTTCAAATAATAACCAGTAAAACTGAATAAATAAATTAACTAGAAAAATGCCATTTGGTAAGAGATGGCTTAAACAATGAAAAATAATATAACAGTGGTGATATGAAAATAGAGAGGGATCTTAGGAGTGAAATTTTTGAGCAGGGAGATGGAGGAGGTAAAAGGTAGTGAGGGAGGGTTAGTCAAAACTAAGGATTATGAAAAAGCAAACAGGTTTTTGTATTGATTACATTGTGTGTAATAAATAAATAAACAAACAAACACCATTCAAAAAGCAACTTCTGGAAGAAAGAATGTATTTCCATTGATTGGCTTGGGGTTCCAGAATAACAAGTTCCTTCATCTCAGAAAGCAGAGCAGCAAGCAAAAGCTCCATGAGAATGTCAAGAATCTAAATGCTCACATCTTTACCTACAAACATGAAGCACAGAGAAAGTGAACTGAAACTGGAGTAAAGCTATATGCTCTAAAAGCCAACTAATTTTCATGTAATTCCTTCTTCCAGCAAGAATCCACTTCCTAAAGGTTCCAAACTCTATACAAATAGTGCCAGGGAATGAGGACCAAGTGTTCAGATACAAATAAAAATGGGCACTATTTTTCATTTAAAACACCATAGAAATTCACTACTTTTAAACCCAATTTGTGTGTGAGTGTGTGTGTGAGTGTGTGTGTGTGTGTTGTGTGTGTGTATGTGTGTGTGTTGTGTGTGTGTTGTGTGTGTATGTGTGTGTGTTGTGTGTGTATGTGTGTGTGTGTTTTGTGTGTATGTGTGTGTTGTGTGTGTGTATGTGTGCGTATGTGTGTGTTGTGTGTGTGTGTGTGTGTGTGTGTGTGTGTTTAAAGGGGGAAAACTAGAAGAGAGACTTCTTGCTTGTCTGGATTATGATGCACTTGAAATCAGTACTTACTTAACAGAAAACTGGGGCCACCTAGGGCCTGAACTCGCTGCACAGTTCCAAGGTCTCCAGAAGACTCTACACTCCACAGGAGCCCTAGCACAGCTAGCACACCCAGGATCTTAGGATCATCCTTGGTGAATGGAACACATCTGTTCTAACAGAACTGGGAGTGCCTGGGGCCAGGTGGAGCACTGACATAGGAACCCCATCCGATCAGTGGCTCAGGTTCCTTCTGGGCAGTGGCGGACACCCCCACGGTCCCTAGAGGACTGCCCACGCAATCTTAGGATCACTGGTGAGTGGAACACAACACCTGCTCCAATCCAGTTGCACACAGGACCTGAGACAGCACTAGGGAAGCAGAGAACCGGCCTGACCAGGGGCACAAAACCTTTCCAGTCTGCGCCAGCACCGGGTCACCTAGGGCACAGATTCGGCGAACACCCCCACGGTCCCTAGTGGACTGCCCAAGCAATTTTAGGTTCACTGGTGAGTGGAACGGACAGCTGCTCCAATCCAATAGTGACGGGACTATGACAGCAGGAACAAGGACACCAGAACCCTTCCAGACAAGAGGCTCAGGTACCTTTTGATCAGTTCTGGTTTACCTTGGTTTCAAACTAACCAGACAACTCCATGGTCCTCAAAGGAGACACCACTTCCACGCACTGTAACATTCCCAGGATCTTAGGACAACAGGATCCCAGGATAACAGGAGCTGGGTCACACTAGTATTTGAGTGTCTCAGAGGAGCTTGACTGCCAAGAACTCAGACACACACAGAATCTCAGGTTCATAGGAGCCCACAATCAAACAATCACAGAGAAATCTGGACTCTGAGAAG
>NC_034599.1:35037177-35091134 GCF_900095145.1 Mus pahari
ACATGGACACAACAATCAAAGAAAATGCAAAATGCAAAAAGATCCTAACTCAAAACATCCAGGAAATCCAGGACACAATGAGAAGACCAAACCTATGGATAATAGGGGTAGACGAGAACGAAGGTTTTCAACTTAAAGGGCCAGCAAATATCTTCAACAAAATTATAGAAGAAAATTTCCAGATTATTTGACTTTGTTGGTTTCTTAGGGAATCCCTACCCACTTCATGTCCCTCAATTCTTTCCCCAACTCTTCCACAAGACTTCCTGAGCAACATCTAATATTTGGCTGTGGGCTTCTGCATCTGTTTCCATTAGCTACAGGGTAGAGCTCTCAGAGGACAAAACTCTTTGTAATAGAGAGACTATTCCCTTCTTTGAAAACTGGAAGATCACATATACTAATGATTTCTCTACATCTTAAAACTTATAGCACCAAAAAACCCATATATATATATAATTTCACAGAATATACAGCCCAGGGCTTCTAGTCTCGGGATGGGCATGATCTACAGAGATTTGTATTTCAGTAACACTTGTGCCTGTCTTTCAATAGCCTACATGTCTGTGTGCCCATCCAGCCCTTGGGTGGTCTCACCACTCCAACTCAAGTTTGCCTAGTGACCATATCCTCCATTCGTGGGAAAAGACCCTGTGCTCACCAGTTCACAACTTCCAAGCTTGCCCATGCTCCACTCATAGAGCTCAGTAGGCACTTTCCCTTATTTCTCCTGCAATCAAGGTGGAAAGCTTCCACAGCACAACTCAATTTGCAGTGGAGTGAAACGTCTGTGCTGCTCATGGAATGGTTCCCAGAATACTGCCACTTAAGGAGAGCATGTAGTTTTGTAACTTCATGCTAAGTTCAGGTAAGCTGTAACTCCTTTCCACCTGGTATGTATGAGACAACCCGGGGGGGGGGGGGCAGGCAGATTTCTGAGTTCGAGGCCAGCCTGGTCTTCAGAGTGAGTTCCAGGAGGAGGAGGAGGAGGAGTAGGGGGGGGGGGGGGGGCGCAGACAGGAGACAGATGAGGAAAACTGTGGCTTTCTGCAGGCTAACCACAAGGGTTGGATAGCCTGGGAAGTCAGGGTGGCTTGGCAGCAGCTGGCCAGAGGAAACAGAGCAAGATCACTGTTGGGGCTCCCCATGGAGGTTATCGAGACAGCTGGTGCTGGTGTATAGCCAGTTTAGCATGAATGATTTTTATAGCACCAAAAACCCCATATATATATATTTCATTTCTCCAGTGTTGTTACTAAGAATTTAACATTTGGATTTAGCACTGCATCTAAGAAAAATAATACTGACAAATGTGACTAAAATATGATCCATATGGACCATCCAGAGACTGCCCCACCTGGGAGTCCATCCCATCATCAGCCACCAAGCGCAGACACTATTGCATATGCCAGCAAGATTTTGCTGAGAGGACCCTGATATAGCTATCTCTGTGAGGCTATGCCAATGCCTGACAAATACAGAAGTGGATGCCCACAGTCATCTATAGGATAAAACACAGAGACCCCAATGGAAGAGTTTGAGAAATTACCCAAGGAGCTGAAGGGGTCTAAAACCCTACCCCCAGAGCTCGTGTCTCTAGCTGCATATAAAGCAGAAGATGGCCTAGTCAGCCATCATTGGGAAGAGAGGCCCCTTGGTCTTGCAAATTTTATATGCCCCATACAGAGGAATGCCAGGGCCAAGAAGTAGGAGTGGGTGGGTAGGGGAACAGAGGGGGGCGTTTAGGGGACATTTGGGTTAGCATTTGAAATGTAAATGAAGAAAATATCCAATAAAATAATTTTTAAATTATGATCCATAAAGTGCTAATAAGATATACAGGATTTTAGTAACTATTAAAACCTTTTTAGAAAGGCCCATGTCATGTTAGACTCCGCCTTTATCTTTGTTCTTTTATTCATGATGCTTCCCACTTAGATGATTCCATCTTTTCCGGCATTTATAAACCTTTCATTGACAATACAAGTGGTTGCTTCCCTTGCATTTCCTACCCCTCCAAGTTTTAACCAGGCATCCCACTATAGTATCCATCATACATGATATAGAAATGATGCTGTGTCTGTATGTAGTGGATATTATATAATATGTCTTACATTGTATTGTTGTTTGCCTCACAACACTTTTCTTGCTTTCTCTTAACAACTATTCCAAGTAAGGACACCAGCAAAAGATCCTGCTCATGACATATCTGGTATAACTGGATCCCTGTTCTTTCCTGGCTGCCAAGGACACTTCCAAAACTCGCAGCTGTTCTCAGCAACACTGAAATAGAGAAGGGGGGTTATCAGCCTGTGTCAGTCAGCACAAGACCCATATAGTAGGGCTGTCACAAGACCCCTGCAGTCCGAGCTTTCATTTTATATTTTAATTAGTTTATTTTAATTTAAATAATTTATACAGTATATTTTGATCATCTATTTCTCCATTTTGACCTCCTCCAAAATGAAAAGTATTCATTCCCACCTCCCTACCCACAAAACTATATTCTCTCTTTCTGTCTCTGTCTGTCTCTGTCTGTCTCTCTCTTTCTCTCTCTCTCTCTCTCTCTCTCTCTCTCTCTCTCTGTCTCTCTGTCTCTGTCTCTCTCTCTCTCTCTCTCTCTCAACAAAAAAAGACCTCACTAAAACAAACAAATATACTGAAAGAAAACAAAATGAAGCACAAAATAACCATGAAAAACAAAGAAATAAAAATCAAAATTGAGTTTGTTTGGGCTGGCCAGTTATTCCTGGACATCAGCCATGCCCTGAGTGTAGTTGATATACCTGGTCATTCTCCATTTTTTTCTTTTCCAGTTTTCAACGGCTAATGGCTTTATTTTTACGAACCCTATTTAAAAGTTAAGTAGTAGATTTTCAAAAGATTGAAGAAATATGCATATAAAGCACATTAAAATTTTACATGTAATAATTTAAGAATTCCAAAGTAAGTTCAATTACAAAAATTTATTGCCAAAACCATATGTTAGTGAGTAGTGAATAGAATATTAGATGTCACTTTACTTAACAACTAATTTAGTATGAAAATAGAGTCTGTAATAAAATATTCATGGTGTTCATCATATTTATTTTTAATTTTAGAAAGAAACTATCCTAATCTCTATTAGTCTTGTTAAAAACTTCCTTGTATATCTTTAATAATGTCTGAATATTTTAATGTGAATACAAAATTAAATATGCTTGTATTCACCCCACAATTTAAAATATTTTTTTTTTTTTTTTTTTGTATTCACCCCACAATTTAAAATATTCTAAATTGTCATTTATGAATATATTATAATATTTAAATACAGTGAAGTTAGTGAAGTCATCAGAGATAAATGAAAACATATGGCTTCTCTAGTTTTCAGCTTTCCTTGTATTCATGTTTGGCATCATATGAAATAATTCTTTAAATATATATTTTACAATTATTCTGACATTTAAAATTTTTAAATGCCCTGCCTTAAAATGCCTAGCACCCTAACAGTGAGAGTGCTCATATCCTTCTTTTGTAATTCAGAATCTAACAAGAAAAGCAAATAACCTCAGACAATATTAAGTACTTAACACTCGGTAGGGAAAATGGGATTTCTAATTGTTGACAGTTTTTAATCACAGTTAATACCTATGGGATAGGATTCTTCTGAGAGGTCATTATTATTTTTGTTTTGAATGTATCTGTGATTATCTCTAACATATAGAAGTGTCATACCAACCAACAATTACAGAGGAACAAATGACTGAGGCAAAAGCTTAATCAGACATCAAGAGCAGAGACTCAAAGTTCGTAGAAGTTATCGCCCTCTCACATTATCAAACACAATTTTCTATTCAGTGAAACTGAGAACAAAATCTTCTAACACTGAACTTGCTGAAGAAAAGAGGGGGTAAGTATAAATTGCCATCATTGTCCCTTAAAACTTTAAAGACTTCTGCTGCAGTATCCCTCCTGGTGCACACAAATGTGCGTTGCTGTTTATCCATCCATACCCATGCTCATTCTAGAGACTACTCTCTGGTAAAAATGCTCCTCTCCCATGTGCTCAGCAGTACAGACTCATGCCAGACAAGTTATTGTTCAGCCAATTTTAATTCTATCAGTGTAAACTTGTCGTGCCATTTTTCAGGATTTGTTTTAAGTTGTATTTAAGTTGTTTGTATTAAGTTTCTGTGAACAATTTTATTGAACACATTTTTGACACATGCTACATCCAAGGAAATATGCCAATTGCTATTCAGAAATACAATGTGGAGCAGTAGAAAAGCTGCTGACTAGAGGTGTGGTGTGGACTACACCCTGCCACATGGGTTGTACAATTTGTATGGTTTCCTGCCTTATGGAGATTGTAGCATTAACCTTTAGGGAAAAAATAAAAGCAAGGCCTTCAGTGAGGACAGAATATTCTGGAAACATGTCCTCCAGCCTTTTCAAGCCACTAAAAAAAAAAAAAAAGGAAAGCTGCTGACTAACTTATGCAGAAAATCCCAGAGAGAAACTCAACACATTTCAATGTAAACAGAATGGACATCAATCCAGAAACTATGTGCCAATTAATTTAATTTTTGATATGTCATGTATTTGGATTTCTACTTTCTTGGTGGATTGAAGAATCTAATAACTTTTCCTGCCGTGATAGAGCAAATAGGAATTTGAGAAAGTATTTGAACTTAGACTAAATAATCTAATGACATTAGCATTATTAAGTCACAAAATAATGGAGTTGAAAGAGATCTTATAGGTGACTTAATACACCTAGTACTGCATCCTTGACAAATGTCCAAAAAAACTGATTATACAAAAAGAAAACACTCTGCCATTGCAAACTTTATGGAAATTAAAGGGTATCTGACCCTTGAGTGCTTCTTTTGATTCAGAAGCAACATATTTCTCTCTTTTACTTCAGGTCATTAATTTTACCTTAAGCCTTTGAAGGACAATAGAGTGAGACCAATACTCAACCAATAAGTTGTATATTTAGATATCAATGTCATGTGATGTGTGGATTTTTACTATGTTGACAAATTACTCTCTTTCTTTTTAGACAGTCTTCAACTAACAATAGTTATTGATTTGTTTTCTGAAAATATCTGGTTTCCATATTCTTTCAAAGTACCACATGCTGGTTTGAACATAGAAGTACAGATGTTGCTTGAAAGTTAAGACTATGATTTTTTTCTGTATTTTAAAAACTACACTTTTACTTTTCAATTTTAAGGTAAATGTGCAATGGCCATTTTGAAAAACTGCAATATATCATTAGCCTTTGCAGCTTGAAAAACAATCCACTGCATTATGCAAGTGCTATGGTAATCCACAAGCCACCATCAGTACCGTGTCAGAAGGTACATATCAACTCCATGATCACAGAATCTGACCAGGAAAAAGTGCATCTTGCGTTGGTCTTCAGAAACTATTCTCATATGAGAAGTATTCTGAGCTCTACTAGTTCAATAATGAAATCCAGTTAGCAGGGGTCATCATGGTCCATTGTTTCTTTACCACTGTGATGAAGTATATAACTAAATCATGATATTGTATTTCTCCCCAGGAACTATCCAAATTAGAATAAGAAAACACAACTTTTCTGTCAAGGTATAAATACATCATCCATGGGGAAATTAAGCTCTGCCTTGCAGGGTGGCGGGATTATATGCAGTATATGAGATTCACAGTGTATCCCTTTCAATAGGGAAACAACTGTTTAATTCAGCCAGTTGGTCAGCTGGTTAGAGTCAAAGCTACATTAAGGAAATATTATGAATCTAGTTACAAACAGAAACAAAGGGAAACATTTGTCTGATAAAATGTAATTAGTATTCCTTATAAACAGTAACAGGTGTGACAACATATATTACAAAGAATTTGAGAGGCAAAGAAAAGAACATCAAAAATAAAAACTGATAACCTTTGGTTTTTAAACTAAATTTAAAGGACAAACCTTGTACTCATCCTAAAAGGTTATGATCAGTATTAATGTCAAGGTCCTAGATGTCAGGGTTTTTTCCTCTGATCATGCAGTCATCTGTTGTCCCAAGGAAACAGGAGAAATCATCTGCTTGGATGAGGGACGATGGTCTCCACAGAATCCTTTAAGTCTCTGTCTTGCTCCAGCTCTCTGTCTCTCTCCCAAACACACACACACATACACACACACACACACACACACACACACACACGCGGGGGGAGAGAGAGAGAGAGAGAGAGAGAGAGAGAGAGAGAGAGAGAGAGAGAGAGAGAGAGAGAACAGAATGAGAGAGAAAAGACAGACATGCAGAAAAGTATAATCACTTCTCTATTTCTCTATCTTAAACTTAAAAGCTTCGGACAATGTAATGAGAAGATAATGGGGTCTGGAAACCATTCAATGGTAACTGAATTTAACTTGGCTGGATTCTCAACCAAACCAGAGCTGCAGCTGCCCCTGTTCATTCTCTTCCTTGGAATCTATCTGCTCACAGTGCTGGGGAACCTGGGCATGATCATCCTCATCCTGCTCAACTCGCACCTGCACACCCCCATGTACTTCTTCCTCAGTAGTCTGTCCTTCATTGACCTCTGCCATTCCACTGTCATCACCCCCAAAATGCTGGTAAACTTTGTCACAGAGAAGAACATCATCTCTTACCCTGAATGCATGACTCAGCTCTACTGCTTCCTTGTTTTTGCAATTGCAGAATGTCACATGTTGGCTGTGATGGCATATGACCGCTATGTTGCCATCAGTAACCCTTTACTTTACAATGTTGTCATGTCTCATCATCTCTGCTTCTGGCTCACAGTGGGAGTTTACACTTTGGGTATTGTTGGATCATCAGTTCACACAGGCTTTATGTTAAAATTAACTTTTTGCAAGATCAATGTGATTAACCATTATTTTTGCGATCTTTTTCCTCTCTTGGAACTATCATGCTCCAGTACATACATCAATGAACTCTTGGTTCTTTTCTTGAGTGCACTGAATATCTTGACACCTGCATTGACCATCCTTATGTCCTACATCTTCATCATTGTCAGCATCCTCCGTATTCGCTCCACTGAGGGCAGGTCCAAAGCTTTCAGCACCTGCAGTTCCCACATCTCTGCTGTTGCCATCTTCTATGGTTCTGCTGCATTCATGTACTTACAGCCATCATCAGTGAGTTCAATGGATCAAGGGAAAGTGTCCTCTGTGTTTTATACTACTGTTGTGCCCATGCTGAACCCATTAATCTACAGCCTGAGAAATAAGGATGTCAAATCTGCTGTAAAGAAAATTCTTAACAGATGAATATGACAGACTCATGAATGGAGCACATACTTGTTTTGCCTGTGTATGATATTTGTTAGCCCTACTTTGCTGACCTACACTCTGGTAACCCTAAACTCTTACAGTGTGATCATAGTCAGAACCATCCACATTCGCTTCACTGAGTTAATGCCTCAGCAAATGCATCACGCATATGATGGTGATTATGATCTCTTTATCTTGTAGCATTCATGTACCTAAGACTGTCAAATGTCAGTTTCAGGAACCAAGTGAGTATGTTGTCTGCATTTTAGTCTATCTTTGTGTTCAGCTGAATTATCTGACCTATAGTATTAAAAATAACTGCATCAGTGTTGCCTAGAAATGATATTGTTAACAAAAAAATGCATTAAAGAAAAGGAGATGATCTTGCAAAGCAGTTAGTGAGTTTTATATTGTTTTAGAAATCTACTGCATATTGCTGTACATGTCAACATTGACCCTCATTTTTATTATCTTGTTTTCCTATGAACATTCATGTCATTTGCTAAGTCAAACTTGAAGTTATCTGTTTCATTGATACATGTATTAGAATAAATACTAAAATTACAAAGGACAGATAATCCCAAATCCATTCATGTTGCCTGTCTTTTTCTACCAACTGATATAAATTTAAGTGAATTCTCAACCATAATGAAAATTCCATTATCCAAGTATAAAGACTAAGCTCCTTTATTATATGCAAAGATAGTGAATAATAGCTTTAATTTCTAGTTTAAAACTACTGTGGCATCTTAATCAGAACTTTGAAATATGAGCTAGAGATATAATTATATGCTGTGGTTGTATGAGTCAGCCTATCCCCTGCTTTGCCCTTTGATTTTCAATGCTGTAGCTTCTGTTTATTATCTAACTGCACTGAAAGTTAATTGAGGCATGTTGGCTCTGTCCAGCCACAGAGTTCCACATATGCCTCTAGGATAAAAACAGCTACCTGCC
This sequence comes from Mus pahari, assembly GCF_900095145.1. NCBI lineage: Eukaryota > Metazoa > Chordata > Mammalia > Rodentia > Muridae > Mus > Mus pahari. The sequence continues at coordinate 35,045,405 of NC_034599.1, forward strand.
GTTTTAAATCCAATATTATTTCAACTTCTAGAAATTTGGATATTATCTTTTAAGATGAATGCCTAAAAACTCTATAAAAAATATATATGTTTAAACTCTATAAAGCATAACTTTGGAAAATTCCTCAAGGATCTTCCGCAAGATACAGGGGCCCAGTCTTACTGATTATGTGCAAAGATATTAAAGGCTTAAGACTGAGTCCTTCTGCAATAATTCCTAATAAATAAGTAACAAGAGATTAATATTCCTCTATCAACAACCAAGAAGACTCAGGGACAATTTTTTTTAATATTTTCATTCACATATTTCATTAATATTTTTAATATTTCATTCACATATTCACATATTCAATATTCACATATTGATGCAGAAAATAATATATAATAGAAGGCATACAATTCCAGGTTAGGACAGCTTGATTCTGCTGAGACAGAGTAGGCTAGTCCTTAATATTTTATTGAGGGTTGAATTTAGTACATATGACGAGGAGATTTACTAAGTTAGCTTCATAGTCCAACAAATGCCATCAGTGTGCTAGAAAAGCAAACACAAACAAACGAAAAGTAGTAATCAAAGAGAGCCTGGAAACTCCCTGGAGAGTCCCTGGCTCTATAGCAAAAGTTTTAATGAGCTGAAATCTGAAATGCTCTAATGATAGTAGAAGCAAAGACATAATCAGTGAAAACAACTGGCTTCCTCTTTTTCAATTGTCTTTCCATCTGGACCAGCACCTTTGGATGGTGCCTCCCATTTCCAAAAAGGGTCTGTTCTCTTCCTTCAGTTACTGACCCTCATGCAAATCAGCTGTGGGAGTGCCCCACATGTACACCCAGAGGCACGCCTAATATTCCTAGACCTCTTTTATGCAGGTAAGTTGAAAAAAAACTAACCATTACAGGTTAGCAAAATTACATTGACTATTTGTCAGATAGTACAACCTACACTATCTGTGTAAGTTTATTCACAGTCTTCTCAACATAAAAACTGTCCACCCATAGCTCTACAAGACTGCCTCTGGAAGCTCTCAATTTATCATCATTGTATAAGTACAAGCTGTTCAGTATATATAATATGACTTGAAAAATGATTTTTCATACTATAAAGTCACTGTTATTTTCTCTCTGACTGAATCTTATTAAGTCTTGTGACTCTATTGCTACTTCTCAGCTATCAATTTGAACCCATGAGCAGTCACTATCATTAATGAACTCTCCAGATGAAGTTCCTTTTTTAATTTAATTTTATTTTTAATTCATTTTTTACAATACATATTCCATTCCCGCCACCCCATCCACCCTCTAACTACTCCACATCCCAAACCTCCTCCCCACCCAACCCCATCGCCACATGGATGCCCCTATTCCCCAACCCACCTGACCTCTAAACTCCCTGGGGCCTCCAGTCTCTTGAGGGCTAAGTGCATCATCTCTGAATGAACATAGACTCAGAAGTCCTCTACTGTATGTGTGTTGGGGGCTTCATATCAGCTGGTGTATGTTGTCTGTTTGGTGGTCCAGTGTTTGAACAATCTCAGTGGTCCAGATTAATTAAGACTGTTGTTCCTCCTACAGGGTCACCCTTCTCCTCAGTCTTCTCTAATTTAACATCAGGGGAGAGCTGCTTCTGTCTATTGGTTGGGTGCAAATATCTGCATCTAACTCTCAGTTGCTTGCTGAGTTTTTTGGAGGGCAGTCATGATAGATCCCTTTTTGTGAGCACCCCACAGCCTCAGTAATAGTGTCAGGCCTTGGAACCTCCCCTTGAGCTGGATCATACTTTGGGCCTGTCGCTGGACCTTCTTTTCCTCAGGCTCCTCTCCATTTCCATCCCTGTAATTAATTTTTTAACAACAACAACAAAAAGGCAACAGCTGTTTTTTTTTTTTCAAACAAGCTCTATTAATTACAATTTTAAACTCTACATACAATGATTGGCTGGTTCTCTTTTCTATTTTTTGTTTGTTTTTGTTTTCTCTTTTTTTTTGCCCTCTCTCCATTATTATAGTACCACAGGAACAACAGTGATCGACTTGCAAAGCTTTGTGTCTGAAGGGGAAAAGCAAAAAAAAAAAAAAAAAAAAAAAAAACCAACAATAAAATAAAAAATTAAAAAAAAAAGGTACTACAGAAATACAAATGCTCTGTCAGCAGGGTTTGCTGTAGTGGTCCTACAGGTACAAGCAAACACTTTGGCTCAGCTAGGCAGTAATCCATTTAAACCACTTCTCAGGGCTACAGCAGACACAACCACACCTTCTGAGGGTTCAGGAAATGGGTCTATTTTAGCAAGAAAAACCGTTACATTTTCCTTTGCTTTTCCCAAACCCAAGGGACAAGGTCATTTCCCAGGAAACAGATCAAGACCCACCGGCGTCATCACCTTTCACTCAATCCTTACAACTTGGATTATGGTTTCAAAGTGCATGATCAACTATTCTGGGAATATGCAGCCCCAATCCTTTTAAAATATAGTGACAGAGGTTTCCTCCACCAAAGTTCATTCCTCTGCTCCCACTGCATCTCTGTAATTCTTTCAGACAGGAACAATTATGGGTCAGAGGTGTGTCTGTAGCATGCCAACCCCATCCCTCACTTGATGTGCTGTCTTCCTGCTGGAGGTAGGATCTATAGATTCCCTCTCCCTACTGTCAGGCATTTCATCTAAGGTCCCTCCCTTTGAGTCCTGGTAGTCTCTCACCTCCCAGGTCTCTGGTGCATTCTGGGGGGATGCCCCCAACCTTCTATTTCCTGAGGTTGCCTGTTTCCATTCTTTCTGCTGGCCCTCAGAGCTTTAGTCCTTTTCTCTCACCCAATATGAGATCATGTTTCCCCTCTTCCCCCCACCATCCCCACCTCATCCACTTTCCCTCCCAGATCCTTCCCTCCCTCCCCACTTTTGATTACTTTCTTCTCTTTCCCAACTAGTACTGAGGCATCCTCACTTGGACACTACTTCAGCTTGTTGAGCTTTTTGAGTTCTTTGTAGACTGTGTATTCTGTATTATTATTTTTTGGCAAATATCCACTTATTAGTGAGTGCATACCATGCATGTCCTTTTGGGTCTGAGTTACCTCCCTCAGGATGATATTTTCTAGGCATTCACTCATAAAAGCAGTTAAAAAACAAATTTAATGGCCATTATATTCATTTATTTTGGAAGGTGGCCATATGTGTACCACAATGATCATATCTGGTACCCGTGAAGATCAGAATTCCCTATTAGTAAAGTTACTGAAGGCTGTAGCTGCCATGTGGATCCAGGAAACTGAACCCAGTTCCTCTGAAAAAAAAATAGTGGGTGCTTTTAATCATTGAGCCATTTCTCTGGCCCTTGAAACATCTATTTAGCTATTTAACTCATTAGATGATTTTTTTTATATTATCGAAGACTGTCTATTTTATTTCCCCTTCTGACTGAGAGTCATGCATCTACTCTTGAGCCTTCCTTACTACTTAATTTCTTTCTCTCTGTGGATGGTAGAGTGGTTATCCTATAGCTTATGGGTAATGTCTACTTATAAGTGAATGTGTACCACTTGTGTCTTTCTGGGTCTAAGTTACCTCACTCAGAATGAAGTGAAGTCTTTGTTTTTAATGCCTTAATAGTATTCCATTGTGTAGATATGATACATTTTCTTTACTCATTCTTCAGTTGAGGAGCATCTAGGTTGTTTCCAGTTTCTGGCTGTTACAAATTAAGCTATGAACATAGTTGAACAAGTCTCCTTGTGATATAATGACATTGGAGATGGATGGAAGGAGAAAACAAGGTGGGGGAGGGAGTGAGGAGGGGAACCCAGATGAGGATCAGGTATAGGGGGAGGAGGGTAAAATAGGGCTGGGAGTGAGAATGGAAATCAGTGGGGGGCATTCCTTGAAGTAGCTGAAGACCTGGGGTAGGAGAGGCTTCCAGGAGTCTACAAGGGTGAACCTAGCTGAGATTCCTAGCAGCAAGAGATATGGAGACTGAAGTGGTTACCTTCTGTAGGGCGGTGGGACTTCCAGTGTGTATGTTGCGGGAGTAAACCTACCCACAAAAACTTTGACCAAAAATTTGTTCTGCCTACAAGATGCACAGGGATAAAGAGGAGGGAGGGATAGAGAGAACAGCCAACCAATGACTGTCCCAACTTAAAACACATCCCATGTGAAAGAGCCAACCCCAACACTATTAATAATACTCTCCTATGCTTGCAGACATGAACCTAGCATAACTTCCTCCTGAGGGGCTTCATTCAGCAGCAGATGGAAACAGAGTCAGAGACCCACAGTCAAATAACTGTCAGAGCTTAAGGAGTCTTATGGACAAGTGGGAAATAGGAATGTGTGATCAGGAGGGGTCAAGAACAACACAAGACCTATGGAGTCAAATAACCTGGGTCCATGGGGGCTCACAGAAACCAAACTACCAACCAATGAGTATGCACGGGCTGGGTGTAAGCCAACTACATATGTGTAGCAGATGTGCAGCTTTGTCTTCATGTTAGTCCTCTACCAATTGGAGCATGAGCCGTCTCTGTTGCCTGCCATTAGATACCCTTCTCCTAACTAGACTGCCTGGCTGGGCCCCAGTGGGAGAACATTCAATTAGTCCTGCTGAGACTTGATGTCTCATGGAAAGGTTGTACCCAAGGGGCTTTTCCACTTTTCTGAGGAGAATGGGAGAGGGTAATGGGGAGGAAGGTTTTGTAAGGGTGGGACTGGGAGGAAAGAAGGAAAGGGGACAGTGAGGGAGATAATGTGAATAGATAAATTAACAAAAATGAAATATGAAAATTACTTCTCCCATCTAATATAGTCCATCCATAGTTTCCCTTTCCTCTATTCCTCCCACTTGGCCCTTTCTGCCTTCCCTCTTCCTCAGATCCATTCTTCCTTCATTTCCTCTTCAAAAAACAGCTAGCCTCCCAAAGATGACAGCCAAATGGAACTAAACAAGAAAACAAAACAATTCTAAAAAAAAATCTCATATTCAGACTGTACAAGACAATGCAACAGGAGGAAAAGAGAGCAAAGAACAGCAGAGATCAACCGTTCCCACTATTAGGAGTTCTACAAAAAGCACTAAACTTAAGTGGAAACTTATGTTTCTTTGGAATGTCAGTTGTGTCATTGGATGGTGTTTTGCTGGGGCAGACACGTGAAGGAGTGTTTTCCTGAAGCTGACACAGGTGAAAGGATGTTTTGCTAAAGCTGACACATGAAGGTACATTTCACTGAAGTGGACACAGGTGAAAGGATGTTTTGCTAAAGCAACCATGTGAAAGGACATGTGATGAAGGATTCTTTGCTAATGACGCTCATGTATTGGTTCCTCTTACATTGTATAGCTGAGCTGTTTGTCATGACTCCATAGAGAGAAATCAAAAACCTGCTAGTGGTGCTCTGGTGGCTTCTTGACACTTCCAAGGACTTGGACCTATTGACAGAGTGATGTCAGCTGATATAGACTCACATGATGAAGAAAGACACATGCTGAAGCAAGACCCAGGGAAGACATGTGATGTTTGGGAGGAATATAAATAGGACTCAACAGAGAATGATGGGGAGTGGAGCTTGCATAGCTAGCTTTGCAACACTTCTTGGTCTCACATCTTAGCTGATCTTTACTTCACTGAGAGAGGCATAGCAAAGAACGTCTGACTTAATTGTGGTGCATTTGGCTAAGCAAAGACAGTCTGGTCTCCAGTCAAGAGAGAGTAATTCACCTACATGAGACAGAAGGAGTTCTCTGGTGTCTCCTGGAACCCTGGCTCCTGTCGAAGTTACCACCCCTCTGGGCCCCCCACAGGAGAACTGTGTGGCTAGCAGTCATATAGGCAATGTCCCAAGCTTCTGACCTTCAGGCTAAGCTCCTCCCCAGTTGCCTAGCAACAGTAAAGTCCATAAGAGGGGCTGCTTGGCCCCACCTCACTCTCTTACTCCTCACTCTCTCATTCCTCTCTCCTCTCTTTGTCTTCTCCTCTCTCCTCTCTCTTCCTCTCTCTCCCTCTTATTCTCTAGCCTTTCTTCTCTCTCTCTCCTTTCCCCCTTCTTTCCTCTTGGCCATGGCCAGTCTCTCTCTTTTCTACCTTCTCTCTTTCCTCCTGCCTTTCTATAATTAAGCTCTAAAACCATAAGCAGTCTCTGCTCATCAAGGCCCAATGCTCTTGGAGGATTGTTTAGGCTTTCTCCTAATGAGCCATTTCCAATCTCCCTATGGAAGACCTTCCTGTGCTCCAGCCAAAGTCCATTGTGCTCACTCTCACCTGTGTGGGAACCTCTCTTCCCTCAGCCCTCTTTCCCATAACCCCAGACTACAGGGTGTAACCCCAGGGCCCCTTTTGGTTTCAGGGGCTGCTCCTTGTCCACCCCCTGTCCCCTGTCGAGTGGGTCAAAGGTTTAGATGCCCACCTGGGGCCAAGTGGAAAGCTTCTGGCAGCCCTCCTATGTCTGCCTGCCCAGAGGATAGGAGGAACTCTGGCAGGACATGGGCAATCCTCCCTCCCCCTCCTTCCCCTGCCCACTTTTAGTTCCTATAGCTTAATGGTTCCTGCTGACTCATGCCAGTTTGGCTATTTCTGCTAGGTCATGCCCCTGCCCACCACTGATTCACGCTTGCTCTCACAACACTACTGACCTGGACTGCTGTTACATTCGTGAAGTGTTTGTGAGTACATCGAACAGCTTCTGCTTACTGCTGTGAACTGATGACTTCCTGTGCAGATGATATTTGCTCCAAATAATTTCTAAGCAGGTCCATTTCTTTTCCACTACCTCTAGTGGGTAGTGGGCTAGAAGGGAGGTTAGAGCACTTAAGAATCGTTATTAAAATTAAGGATGAGAAAAATTTAAGCTAACACTAAGCTAACAGCCATAAACTATTTTCAGAGCACGTGATGGAGACCCATGCAAGCCCCATACTTACCACTTCAGGCTTTATGAGTTCACAGGAGCACTGCTTTGTTGATTCAGTGGGCCATGTTCTCCTGGTGTCTTCTATCCCCTCTAATAGAATCTTTTCACTCCTCTACAACAGGGTTAATACCAGAGCTCAGGAGGCACAGGCAAGCAGATTTGTGAGTTTAAGCCCAGTCTGGTCTACAAATCAAGTTCCTGAACATCCAGGGCTACACAAATAAATGAGAATTCTTACCTTCTAGCATAATATATTCTTAGAAAACATTCTGTAAGGGAGTCAAAATATAACATTTTCTGACTCCTAGCTCTAAAACTGAACTCTGAAATCCTTGCTCCTATCTAACTAACTCAGTATCCATTGGCTAGCCTCTTCCAATCTAGCCACATACCTTTGCCTCTGATAACACCATCCTAACTTCAGTTTCTATAAAGTCAAATAAGTGATATCCTGTGGTGTTCAATTTTCACCACAAAAAAATAAAATATCTTCCTATACAGCCTAAGTAAATAATTAAAATTTTAAATATGATGAATACCAGGCATGGTACATTAAAGCTGAAAATCGAGCATAGTTGCAGACAGTCATGTAAATAAATGTCACAGAAAACTCAGTGAGCTTGGCAGGTAGAGGTGGGCAGATCTCTAAGAGTTCAAGGTGAGCCTGGTCTAAAAAGTGAGTTACAGGACAGCCAGGGATGTTACACAGGGAAACTCTGTCTGGAGGGGAGGGGGAAATGGGGGGGGGAGTGGGAATCATAATGGGCTTACACAGATGACAGTAAAAGAATCTTTTTATGAAGTAAAGCTGATATAATGCCAATCAATGTGTCAGGGGATGGATCTCAGAGGTTAAACAGTTTCTTAATATGTTTCAGAACCTGAGCTCATTTCCCAGCATAAAAATTAAATCAGACTTCTGGAGAAGAAGTGGACATGGGAATAAACTTCTATAGAAACAGAAATGTTTTTTTACTGCGACTATCAGTCTATAAATATTTTCTTCATCAAAGAGTTATACCTTTTGTTACATATAAAATTTAATTTACATAACTTAAATTTTCCTAAATTATGAACTAGGATCATGTGGAATGTGTGAGTGTCCTCAAAATGAAAAAAGTCTAGGCTGTTCAAAGTGACTGTTATTGTCCTAACATTCGTTCCACATAAAACATTCTCTTTATATTGATTATTATAAAACTGGTTTTTTTATTTTATTTCATTTTTGGCCTATTTATAATTATTGGGCCTCACAATCTCTCTACTGGACAATTATGAATCATGCTGACGGAATTATACAAGCTCCTGTAGCAAAGTGGTTTATTTAATCAGTGCACTGGCCTTCCAGCTATAGACCTGTCTCCCATAGACCTCAGCTAGCTCAACTGATGGATATCATCTTCTAGTGTCCTAACGATGTTGTCATTTTAAAAAGTAGCATTCTGCCCCTGTGAATCAGCTTAATAGGCTGAGCTGCTGTCAAGTCTGTTCCCAAGAGAACAAGTTCCTGTCGGTGAGCAGACAGAATGAGAACTCTAAAGCTGTAGAATGGGATCAGAGCCTACCTAGCCTGTCACTAACAGGGTCTTGAATTCATGCTTATAGCCTTTGTAATAGTCTCCTATGCCTCTCCTAAAAGTGACTAACCTAACTATGGTATAGTATTACTCCAAAATTGCCCTAATAGAGCTGGGAGAAAGAAGGGCTGCACTGTCTATAGTGAGGTGATTTCCAATGCAAGTCCTTCAAATCCAGGTCCTAGGTACTTTTGTTTCTGACTTTTCACTAAAGTAACTCAAACGGAAGCTAAGTATGCAGAGGAGAGAACATAGGTGAGTCTTCCTGCAGCTTTGGAAACTCTCACTTTATATTCTGCTTCCTAGTATGCATGTAATTTTCTGTATAAAATCACTGGTCTTTTACCATTACTCTTTGTTTGTTTCTCTTTCGGTTGTAATTCTTTTCTTTAGGACAGGAACTCACTGTTTAGGCCATGGTGGTTTGAACTAGTGACAATAGGACTTCAACCTCTGAAGACTAGAATTACAGCTTTAACCTACCACACCTACGAGCCAAAAAAAAAAATAAAAAATAAAAAATAAATAGAAAGTATTTTTGTTTGTTTGTTTATTGATACGTACTTGTGCTTGCATGTGTGTGTACATGAGTATGTATGCATGTTTGTGTGTGTGTGTGAGACAGAGACAGAGATGGACAGAGAGACAGATAGAGACAGAGAGAGAGAGCATGCACATGTGTGTGCACAAACATTACTTTCAGGAATCAGTTCTCTCTTACTATATGGAGGAAGTTCCTCTCTTGATGCTTTGCCCCTGAGATGCGTACTCCAGGTTAACTGTTCATGGGCTTCCAGGCAATTATATTCTCTCTTCCTCCCATTTCACCACCACAGAAACGGTGAACTGTAGATGCAGGCTATCACCTGCAAGACTCCATTGGAGAGAATTAATTTCCCCTTTGAAAGCATTTGTCAATAGCAGACAGATTCTGAGCTATGGATGGGGTTCATTCTAGTTCCCCTCTGCATGTGTCTTAGACCTGTACAGGTCCTGTATTTTCTTGTGTGTGTGCATGTTTATTTTTAATAATGAATTAATTTTTCATGCAATATATTTTATCATATTTTTCTCCTTCCCTAACTCCTTCTAGAACCTTCCAGATAGCTTTCCCAAACCAATATGAAACTGTGTTGGGCCCACCATTTGAGAACTTCTATATAGTTTCCTTTCCAGCTATGTTGAAAGACCTTTTATGTTTAGGGAAGACTAATATTTGTCAGTAAGTCTTCCCTGTCTCCCAATTAACTAACACTCCTTAAGATAATAATAATAATAATAATAATAATAATAATAATAATAATATCAAACTTCTTCCAGCAGTGCCCTGTAGCCTGGCTATAGTGTCCTGAGTATCACACTACGCTAAGGAAGATAAATTGTTCTGGTTGCTTATTGGCTGCTAGAATTCCTATTACCTGTATAAGTTGGATATTTCCATCATTTGCCTTGCTACCTACTACAATATTTTCTCTTCCTTTACTCATTTGTGGGAGTCTTTATAATTCTAAATACTGATTCTTCATATGTATATAAGATTCAATTGTTTCCCAGCTAATAGTTTTTGGTTTTATGCATGATGGATTTGTGGGATGGATATTGTTGCATAGATTCTTACATATCTATTATTTTAATCATCTTCTTTAAAAATCATTCTTATTTGAGATCATTATGGTCCTTGCCAATAAATTTTTATATTGTAGTCATTATAATCATTATAAATAGCAATGGGGAAAGGACTAATGGTACAGTTCAATGAGTTTGGGTAACTATATTTACCTAAGAACCTAACCAGCCTATCCATCACAGAGCAAAGGGGCGAGCTTGCGTCAGGGGTCTGCATCCGGGGCCTGCATCAGAGACCAAGTCTAACTCAAAGAGAGCTTGGTACTATTTGTGAGCAAAAATTTCTTTATAAACTTCAAATATTTTAAGGAAAAAAATAAAATAAACATTAAATTCAAATTTCAATGTTCACAACTAGAATTTTACCCAATAAAGCCACACACCTTCATTACAATACCATTTTAAGCTCTTGTCTTTAGTCATTGACAATTGACTGACTACAACAGAGACATTGTGATCTATTCAACCTAATATTTTTCTATATGGTCCTTTATGGAACAATGTCAGCTGATTCCTGATATACACCCTTGGAAGTCTTTCTGTGTTTTATCTAAGTATATGTATTTTATCCAAAGATAAAAACAGTATGAATACTGTTTTTATAAAGTCATTCTTGAGATAAGTTGCATCAAATTGAATGCACAGATGGTTCTTCTGATAAGCCCAAACCTTAATATGATTTTCAAAGTGGAAAATGCTGTGTGTTGAAAATCCATTTAATATCCCTATACTACAAAATGGCAGTAGCTAGCCCAGCTTATCTTAAACATGCTCTGAAACTTTGAATTAATTTGTATTTGAGGGAAAATTATCTAACACCAAGATTATTTTATATTAAAACATTAACCATACCAAGGAAGTGATTGCATTTCGTGTCCCTGTGAAGCAGAAAGCACAGTACTGGCAGAGTGTGAGCTGTTTGTACTTGTGATCACATGGCTGACTGGGAGCTCCAGCTAACTGCTGTTGCCTAGCAACACAAAGAATGTTGTAATGTTATTAGCTGAGGAGGATGTAAAATTCAATATTTGAAATAAAATTTCTAGTAAATGAACATTACCTTTGAGCCATCAAAAAGTAAAAATACTTTAAGTCAAATTATCAGAGAACTCTCTTATGTGTATGGTTCATTTGGCAGACAAGACAATCAAAGGCATTTATTATCTGTTGTAGGTTTTTTTCTTTTCCATTTTATATTACAAATGCAATCATAGCCCACAAGTTTGTACTTTTATTTGCATGGGGCCTAAAGCATTTATACTGATGTGTAATTCTCAAGAGGTGTCACTGCTGTAAGATCTCTCTATTGTGTTTTCCATTTTCTTGGTGAATGCACAATGGTATCTCTTTGTGATTAAAAATAGTCTCTTTCATGACAACTGATGCTGAGAATATATTGTTTTGTTAATGCCTGTATACTCTTAATTTTAAAACGTATTGTATTCCTATTTTGTGGTCTTTTTATAGTGCGTTGTATTAAATACTTCCAATAAATGGCATGAGGCCTTTTTCAGACATGCTTGCTCTGTGTTTATATATGCATATTATATTTTCTCAGCCATATCACATTGTGTGTTTTAAAGATGATGTCTTTTGATTATTAGAAATGTTAAATCTTAATAGATCATACTTATCATTTTCCTTGTATTCTGCTTAATAAAAAAAATTGTCTTCTTCCCAGACACAGTAATATTCCCTCCTAGTTTTCTGTAATTGATTTTTATAGTATGTGTGTGTGTATGTGTGTGTGTGTGTGTGTGTGTGTGTGTGTGTGTGTGTGTGTGTGTTGTAAGAGAATGGGGTCAAGTTCAGCTTTTGAAGGCAGAAATCTGTCCAATCCATTCCAAGGACTGAAGTGTCATTTCACACTATGAACATGTTGTACTTCCCCATTCATATATGTCCTTTAATTTTTGTCAAAGATGTTCTGGAATATTCAGTGAAAAGGTTTTATCTATATATTTGTTAAAATGTATTTCTATAATAGACGAGTTAGGGCATGGGCATAAAGAGCTGAAGGGGTTTGCAACCCCATAGGAAAAACAACAATATCAACCAACCAGACCCCCCAGAGTTCTCAAGGACTAAACTACCAACCAAAGAGTACACATGGAGGGACACATGGCTCCAGCTGTTTATGTAGCAAAGGATTGCTAATCTGGCATCAATGGAAGGGGAAGCCTTTGGTCTGTGAAGGCTTGCTACCCCAGCCCAAGAGGATGCTAGTGCAGTGCTAGAAGAGGATTTCTTATCTGGCATCAATAAAAGGGAAAACCTTTGGTCTGTGAAGGCTTGGTACCCCAGCCTAAGAAGATGCTAGGCCAGTGAGCCAGGAGTGGGTGGGCTGATGGGGAAAAACTTTCATAGAAGCAGGGGGAAGGGGGAGGGAGAGGGGATTTATGGAGGGGACACTGGGAAGAGGGATAACATTTGAAATAGAAATAAATAAAATAACAACTAAAAATTTTTAAATTTATTTCTTGGTATTCTGTGGTTTTAATGATGTCTTGGTTTCTTTTCATGTTTGCTGTGATAACATATTTAACCAAAACAACTTAAGGGAGAAAGGATTTTTTCAATCTCACAGTTCAAGGGACAATCTTTTTTAAACTTAATTTTATTTGTAATTCATTTTTTATAATCCATATTCCATTCCCGCCCCTCCACATCCACCCTCCAACTGTTCCACATCCCACACCTCCTCTCCACCCAACCCCATCTCCATGTGGATGTCCCCACTCCCCACCCTACCTGACCTCTAAACTCCCTGGAGCCTCCATTCTCTTGAAGGTTAGGTGCATCATCTCTGAATGAACACAGACCTGGAAGTCCTCTGCTCTATGTGTGTTGGGAGCCTCGTTTCAGCTGGTGTATGCTGTCTGTTTGGTGGTTCAGCGTTTGAAATATGTCCGGGGTCAAGATTATGTAAGACTGTTGGTTCTCCTACAGAATTACCCTTCTCCTCAGCTTCTTTCAGCCTTCCCTAATTCAACAACAGAGGTCAGCTGCTGCTGTCCATTGGTTGTGTGCAAATAACTGCATCTGACTCTTTCAGCTGCTTGTTGGATCTTTCAGAGGGCAGTCATGATAGATCCCTTTCTCTGAGTGCTCCATACCCTCAGTAATAGTGTCAGGCCTTGGGACCTCCCCTTGACTTGGATCCCACTTTGGGCCTGTCACTGGATCTTTTTTTCCTCAAGTTCCTCTCCATTTCCATCCCTGTAGTTCTTTCAGACAGGAACAATTATGGATCAGAGGTGTGATTGTGGGATGGCAACCCCATCCCCTCACTTGATGTGCTGTCTTCCTGCTGGAGGTGAGCTTCATAAGTTCCCTCTCCCTACTGTCAGGCATTTCATATAAGGTCCCTCCCTATGAGTCCTGGTAGTCTCTCAAATCCCAGGTCTCTGGTGCATTCTGGGGTGGGGGGAGGTCCCCCAACCTCCTATTTCCTGAGGTTGCCTGTTTACATTCTTTCTGCAGGCCCTTAGAGCTTCAGTACTTTTCTCTCATCCAATACCAGATCAGGTTCCCCTCTATGCCCCACTGCCCCCAACCCCATCTACTTTCCCCCCCAAGTCCCTCCCTCCCTCCCCACTTGTGATTGCTTTCTTCTCTCTCTCAAGTGGGACTGAGGTATCCTCACTTGAGCAGTTCAGCTTGTTGGGCTTTTTGAATTCTGTGGACTGTATCTTGTGTATTCTGTATGGGTTGGAACTAGAAAATATCATCCTAAGTGAGGTAACTCAGACCCAAAAGGACATGCATGGTACATATTCACTAATAAGTGGATATTAGCCTCCCCCCCCAAAAAAAAAGAAAGAAAAAGAAAGAAAGGGACAATCATTGTGGGCAAATCAAGGTGTCAGGAGCCTAAGAGAGCTGATCACAGAGTGTTACTCATCAGAAACAGAGCAACAGGGGAATGAATGCTTTTATCAGCTCAGTTTCTTCATTGTAAACAGCCAAGACCCCCAACTCAGAGAGAGGGCCAGGCAGATAAGATGGTATAACCAAGCATGCCCAAAGACCCATTTCTCAGATATTTCTAGAGTCTATCAAGTTGGCAGGTGACACTAGCCTTCACAGATGCTATTGTGTTGTGCTTAACTGTACTTCCTATAAAGTTTTGTTGCATATTGAGAATTTAGCTCAACCATTGCTAAATCCATGAATTTAAGTAGATTTTGCAGGGATGACTTTCAGTGTTTCATGTGAATAACAATGGCAATTATAAAATAGGATAATATTTATACTTAGTTTTTCCCTTACATATAAAAATCCCTAATATCATATTGAATATGATTAGAAAAGTATAATGGTTGCTTTGGTATACTCATAAATAACTCCAATGTATCCTTTTTATGTATGATGCCAGTAGCTGGTATTTTTTTCCTTCCTTTAATTGAAAAAAATTAATTATTTAGTTAAAGTGTGGGTCATGAATGGAAGTGGCAGTTTGGATACTTCTTGGAGTAGGTTTGTTAACATTATTATGTATTTTTACCTTTTTACTCTGCTGATATCAATACCTTGAATATTTACAAACATTAAATTGAACATACAGTATCAATATACATCTTATATCATAATGGCATACAGTATCTTTTGAGTATTGAAGAATTTGCTGATATTTTGTTTGAAGATTTTGCTTTTAAGTTCATAATATTTTCATCAACCTACAACGGTTGTTTTGACAATACCCTTGTCTGTTTCTGGATCTTATTAGATAATCTCAGCTTATCCTTAATTCTTTTTCTTTAAATAGTTATCTTGATATTTGGCATTGCTGCTTCTTTTAATGATTAAAAGAACATATAAAGCCATTTGTGATAGGATATTATTTTAACTGATATCTGCATTTCAAATTATTTATGAAAGTAAAGCTATATATTCACATTTATCATGATGTTTTGTATATAGTGTTATGGGAAAGCTCAATTTTCTTACATTAACGGCTTAGTTACTAGAAAATTAAAACTTGTTGGAATCTGAAACTTCTCCTCACTTTGGCTGGGTTTCACAGGATAGAGTACTCACAGTCTGGAAAATACACTAAAAATGTTTTTGTTTCCTCTACACTGCTGCAGACATCAGACATGTCTCATTTGTGAGTAAGTATATAGGTGTGGAGCAACAAGGGGAGGCAGTATATGTGGGGAAGAGGGCAAAACTAAAATCTGTATTCAAAGAGTTGAGTAGTGCACTGATAAATCTAGTAAAACATATGTAAGATATTCGGAAACAAAAGTACAATACTTTTGTATCATTATTTACAGGGGTAAATTTTTGCCAGATTTACTCATAAATTCATTCAAACTTCTAGCAAACATTTTCGAGAATTCAATATTAAAAAAAAAAAAACAGAATTTATTTTTGAAAATGCAAAAGTACCAGGAAAGGGGAAAGTGCTGAGGAGTTGAGCAAATGGCTCATCAGGGAAAGTCCCTGCATAAGAAGGGCCACAAGCATGAGGACCAGGCTTGGTGGTGCTCAGAACAAACTCATAAAATGCATGTGAACCTAGTGGCCATCTTGCAAAAGCAGCTTGCTAGGAATGGAGACAGGAATCCCCAGAGTAGGCTGGCAAGTTCCAAGTTCAGCCAGAGACTCTGCAGCAGTATAAAAAGTATACAGCATTGGAGGAAGACACTGAACTTCAACCACAAGCCACCATGACATGGCACACACATGTACGTTCACCTGTAAACATACATTCATATACATATACTGTTAATCCACATACACATATACACATCATACAGTACATATACAAATGAGCTGGATAATACATATTGAATAATTAAAATATATAAAGAATATACATATAAAGAATATCAGGATCAAGATAAACAAAAATAGATCCACATAGCAGTGTCAATTTATATCAGTAAAGGGCTTAGTGAAGTCCATCTGGTGATACTATACATGCAGGACCATGATTGAATCTCAGTGTAATTATGTTGGACAAAGAAGCCAAGAAAAGGTTACAAACTTACTTACCATAAAATTTCAAAAATTGATATTGGCCAAGATGAAAGTGGATTTCATATTGCTTAGGAATGCAGTGGAGAATAGTTGGTAGAAAGGATTGCAAAATACTTGAACATCATTGATGGAGACATATTTGTTTCATTCTTTGGAAAATGACTTCATGGGTAAAACTGTAAGTCACAATAATCTAACAGGCATTCCAAATGTACTCTTTGTTGTTTAACAGTGACATACTCACAAAACTGTTAAAATTTTTATAAAGAGTCCCTCTTTGCCCAGAGCTAATCCTGTTCGACAGTGCTTAGTACCCAAATAGCACCAGGAAAGAGCTGGTCTCCAAGAAGGGCCAACACACCTGTGAGCATAGGTAAGACCACCACTGTTCAAATTCCTGGCCCAAGAGGGACATGCCCAGAGCCACCAGAACACAAGAACCAAGGAACAGCCAGGGACAGTATCCTTTGGTTTCTGTCTGCACCCTGGAGCTGACCCTGTGCCACAGATCTCCATACTCAAATTCCTCCTGGAGAGAACTGGTCTCTTAGGAGTACTGACACAGGCTTCCAGGAAGGACAAGTCACAGTCAGAGACAACAAAACCAGCTAAAACCAGATGGAAAGAGGCAAGGGAAAGAATATAAGTAACAGAAACAAAACCTACTTGGCATCATAAGAACCCAGTTCTCCCACCACAGCAAGCCCTGGATACCCCAACACACTAGAAAAGCAAGACTCCGACTTAAAATCACATCTCATGATGATGATAGAAGACTTTTTGTTGTTGTTATTACAAACTTTTTTATTGGTGTAAATGGATCAGAAACAGATTATCTCTTAACACAGAGGCAGGCGGTGTGTTATTGCTGACTATTAGATGATAGAAGACTTTAAGAAGGACATAAATAACTCCCTTAAAGAAATAGAGGAGAACACAGGTAAACAGGTAGAAGGCCTTAAAAAAAGGAACAGGAAAATTCCTTAATGAATTACAGGAAAACACGACCAAGCAGGTAAAGGAATTGAACAAAACCATCCAGGATCTAGAAATGGAAATAGAAACAATAAAGAAATCACTAAGGGAGACAACCCTGAAGATAGAAAACCTAGGAGAGATCAGTAGTCATAAATGCAAGCATCACCAATAGAATACAAGAAATAGAAGACAGAATCTATGGTGCAGAAGATACCATAGAAAACACTGACAAAATAGTCAAGTAAAACACAAAATGCAAAAAAAAAAAAAAAAAAAAAAAATCAAAAAAACCTTAATTAACTATTGGTGTAATTGCTCAGTGGGTAAGAGCACCCGACTACTCTTCCTAACCCAAAACATCCAGGAAATCCAGGACGTAATGAGAAGACCAAACCTAAGGATAATAGGTATAGAAGAGAGTGAAGATTCCCAAATTAAAGGTCCAGTAAATATCTTCAAAATACTATAGAAGAAAACTTCCTTAACCAAAAGAAAAAGATGCTCATAAACATACAAGAAGTCTACAGAAGTCCAAATAGATTGGACAAGAAAGGAAATTCCTAGCCTAGTGGTGGCACATGCCTTTAGTCCCAGCACTTGGGAGGCAGAGGCAGGCAGATTTCTGAATTTGAGGCTAGCCTGGTCTACAAAGTGAGTTCCAGGACAGCCAAGCTACACAGAGAAACACTGTCTCGAAAAAGAAAGAAAGAAAGAAAGAAAGAAAGAAAGAAAGAAAGAAAGAAAGAAAGAAAGAAAGAAAGAAAGAAAGAAAGAAAGAAAGAANAAAGAAAGAAAGAAAGAAAGAAAGAAAGAAAGAAAGAAAGAAAGAAAGAAAGAAAGAAAGAAAGAAAGAAAGAAAGAAAGAAAGAAAGAAAGTTCTATTTCCAACATAATAGTCAAAACACCAAATGCACAGAACAAAGAAAAAAATCTTAAAAGCAGTAAGAGAAAAAGGTCAAGTAATAGATAACGGCAGATCTATCAGAATTACAGCAGACTTCTCACCAGATTCCACGAAAGCTTGAATATCCTGGTTAGATGTCATACAGACCCTAGGAGAACACAAATGCCAGCCCAGACTGCTATACCCAGCAAAACTCTCAGTTACCATAGATGGAGAAACCAAGATATTCCATGACAAAACCAAATTTATACAATATCTTTTCACAAATATAGCCCTACAAAGAATAATAGATGGAAAACACTAACACAATGAGGGACACTACACCCTAGGAAAAGCAAGAAAGTAATCTTCTTTCAACAAACCCAAAAGAAGATAGCCACACAAAAATAAAAATAACATCAGAAATAACAAGGAGCAATAATCACTATTACTTAATGTCTCTTAACATCGATGGACTCTATTCCCCAATAAAAAGACATAGAATAACAGACTGGATACATAAACAGGACCCAGCATTTTGCTGCATACAGGAAACACACTTCATTGTCAAAGACAGACACTACCTCTGAGCAAAAGGCTGAAAAACAATTTTCAAGGCATATGCCCCAAGAACTGTATCAGGCCTTCAAAGAAGATCTAATACCAATACTCTTCAAAATTGAAACAGAAGGAACACTACCCAATTCATTCTATGAACCTAGAGTTATGCTAATACCAAAACCATACCAAGACCCAACAAAGAAAAAGTACTTTAGACCAATTTCCCTAATGAATATCAATGCCAAAATACTCAATAAAATTCTTACAAACCATATCCAAGAACACACCACATCAAAATGATCATTCAGCACAATCAAGTAGGCTTCATCCCAGGGATGCAGGAATGGTTCAATATATGGAAATCTGTCAATGTAATCCACTACATAAACAAACTCAAAGAAAAAAAAAAAACTACATGATCATTTCACTAGATGCTGAAAAAGCATTTAACAAAATTCAACATCTCTTCATGTTAAAAGTATTGAAAAGACCAGGAATTCAAGGCCCATACCTAAACATAGTAAAAGCAATATACAGCAAACCAGTAGTCAACATCAAACTATGGAGAGAAACTTGAAGCAATCCCACTAAAATCAGGGACTAGACAAGACTGCCTTCTCTCTCCCTATCCATTCAATAAAGTATTTGAAGTTCTAGCTAGAGCAATTAGACTACAAAAGGAGGTCAAAGGGATAAAAATTGGAAAGGAAGAAGTCAAAATAGATAGCACTATTTGTAGACGATATGAGAGCAAACTTAAGTGACCCCAAAATTCCACAAGAAAACTCCTACAGCTGATAAACAACTTCAGCAAATTGACCAAATATAAATTCCACTCAAACAAACCAGTACCCTTCCTATACTCAAAGAATAAATGGGCTGAGAATTTAGGGAAATGATACCCTTCACAATAATCACAAACAATATAAAATATCTTGATGTGACTCTACCCAAACAAGTGAAAGATCTGTATGACAGGAACTTCAAGTCTATGATAAAAGAAATCAAAGAAGAACTCAGAAGAAGGAATGATTTCTTATGCTTGTGGATTGGCAGGATTAATATACTAAAAACAGCCATCTTAACAAAAGCAGTCTACAAATTCAATGCAATCCCCATTAAAATTCCAACTCAATTCTTCACTTACAAAAAGCAATTCTCAAATTCATTTGGAAGAAAAAAAAACAGGATAGCAAAAACTATTCTCAACAATAAAAGAACTTCTGGGGGAATAACTATCCCTGACCTCAAGCTGTACTACAGAGCAATAGTGATAAAAATTGCATGTTATAGGTACAGGGATAGGCAGGTAGATCAGTGGAATAAAATTGAAGACCCAGAAATGAACCCACACACCTATGATCACTTGACCTTTGACAAAAGAGCTAAAACCATCTAGTGGAAAAAAGAAAGCATTTTCAACAAATGGTGCTGGCACAACTGGCGGCTATCATGTAGAAGAATGAGAATGGATCCATTCCTATCTCCTTGTACAACGCTCAAGTCCAAGTGGATCAAGGACCTCCACATAAAGCCAGATATGCTGAATCTAATAGAAAGAATGTGAGGGAAAGTCTCAAACAAATGGGCACAGGCAAAAAGTTCCAGAACAGAACAGCATGGCTTATGCTCTAAGATCAAGAATCGACAAATGGGACCTCATAAAATTGCAAAGTTTCTGTAAGGCAAAAGACACTGCCAATAGGACAAAACAGCAACCAACAGGTTGGGAAAATATTTTTACCAATCCTACATCTGACAGAGAGCTAATATCCAAAGAGCTCAAGATGTTAGACTCCAGAGAACCAAATAACCCTATTTAAAAAATGAGGAACAGATCTACACGAAGAATTCTAACCTGAGGAAACTTGAATGACTGAGAAGCACCTAAAAAAAATGTTAACAACCTTAGTCATCAAGGAAATGCAAATAAAAACAACCCTGGGATTACACCTCACACCAATGAGAATGGCTAACATCAGTGACAGCAGATGCTGGCAAGGATGTGGAGAAAGAGGAACACTCCTCCACTGTGTGTGGGATTGCAAGCTGGTACAACCCTTTGGAAATCTGTCTGGAGATTCCTCAGAAAATTGGACATACTACTACCTGAGGAACCAGCTATACCATTCCTGGGCATATACCTAGAATATGCTCCAGCATGTAATAAGGACATATTCTATACTATACTCATAGCAGCTATATTTATAATAGCCAGAAGCTGGAAAGAACCCAGATGTCCCTCAACAGAAGAATGGATACAGAAAATGTGGTACATTTACACAGTGGAATGCTACTCAGCTATTAAAAACAATGACTTCAAGAATTTCACAGGCAAATGGATAGAACTAGAAAATATCATCCTGTCTGAGGTAACTCAGTCACAAAAGAACACACTCCATATGTACTCACTGATAATTGGATATTAGCCCGTAAGTTCAGAATTCTCAAGATTCAATCCATAGACCATATGGAGCCCAAGAAGGAAGACCAAAATGTGGATGCTTCAGTGCTTCTTAGAAGAGGAAACAAAATACAGGAGGAAATATGGAGACAAAGTTTGGAGCAGAGACTGAAGGAAAGGCCTTCCAGAGACTGCCTCCCCTGGGATTCATCCCATATACAGCCACCAAACCCAGATTCTATTGAGGATGCCAGGAAGTGCTTGCTGACAGAAGCCTGATATGGCTGTTTCCTAAGAGGCTCTGCCAAAGTCTGACAAATACAAAGGCAGATGTTCACAGCCA
This sequence comes from Mus pahari, assembly GCF_900095145.1. Taxonomy (NCBI): domain Eukaryota; kingdom Metazoa; phylum Chordata; class Mammalia; order Rodentia; family Muridae; genus Mus; species Mus pahari. The sequence goes on from NC_034599.1 coordinate 35,066,662, forward strand.
ACCGTTGGACTGAGAACAGGGTCCTGGATGGAGGAGTTGGAGAAGGGATTAAAGGAGTTGGGATGTTTTCAGCCCCATGGATGGAGCAACAGTGTCAACCAGCCAGACCACCCGGAGCTCCCGGGGACTGGTCCACCAACCAAAGAATACTGGCTGAATATGTGGCAGAGGATGTCCTTGTTGGATGTCAGTGGGAGAAGAGGCCCTTGAGCCTGAGGGTGTCCATGCCCCAGTGTAGAGAAATTCCAGGGAGTGAAGATGGGTATGGGTCAGTTGGTGGGGAAACACTCTCATAGAAGCAGGGTTAGGAGCCATGGGATAGGGTGTTTCTGAAGGGAAGACCTGGAAAGGGGAAAACATTTGAAAGGTAAATAAAGAAAATTTTAAAAAAGAAAAGAAAAGAAAAGAAGTATAATTAAGAAATGAACAAGAAACTCAAAATGGTTCAGAAGATTGGCAAGGAACAGCTCAGAAGTTTACATTTAGGTCTGAACTTAAAGCCACATGTCCATGTATTCTTTCCATAGGCATACATTTGAGTAAATGATTTAAACCCCAGGATATATCATTTAGTCATAGAAAGAAAGTACGCTGCATTTTCTTTCTCATCATATATAATATTTCAAAGCACCAAGTTGACTGAAAATAAAATGAGACACTCCTCAAATCTGGAAGTAGCAAAGTGGGCTGAAATGAAGAAAACTTAAAGAACTAAGAACAGATGCTTAATGTTGGTTTTGATAAAGCAACTTGATCATCCAAATGGTTTGAAAAGTTTTGTATTTATATTGGAGGCAGTGAATGTGTTCAAAATACATGATATACTTGAAAGAAATTGGCTACATTTTACTCAATACTATGCTCAATGACTATACATCGTTAAATATTGACAAATACTTGATATTTATTATTAACTCATTATTAATATCCCAAACATACACGGGGGAGGGAGTGTCTGTTTTAGGCTCCTGAGGGATTGAGTATGGCTGTTTCTATATTGCTAGTGGGTATGGATTTGGTAATTATTTTCCCTTTAGAGTCCAACTCCTGGCATGACAAGTCCCTAAGGAGAACAGTGGTTCACAGTTATCTTCTCTGGTCCAAATAGATCTGGATAGGATTTTCTAACAATAAGAGAAGATCAGTATGCTATAGGATCACTCTTCTCACTCTACTTAGTTAAGTCCTCTTATTCTTAAGCCAAATCCATGAAATGTTTTTGCCAAGTCTACTCCACTATGTGTTTCAGGATCTGGAAGACATTGGAACCAGTATTTGATCACCAAGTTCTTTGGTAATTGTGTGTGTTTTTGCTTTGCATACACTTCATGAAACTAAAATTAAAATCATATATGACCAGCTACACTTTCCCTGCTGATAATATTCAGGTGAGTCATAGTTTTAATAAGATATTGTAGTTAAAATTTAGCTTTGAAAGATGCTTAGGCATTCTTTATATTTATGCTGATGAAACTATTGTTTATGTCCAGTGAAGGAGGAGGCACATATGCTTCAAAACAGAGAGCAGAAAGTAGAGTGCATACAGAACACTGCTCCCATGGGCTCTGTATCTGTCCTAATCTCAAACCCTTTGCTTTCTTCCCCACTACAACCACGTTTGTGTTAATATTCATTATCAGCAGTGACGTTTACAGCAGGCTCTTGGGGTGCATTAACACACATCTCACAGTGCTTTGTCAGGTACTGAATCCCTTTAACTAAACAGAAACTGACATTAACTTACATATTCTATATTTCCAGAGAAGAACTTAGTCAATCTTTAAGCTAACACAAATATTACTAACCTGTAGCACACTTAATAAACTATTATTAAAGGTCAGAAAGGGCACCCTTCTCTACTTAAAATTAAGAATTCATCTTTCTTAAAAGCAGTCTTACAAACAGCATGTCATTCCTGACATTGTCTAAGACCACTTTACTCCACAACATTTTCCTAACTGTACCTTTCTCCCTTGATTGTAGTTCTCATACCAAATCATAGATGTTTGAAAAAAAAAAAAACTATTAAAGCAGTTTAAGCCTTGAACATTACCCTGACCTTCATCTCTCCTTCAAACATCTGCATTCCCCAGAATTACCATTATCAATGTTCCAAATATATTAAAAAATGCAAATGATCTTTGTATCTTATACCTCGTCAGAAAGAAAATGTTAAAAACATCTGTGTCAGTGGCACAGCCTACAAGTATATTTTAAATACTTACAGAAGTGTTAAATTTTGAATATAGTATTCATTCATGCTTACTCTTTAAATTGATAAAGAAACTATAAAAATGAAAAAAAATGATTAAACCAATAAAAACAAAGACAAAGAAAATATAAGACTATTTTGTACATTACTTGAATATTGTGAGACTAGTCAGGGTGTGTATGGAAGTCAATACATAGAAAGACCCTGCCAGAAGACCAGAAGAAGAACACCTCATCAGCACGGGGTATCCTCCTCAGCTATGCCACACATTCTGTCTAGAAGCTGCCAGCTCTTTATAACAAATGCCCAGACTATTGCTCTAGACATACATCAATGAGGAACAATTCAAGAGGGTAATATGTAAAACAAATAGAAGAAAAGAGAGAAGAGGCTTGAAGCAGGCTTGATGTCCAGCAGAACTCCTGGTAATGACAGTGAAAACCATTACCAAAATGTTATTCATAGTTTAATGTCTACCTGACACTGTTGTAATATCTCTATCCAGTATCTTAGCACTCAATTTGTTCTGATGACTCAGAAGACCACGTTCCAGGCAAAAAACATTCCTAAGTTCTAAACTCATATACAGTTTCCTGCTCAGCATGTCCAGTCAGTCCTGTAACTGGCATCAAACTGGGTATGTGCAAGGAAAACTAATTGCCTCCTAACTCTGCCTTCCTGTTGGGCTTCTCAAGGGCTCACAAGCCATAGATATCATCCTTATCAAATGGATCTCACTCTTTCCTACTTTACTATCTCTACATTAGTAGTGTGCCCAGCCACATATATCTATACAACAATACCTCCATGTGAGTCCCTTGACATACTTCTTTGTGACACCAGAATGACTGCTCTTGACAGAATCAGCAGAGCCCTAAGAGATAATTGTAAAAATGTAACAGAAAGTGAAATGCACTACCATAGCAAACTACCCCCACAGCAGCTCAGCACAACTAGAATAAAATTTAGGACTTTGATTTGCTTGCTTTTGGAGAGCAGGGCTGTGTCTCATTTAATATTGCAATGCTGGAATGCAGAAAGCCTCTCAGTTGTCTTGGGTGAGCAAATAAGTGGACCATTGCAAAAGCCCCACATTGAACAAATTACTCTTCTCTGTAGGTTTACACAAGAGAAGTGACACCTTCAGTGCTGCAGGGAAGGGAGGTGACCATGGCTGAAACTGGATCCATTTCCATGTGACTTTAAATCCTGAGTCCATTACCAGCAACATCATCAAAATATGGTAACACAAGACAGTATAGAATAGTCGTGACTATAAGAATTCAAGGTAGACTTGAAGTATGGAAGAGTCCAAACAAAAGACATTTCTTGAAATCACAAGTTACCTGGTGGCTGAAATTTTTTAAGTGGCTTGAGGAAATGCAAACTATTTTGTGGTAATAGGGTGGGTGTGAGAATGTGAAAATAGGAATACTTCCAAAATAGAAAAAAGGAAATCTCTAAAACATCAGTTAGCTTTCTTTGCCAGAGATCAGTACTTAAGAAGTTTTAGAGAATAAGGCTCTTCGCCTAATTGCTTAGTGTTATTTCTCATTGGCTGTCACTTCTACAATATTCCACTGGTTCAAATCTAGTCTTAGTAATTCAGTTATATTTTATCTCAGTCTTTGTAACCAGAGATCTGTTTTCTCATGCTTTTACTTATTCATTTCAAAGAGGAAGTATTTCATTTCATATAACTTTCTGAAACTGAAAATGTTTGCATACTTTGGTGGGTCACCATTGTCCTAGAACAAGTTTCTATTGTAAGACACAAGGGACTTTCACCATAGGTTAACCTCTGCATGTAAATGTCCATGTGTTTTCTACTGCCATTCTTCCCACCTTATAGTGATTTAACATCAAAGTAATCTTATTTAAACATATGAGGCCAAGGTGTTTTTAGTCTTAGTAAAGTGTCCAAAAGACTTTTAAAATGCTACCCTAGATCACAAGAAAAACAAAATTAGAGGAAATTGTTGAGAAGTAGAAATAATGAGGATAATGCAGAAGTTACCATTCATTTTGTGTTCAGACTGAGAAGGAAGCTGTTGTGGGGTAGGAATAATTTTTGTTGTTAAATGAAATAGACAAATACATCAGACCTGATCTTGACATTCACTAGGAAACTTGGAAAAAAATCTCTGTAAGCACATGTAATGTGGGGGAAATAATGTTACCTTTAAGGAGAACCAACATTCTCTAATTTCTTGTCTGTAAAGCAGGCAGCTCTCTCCTGTGTGGCTCTGCAACCTTGATCACATACGTGGACCTTCAGCGCTCTGCCTCCCTCAGGAGCACCTATGCTCTTGGTGGGTTTTTTTTTCCCTTTCCCCACTTTCCTTCAGCACATGGCAACAGGGCTCCACTCATAGCACCTTCTAACCACCATTTCCAAAAGGGCTTTATTCTTCTTACATCTCTGTGACTCATGGGTAGCAGCAAGAGAAATCAAATTCAAGACCAGAAATGCAGAAGGGAGACAAAAAACTTAGACGGAAGCAAAACCCTGGTGATCAGAGTCAGGGATTTAGTGATTGAAGCAGAGGGGAAACTCAAGGGCAGTTCAGGGTCCAAGTCACCAGAAACAACAGCGGGTGCAGACAGAATTGGAAGAACCTCTCTGCGCAGGCGCTCCTGCAGCGTGCTTACATAATAGTTATCCTTCTTTTACAGGAAGAGCTAGAGCTTCTGGAGCTTCCTTTGTAGAGACAGCATGAGTCTCACATTTAAACGTCACAAGAGGACCATAAAACAGAAACCCAGTGAGTTACACTTCTCAAGGCATGTAATCAAAATGTAACCAAATGGAATGTAATCTTGACGATAGGTGGTGTTCAAGCGGTACTATTAGTATGTTGAATTTTGGTTCTATTGAAAAATAAGTCCTTTGTCAAATTCCAAACTGCCAAATACTACCAACTGATAATGTTTGCCTCTCTCCATTGAACCACTCAACTCATCACATCCAGGAGAAGAATGGGCCCAGGAAATTACTCTGAAGCATCCTTATTTGTCCTTGAGGGGTTAACAGACCAGCCGGGGCTCCAGATCCCACTTTTCTCCCTGTTTCTAATGATCTATGTGGTCTCCATGGCAGGAAACTTGGGCTTAGTCTTTTTAATCAGAATTAGCCCTCAGCTTCACACACCCATGTATCATTTCCTCAGTAACTTATCCTTCATAGATCTCTGCTACTCCTCCGTTATAATCCCCAAGATGTTGGTGAACTTTGTATCAGAAAAGAATTTTACAGCCTTTCCTGAATGTATGGCCCAGCTCTTTCTGTTCTCTTTCTTCGGTATTGATGACTCCTACATGCTAACAGCCATGGCATATGATCGTTATGTTGCCATCTGCAACCCCTTGCTCTACAATGTCACTATGTCTCACAGGGTCTGCTTGCTACTGTCCACTGCTGTGTATGCTATGGGAGCCTTTGGGGCCACAGTTCATACCAGCTACATATCCAGCCGTTCCTTCTGTGGAACTAATGTCATTCACCATTACTTCTGTGACATCCTCCCTCTTCTAAATATAGCTTGCTCTAGGGACTATACCAAGGAGTTTTGGGTGATGATACTTGTTGGATTTAATGTTTTTGCAAGTGTGTTTGCCATCTTCATCTCTTATGCCTTCATCCTTGCCAGCATCCTTCGAATACGCTCAGCTGATGGCAGGTCTAAAGCCTTCAGTACCTGCAGTTCCCATCTTGCAGCTGTTGGAGTCTTCTATGGCTCTATCATCTTCATGTATTTTAAACCACCTACAGGTGACACAACCCAGGAGAAAGTGGCTTCTGTCTTTTACACCACAGTGATTCCCATGCTTAATCCCCTTATATATAGCCTTAGGAACAAAGATGTCAAAGAAGCCATTAAAAAAGCTCTGAATTGGAGGCTGTTCTCTAAGTCTGTGTAGAAAAACTCATCTTGAAGCTACAAATTTAAACATTCACCTGAATTGCCTTGAAGGGAAGAATAACTATTCCAAGTTGAAGGGTCATGTCAAAATAAAATATATACAAAGTCTTGTTTGTGGTGGTGTCCTTACATCAGTCAGGGGCAGAGCAGATGGCAGTCCTTTGCTCATCCTAGCTTGATGCCTGGCTTGACAGCCAAAGATGTCTGATAATTAAGACTCATAAATACCAAATCAAGTCAAATTCAAGCAGTGCAGCACAAGAGGAGGAAAACAGACAGAGACATGTAGATAGCCATGCCACCCACAGACCTGTCCTCCAGCACATGGCACAGGCAGGACATAGCCACCCGCTTGTCACCATACCATGCCATGCAGCATGAATGAATTATGTCATCTAGGGGCCTGCCAACAGCGTGACCTACTTGCACTGGGATATGCAAATATTTGGTGGTCAGATGTGAGAGAAAGAAAAGTGGAGCAGCTTGAGCATTATGGAGAGAGATGAAACTGGAGACTCAAAGGTAGAGAGGAGTAGCCTGTTTGGAGTGGTCAGTCCCACCACCTGGGGCCATGGTGAGGTCCTAACCCAGGCTGGCACTGAGGACCATGTTCAATTCCATGGCTGAGAGCAGGCCTTGCACTTCACCTGGGCAGCACATTAGGGCTGGCCCTGGTATAGCATGCACTAGTGAGCCAACCCCAAGGGTAAGAGCACTGGAGAACTGGCTTTGTCGCTCATCTGCTGTGAAGTGATGTGTTGGCTGGCGGTGATGCCCCTCAACTCTTGCCCCTAATCACTGGTTCTGAGGTCATGAGAGTAAATGAGCTGGCCCTGTCTTCATCTGCTTGGGAAGTTGTGCCCTGCATTTCTTCTGAGAAGCACAGTAGATCTGGCCCTGGTAGAGAGGTCTGCAGGGAAGACAGACATGATAAAAATGGTAAGAGCATTGGTAAGTGGCCCTGCCACTCATCTGGAGTGATGTGGCATGGGCATGGGAGTAATGCCCTCCACCTCACCTCCTGTAACAGCTGGGAGAGCTGACCCTGGAATTATGAGAGCAAGAGAGCTATGCCTGTCACTTCACTGGCTGTAGTACTAGGGAGAGTGGGCCCTGCTCCTGGCCTAGGCAATAGAGTGTGGCTGACCCTGATAGCAAAGGTGTAGGTGAGTTAGCCCTAAGGATGTGAGAACTAGAGAGCTGTCCCAGATGCTCACAGGCTGTAGTACTTGGGAGAGTGAGCCCTGAATCTTGACTGGGCAGCTCAGTGGAACAGGCTCTGGAATCGTAAGTGCATGTGAGCAGGTCCTGAGAATACGAGTGCAGAGAGCTGCCCCCGCCTCCTGCCGATGGTGGCATTGGGTGGCCTAACCAGAGCAGTGCTGGAAAGCTTGTCCAGGTGATGCAGATAAGGGAGAGCTGGCAGGCTGACCAGCTCATCTAAAACCCAAGCTCACATCCAGTGCTGGGAATTGACGAACTCCAAAATCTATATTATCTGTGAATGACTGGGACATGAGAATGAGCCAGTCCTGCTGTTCCAAAGCTGCAGAATCTTCATGACACAGGGCAACAACAGATAACTAGGAGTCTCAATGAGAATCCTATATTGATGGTGTCACAAAAGCCAGAAGACTTGAACCAGACCACTGGTTCATTGCAATGAACATCTGCAAGTGAAGATGTATGATCAGAGAGATACACTGGGGGACACACTGTGACATACTACAGCTTCCATGATAAGATATTTTCTATGCTTTGTCTTTTTTGTTGTTTGTTTGTTTGTTTGTTTGTTTGCCTGTGTGTGTGTCTTACTGGTGGGAGGGAGAGACTGTAAGGGTGAAGGTCCAGTATAAGAGGAAGGGGAGGTGGGTGGGACTGGGGTGCGTGATGTGAAACTCACAAAGAATAAAAAGTTACACACACACACACACACACACACACACACACACACACACTTGGGTTCCTATAAAATCAAAGACAACTCCGATACCATCTTATTCCAAGTGAAAACTATCAGTGTACCATTACAATCAATTCCAACAAAACCAACATCCAGCAAAGCAAATTAAATCTTGTAGCCCAAAGCCTAGGTATTGGTCTCAGACATGATCTTCTGGGCTCCAGAAAACACAGGTGCACACGGCTTATCTCTTGCTGACTCACCTGGACGCTAGCCACTGTCTCTAGTCTCTTGGGATCTCGCATACCCTGAGTCTCCACTGTAAGTGAAGCTTCACCTTCAAGAATGAGGCCTCTCTTCAGAAATTCAAACGCTGTATATTTTGCCAGGAATTTTCTGCTCTCCATGACCCCTTCTTGTCTTATATCTAAGCATTTATACATTATACATATGTATTTCAAATGTCTTACTACACAAAAACCCACATAAGGAAGCTGTGTTTGTGCATTATCATATTGTTTAAGCAATAATTCCTGGATAAGAATAATCAATGAACTTCTACATCAAAAAGTAATCAGAGCTGGAGAGAGAGCTCAGTAGGCAAGGACACCTATCTCTAAGACTAACAACCCTAGGTCAATACCCAGAGTCCATATGGCGGGAAGAGAGGACCAGATCATTCAAGGTATCCTCTGACCTCCACACATATTCAGGCACACACACACACACACACACACACACACACCATACACACAAATACAGATACATACACACATACACACACAATAAATAAATGTAAAATAATTTTAAAGTAACTGTAGGTGATTTTAATAGATACTGCTGAATTATTCTATGTCACTTTTCTCAACTTACATTCGCAACCAGTTATGAATAAGGTCATTTATACTCTTATTATTATTTTATTTGTTATTGCACAATTAAATACCTGAGATCTTTTTTCTACTGAATATAAATTCTGTACAGACTCTGTGGCACAGCATTCAAATACTCGTCACAGGTAACATCAGCAAGCAGAAAGGGAAGCATAATACCAGGGACCGCTGAAGAGCAGAATCAATTACACTGAGTGCTTATGTTACAGCTCTTACTGTTTTTATTTTAATAATTAAATATATAAGGTTTCTTGTCTGCGTGTTTGTTTGTTTGTTTTTGTTTGTTTTAAGACAGGGTTTCTCTGTGTAGCTCTGGATGTCCAGGAATTCTCTTTGTATACCAGGCTTGTCTAAAACATATATAGATCTGCCTGTCTCTGTCTCTTGAATGCTGGGACTAAAGGTACATGCTACCACACCTGACTATAAGGTCTCATTTTAATGTCCCGGAATATAGTGTGGCTTTATCAAAGTTATCCTACCAGTTATAGATTATACATCCCTTTTGATTTTTTTGTCATTTCTTGTTTGATAACTTGTTTGGTCGCTGTTTTCGATTTAGTGTAGAAGAATATTCTTGTGTGTGGTATAGGTATAGATTCTGTTTATTTCTCTTTATAAAATACTATTCTTAGATTGGTAATCTCCTTCATTAAAAGACACCATGTCGTCTTGGCTATTTTAGATGGAGTTTGTATATTTCAGTTCTGCATGACTTCATTCTACTTTGGGAATATTATATTCTACTGCACACACTGTATTTGCTTCAGCAGTAGCCTTTTCTAAAATTTTGGATTGTTTGTAATTTAACGTCAGTTAAGTATTATTTCTCCTATATCTTTTCCAACTACTTTCCCCTTTTAAAAAGTAAGTTTTATTTATATGACCCAGGACAGGGGAAGGCCAGAGCCAAGTAGTGGGAGTGGGTGGGTAGGGGAACAGGGGGAGGGGGCGGGGTATAGGGAACTTTAGGGATAGCATTTGAAATGTAAAAAAAGAAAATAATAATAATAAAAAAATTAAAAAGTAAGTTTTAATATTATATATCCTAGATGTACTACAGTTCTGCTGTAGCGACATAAGAAACATAATCTCAATATAGACTGCCCCTCTCAATAATTACAAGCAGAAATCTGGACGGCAGCATATGAAGTAATCCAATCAGATCAGAACCAAAGAAGTAAAGGAAAAGAGAACTCAGGTTTACTCCCAATGGACTACAAACATAACTGTAAAATCAAATTGAAGTTATCTAAACTCATTCTGTCAAAATTAGCCTAATACTAAAAACAAACCTGTAATATATATATATATATATATATATATATATATATATATATATATGGTAAATATTAATAAATCCTTTAAAATGAGAAATGAATTCAAAAGAAAGTAAGAGAGGCTTTGCCAGAGCCTGACAAATAAGAGGTGGATGCTTGCAGCCAACCATTGGACTGAGCACAGGGTCCCCAATGGAGGAGTTAGAGAAAGGGCTGAAGGAGCTGAAGGGGTTTGCGACCCCATAGGAAAAACAACAATATCCACCAGCCAGATTCCCAGGGTCTAAACCACCAACCAAGAAGTACACATGGAGGGACCCATGGTTCCAGCCATACATGTAGCAAAGGATGGCCTTGTCAGGCATCAATGAGAGAAAAGGCCCTTGGTTCTGGGGAGGCTCGATGCTCCAGTGTAGGGGACAGCCAGCAGGGAGGCAGGAGTGGGTGGGGGTATATATATATATAGGTTTGGGCAGGAAGAAAGGGAAGGAAGAAATGTTTTAATTATATTATAATCTAAAAAATTTTAAAAATACAAATATTTACTTCAATCAAACAAATATCTACACTCAAACAAATATCAAGTATGCCACAGATGCTTTTAGAATAACATGAAAATAAGAGCAACTTCTATAAGATATTAGGGATAAATCTGTGAAGAAGAGATTTTGACATATATCTTACTGCCCAGGAACACGCATCCCTTGTGTCAATGCCTTTCTCAAAGCCACCTTTACTTCTTTGTTTCTCAAGGAATATATCAAGGATTAAGGGAAGGAGTAACAATATTATTCAACACTTGAACCACTGAATCCAGCCAAGGACTGGAGCAGAATGGATGTCAATTGAGCACTGAAGGTTGAGAAGGCTCTGTGCCTGCCTTCAGAAGAATAGATCTTCAATATGGAGATGACGATGCGAGAGTAGGAAATGAGGATAAGGAGGAAGCATACCAGTGCGACAAGACCTACATTGATGAAACGTACAGCTTGTGCCAGAGTGGTATCTGCACAAGCCAGGGGCAGCACCATTGGGATGTCCCAGAAAAAGTTATCCACTTCGCTGGGTCCACAGTAGGGTAACTTGAAGATAAGAAATGCGAAGACAGATGTCTGCAGACAGCTCCCCATCCAGGTGGCCATAGCCATGGAGCCACACACCCATGAACTTATTATGACTGTGTGCCTCAAAGGGTGACAGATGGCTGCGAAGCGGTCGTAGGCCATCACGGTGTACAGGAAGCACTCAGCACAGCCCAGGAAATGGTACAAGAAGAGTTGGGAGGCACAACCCTAGTAAGAGATTGTGTGGCTGTGTCCAGTGAGGGAGAACATCATCTTTGGGGAAATCACAGAAGGGAAAAAGATATCAAGCACTGACAGATTTCCCAGGAAGAAATACATGGGTGTGTGAAGGTTGGCGGAAGTCAATATGGCCTGCAGAATGAGTAGGTTTCCTGGAAGAGTGAGCAGGTAGAAGGCTAAAAAGAGGACAAAGAGCATTCTTTCCAGCCCAGCTGTATGTGGGATTCCCATCAGATTGAATTCAGTTACCGAAGTGCAATTCCTCATTTTCAAGTTCACTTACTCCTAGAAGATAAAAGGATGGACCCACTTAGCTGAACTTTCCAAAGAAATCAAAGCCTTTACAGAACCCAATGGAAACCCATTTATTATAAATATTTCTAAAATGAGGTTTCATCTAATATTGTTACCAGTTAATATTTGATACTGAATTGTCCATCCATTTGTTTTCAACTGTCCCCTAAAAAAGAGGTGAAATTGAAATTAGAATTTTGAGCAGTGACAGTATAGAAGAGTGGTTATCAACCTTCCTCCTGCAGAAACCCTTTATTACAGTTCCTCGTGTTGTAGTGGCCCCCAACAAAAAATTAATTTCATTGCTATTCCTGTAATTTTTCTACTGTTATGAATCATAGTGTAAATATCTAATATGTAGGATATCTGATAGGAAACCCCTGTGGAAGGGTCATTCAAGTCCCCAAAGAGGTCACAACCCACAGATAGCAAACCACTGGTAGAGAGTAATATTCACAGTTCTGAACATCTGAGTTCAAATATCACATCAGCTCTTCATTCTGAATCCAGGTGAATTTGTCAAATATTTCGTATCAGGTATGATGTTCTTTTTTTTTCCTTTATTTACATTTCAAATGCTATACCAAAAGTTCCCTATACCACCCTCACCATAGTCTCTGGATAGTCCATCCTTTCATCTTAGCTCTAAATTTTGTCTCTGTACCTATATCCTTTCATGGGTATTTTGTTCCTTATTCTAAGGAGGAATGAAGTATCCACACGATGATCATTCTTCTTGGTTTTCTTGTGTTTTTCAAGATGTATCTTGGGTATTCTAAGTTTCTGGGCTAATATCCACTTATCAGTGAGTGCATATCNAGTGACTTCTTTTGTGATTGGGTTACCTCACTAAGGCTGATAAGGTATGATGTTCTAATGTACATAAAATATCTATGCAATTCGTTCCCACACATCTTTTAAAAAATACAAAGTTCTAATATTCTGAATAATAGGCCTTCACCCTACACCATGATCACACAGGGACGAGGATCTATTTATATGAGTGACTCATAAAACTTCTTTCTTTTCTTCAAAGTCAGTACAACTGAAAACTGAAATCTAGTGGTGGACAAATAAGAAAACAAAGGTCCAAAAAATATTCAGTATATGGGAAAGCCATTTACAGTTGACAGTATTATTAACTTCTTCAATACAGGGTAGTTTATGCTCAAAAGTCATGATCTAAACTATGATTGTGTGCTATCCACATGAGTCTTTGTAAAGCTCAAGGTCATCACACATATGTTAAGTACATAAATTGCCGTGAAAATATAAACTCATGCAGACACAAGTAAGCACAAGCTCTTACATCTTCATGGAGACACAACCTCAGAAGAGAAAATGCTAAGAAAAGAAAGTATTCCAGAAAACAGGCACTTACACACTGAAGATTATTGTAGAATGGGCTAAAACCCATTCCCATATCTACCTTCTGTTATTGGAATGGATGAAACAACAGCCTGACTATGAAGCCGGGGGGGGGGGGGTTCTTTTCCACATAAGACCCAGATGATGAAGCCTAGAATCTGTGACCCAGCAGGACTCTGAGAGACAGAGCATCAGCTAGCTAGCCACTAAGGAATAATAAGAGTTGTCGGTCTCCTTTGAGACGCTCTTCCCCCATGACCTGATTAGAAAGTATAGAACACAAAATTTAGAGCTAAGATGAAAGGATGGACTATCCAGAGACTACGCCATCCGGGAATCCATCCCATCATCAGCCACCAAACCNAGATACTAATGCACATGCCAGCAAGATTCTGCNGAAGGGACCCTGATATAGNGGCCNCTTGTGAGGCTATGCCNGTGCCTGGCAAACACAGAAGTGGATGCTCACAGTCANCTATTGGATGGAACACAGGGCCCCCAATGGAGGAGCTAGAGAAAGTACCCAAGGAGCTGTAGGGGGCTGCAACCCTGTAGGTGCAACAACAATATGAACTAACCAGTACCCCATGAGCTCGAGTCTCTAGCTGCATATGTAGCAGAAGATGACCTAATCGGCCATCATTGGGAAGAGAGGCCCCTTGGTCTTGCAAACTTTATATGACCCAGCACAGGGGAAGGCCAGGGCCAAGTAGTGGGAGTGGGTGGGTAGGGGAGCAGGGGTGGGGGTGGGGTATAGGGAACTTTTGGGATAGCATTTGAAATGTAAATAAAGAAAATAATAATAAATAAAAAATGGAAAAAATTATTCAATGGGAATAAAAAGAAACTAATGCTATGAAATTTACATTAAAATTATAATGTGGGACTGGGAATATTGCTCAGTGGCAGAGCACATGCTTGCCACATATAAGATGCTTGGTTCAATACAAACACCAAAACAAACAAATAAAAATTAGTACACATTAAAAAAAAAAAAGAAAGTATAGAACAGAGGGATCAATTATCTGGAAAGACCTTTGCTTTTGTTCCTTCCTTCATTCTCATCTCTGCTTCTCTTCTTGTACTACCTAGAGTACAGGATGTACGCACCTAACAGTTGCAATGCCTCCCATTGATGTAAAACTCCTTTATTGTAAATCTTCAGTAATCCCTGGAGGAGTACCATCCCTAGGGTTCAAACACTTCCAATTACTCAGTTCTTTGGGAATACTGATTGAATAAAAAGCAGAGACTACAAAACCACATAGAGAAAAGGAGGAAGCACCTGATATTGTACTGATTTCAAAAAGAAAAGGAAAAAAAGAACACAACTCATTGTGTAACGTTTTGTTGTGGTTCTGATGAAAAGTATCCCCATGACATATCAGGCACTTGCATACTTAGTCCCCAGTTTGTGGTGTTGTATGAGGAGGTCATGGGACCTTTAGAAGGTGTAGACTTTTTCCAGATCAAGTACTTCACTTTAATTGAGGATTTTTCAAAGAGGACTTTGAAGTTTTATAGCTCAATCTACTTCCTGTTCTCTCTCTGCTTCTTTCTGTCTAGGAATGAGATGTGATCAGCCTGCTTCCTGCTCTTTTTACATGCGTCCTCAGTCATTATGGACTTTATATCTTTGGAACTATAAGCTTAAAGAAAGCTTTTTTTCTCTACTTATTTTTATCAGGGTATTTAATCACCATATCAGAAAAGTGACTACTACACTTTAATCTACAATATATATATATATATATATATATATATATATATCCCCATAACTATTTTTTTAATGCTTGAATTCAGATCTTTCTTACCTAAATTGGCTTCTACTTGCCCTTAAGACAACTATTAATTCTTACCGGGGTATATTTTAATCATTTTAATGGACTTTATGGAACTTCGATCACACTATGTAATAATACCATAACTGTTATGGGGGTAACTAGATGCCTTCTGATTGGATAAGAGCCCTGCATTACAAGAAAAAACTCATTCATGATATCTTAAATCTAATTAAAATTTGATGGTTAGGGAGCACTTAAGCCATAAGTAGGAACCAATTGTTGTTGTTTGTTAATGTGATCAAACTACCTTCTAAGTATTTATGTTGATATCCAGAGATTTCTGATATTCTCAGCCCTGGTCACAGAAACTTCTTTTTGCAGTAGGCAGTGGTCAATGCAAAGATGTTTAACTGGCCATGGCATTGAGAACAATTGCAATTGATTGTGATGTTCAAACATAGAAGGAATATATGTACATATACATATATATATATATATATATATATATATATATATATATATATCCCCCAACTCCTAAACTTCAGGGAACATCATGAAAGAAGAGGCAGAATGAATATATATATATATATATATATATATATATATATATATATATATATATATATATATCCCCCAACTCCTAAACTTCAGGGAACATCATGAAAGAATGAAAGAAGAGGCAGAATGAATGTAATAGCCAATGGGTAGCAAAACATACTGTGAAAATGCTGTCTTCTGTAAATTACATGTATGCGCTACTGGCAATTGAGAGCTACTACAAGAAGAGAGACAAGATTCAAATCTCATTTTTACTATATGCAAAGTAGTTAGAAGAGCAAATGGTATTTAGAAAGACATATAGATGGCTTTCACATGAATGTGTCTTATTCTATGTGTTTCTGTGATAAATTATGATAGTCCAACCAGATTATTCTAATCATGAAATTGTTTGATTAAATATTAAAAGAATAAGTTCTGGAGACTAAAGAGATGGCACTGGCTGCTCTTTCAGAGACCTGAGTTCAATTTCCAGCAACCACATGGTGACTCACAACCATCTGTAAAAGATTCTGATTTCCTCTTCTGGGTGAGACAGATCACTCATATACAAATTAAAAATAATAATTTCTGAAATATTACAAAAATAAGTAGTATATTGTGGTCCTGTCTTAATGTCTATTATTTATAATTCTGTTACATTTGAGGAATAGTGCATGGTTAAAAATAATAAAAAGTTCTGACTCTATAGCATTCTTTACCCCACAATGTTTAAGAATTTATCCTCCCAGTTTACAGAAATACAGTAAGGATTATCTCCTTTTATGACACATAATGAGAGAATCTCAGTAGAAGGTGTCATTGATCGCAAAAAGACAAAATCATCAAAGTAAACATTGTGTTAGGAGGAGAAAGATGCAGCAAACGAATTTGTCAGCAATGTGTTGTCACAGAAAAATTCCAGCATGGCTTAGCATTATCTCAGGGCACTAAGACTGGATTTCAGTTCTCTTTTAAAACAGGGTAATAGGTAAATTCACACCTGGGGTTTTCAACTGAACCTTCTCTACAGACTTCCCCAGGCACATGCTGGTCTTAGGGTTGAATCAGTCTCTGTGTTTTGGGCTAAAATCCATTAGTTTCTGTAACCATGTGTGAAACCATACTGTAAGTATAATGTGAGCAACATTTTACACTACCACATTTCAGATGAACTGCTCTGTAAATTGTTTCTTTTTTGTTTTCAGAATTATAATTTTTAAGATCAC
Source organism: Mus pahari (assembly GCF_900095145.1). Lineage (NCBI taxonomy): Eukaryota > Metazoa > Chordata > Mammalia > Rodentia > Muridae > Mus > Mus pahari. The sequence continues at coordinate 35,083,389 of NC_034599.1, forward strand.
CTTTGAATGGTCAAAATACTATGACATGGCTTCAATATTTCAAAAAAAAAGAAGCAGTTAAACAAGGATGCTAAGACTAATTAATCAATAAACTTCTTTTAGTTTTACAAATCTCAATACAATTATTGTCTTTCGATAATCATTGGAACTGCTAGCTCCTTCGGTTAAAGGTGAAATAATATTTAACTTGCAAGGAAACAGGTTGTCCATTTAAGGAATTTAAGAGAATGCCACAGGATGGAAAACTGATTGTTACTCATGAATTTTCAAGTAACAAAAATGTGAAAAGGACAGACCTTGAATGGCAAAACCACTCTGTGGTATAGCCCTTGCCCATGGCCCCACTTTATTGATTTGCATAAGTGCACTGGCCTGCCTAAGGCTCTGAGATGAACTTTAGGAGAATGGAGCCCTATCCACCTTCTCATGGTCAGGCTTCTGGATTACATTGATTTCTTTAACACCAACATTTATGTCCTGAATGTTGAATTCTGAGTGGGGACTAGATACACCAAGATCATCTATCAGTGACTCTTGCCTCCTGGAAGAACCTGAGTACTTTATTATGCAAAATGTAATTTTCTTATACCAATCACAGTTTACAACAAGCAAATCAACACCCTTGGACTTTACTCACTAAGACAGCATCTTGTCAGATAGTAGGGAATATTCTTGAGGATATTTGACCTTGATGTCTCTCATACATGGATTGATTTCCCTTCTAACTTTGCTGATTTTCATGATTGACAGGATAAAGACACATTTACTAACATCTATCTTAGTTTCAAATTCCATACCTTGTTAATGACAATGAGCTTAACTGAGTGGCCAAAGTGTCATTTAGTAGAATACGGAAAGAAAATTTTGGAAAGGAGTGATCAGAGGAATTGAGAGGAATATAAGGAATTCAACAGCTTCTAGAAAGGTTCAGTTTCATAAAAAGAAAAGAAAAAGTCAAAACTGAAATCCACATATAGATTTTGCAGAGTAAAATGACTCATTCTTTTGGCAAATTACAATGAATTAAAAACACTGAATTAATTTGCAAAGTCTTCTCCCCAGTGTTAAATCCACATATCAGCCCAAATAAACCCTGCCTTGTGAGACTCCCAAGAACTAGGTTTGATCTGCTTACTCATTTGGCAACAGTAACTCATGAAAAGGAAAATGTTAAACAATATTAAAATTATACAGGGAATTATTGTTTCTATTCCTTATATCCCAAAGGTTGCATTGCTTGACTTAACACCTTTTTCAGCGCTAATTTAACTTCCTTGTTTCTCAAAGAATAAATCAGAGGATTCAAGGAAGGGGTGACAACATTATTAAACACCTGGACAACAGAATCCAGCCAGGGACTAGAAGCAGGTCTGAGATAAACAAGAATCACGGGACCATAAAATAACAGAATGGATGTGAAGTGAGCACTGCAGGTGGAGAAGGCTCTGCGCCTGCCTTCTGAGGAACGGATTTTCAGGATGGAGATCACAATACGAGTATAAGAAGTGAGAACAAGGAGAAAACATGTAAGCGCAACAATGCCAACATTAGTAAAACTCACGGTCTGTGCTAGGGAGGTGTCTGCACATGCCAGGGACAGCACTACAGGAATGTCACAGAAGAAACTGTCTACCTCATTGGGGCCACAGTAGGGTAACTTAAAGATAAGAAATGTGAGGATGCTCCCATGGACAAAGCCCCCCAGCCAAGTGCCCACTGTAAAGCAGGTACACACCCTGTGATTCATGATGACTGTATATCTCATGGGGTAACAAATAGCTACAAAGCGGTCATAAGCCATCACTGTATACAGGAAGCACTCAGTACACCCCAGGGTGTGATAGAAGAAAATCTGTGAGGCACAACCCTGGTATGAGATGGTTCGGCCTTGACGTACTAGGTAGTCCATCATCTTAGGAGAATTCACAGAAGGGAAGAATATGTCAAACACTGCCAGGTTACCCAGGAAGAAATACATGGGGGTGTGGAGGTTGGGAGAAGCCAGGATGGTGAGGAAGATGAGCAGGTTTCCCAGCAAGGCAAAGACATAGAAGACCAGGAACAGGGCAAACAGCATGCTCTCTAGTCCTTCAGTGTTGGAAATTCCCAGCAGGATGAACTCTGTCACAGAGGTGTGGTTCCTCATGCTCATGGCACAGGCAGCCCTGGAGAAGAGAAGCAAAGGCATCCATGAGTAACTGCTTCCCGACTAAGGGATTCCTATCTAAAACAATAGATGCAAACAAAATAAAGCCAATGAGGAAAAGAGGACCAGAGATGAATCTGCCCTTGGCATTCAGTTAAGTAGTGTGGCACACTGATCTCCATTTCTTCACACTTTATGTGGGGAAGACTGGCAACCACTGTTTTCTGCTCCGATTTTTAAAATGGAGTTCCCATTTTTCTTATGGAAACTGAATTACCAGATCATGTCCTCACTTTAGATAGACAAGCTCTGCTTAAATTGTACGTAAGCCGATTGCCTCAATATGTGAGTGTAAAACTATGACAATGAAAAGAAATTGAGATTCTTCTTTTTAATCTTTCCCTCCAACAATATGCCTTCCACTCATTATCACTTATACTTAATCACTTAGAAAAATTGTCTGTTGTCTATACTCAGAATCTACTCGTGCTCAGGCAGAATGTGGACTGTGTCTTGAAGTAGAAGGTGTGGGCTAATAGAAATAATTTCTACATTCGCATGTTCTATCTTCTCAGTCATGTTTCAATTCTATACTGAAACCCTCACAAATGCAAACTCCAGTACCATTAATTAATCTTTATATCAATTCTTAAAATCCTAATCAATAATTTATAATCCTAAGAACTTCTTCTGTTTTGTGTTCCACGTAAATATGTGGCCAGTGGTTGTCAGTTTTGCTCTACTGTAACTAATATTTGTTCATGGAAATAGTCTGAAATCCATTCACAGTGATTAGTAGATTGTAGATCTGTGTTATCTTGGTTTTGAACAAAGAAAAGTCCTTGCTATACTCGAAAGTATAATTAATGCAAAGAATGAAGAGGAAGAAGAAGGTTTCCAATGACCATGGTCCTTAGTGTACAAGCCAGGTCCTGTCTCAACTTATTCAAACTGTGTGGCCAGGTGAAAATTCCAGCAAAGACATGAACAGGAAGTAAAAGGAATTCTATTCTAGCTATTCAGACATTGAGTCTGATTTAGCATTCAATACAATTTCACATACTCATTTTCTATCAGTCTGCTAGAAATAAAAAGATAAATGGAAGCCTCATGCCTTGAATACAAAAAGAAATATAAAATTGGTTTCTGACCATTACCTGCCTCCTCCAATTTGCACCTCTGAGCTCTGAGCAGCTTCATGGCTCAGAACCTCACCTACTTTAAGGAAATTGGATATTTTCTGCCTCTTGTGGCTTTGTGAGGATTAAGTGAGATAAAACCACAATGCTGTAATCTTTGTTGGTTATTTAGTAGCAAATACATAATGGAGTCAGTATAATAAGTAATCTTCTAGCCAATAACCTGAGGTAAGAGTGACTATGCAATAACACCCAAAGCATTACAGATAATATGAAAACATAATTTAAAACAGATTGTAAAATAGCTGTGGAATATTTTATTATTATTCCATTTGTTTACTTATTTATTTAAACATACATATTTATGGAGTCAGTGGTTTAAGGTAAAACAAGATACATTAATCTCTGAAACATTATTTTCCTCTCAATTAAAAAGTGTGTTTCATGAAGAAATATTTAGCATGTTAGGAGTGCTCAGATGCCCTCTTATTCACAGACTTCTTTGTGTGACTCATAACTAGATCCACACTGCAAAGAAGCTCAGCTCTCTTGCCCTCACCTGCCCAAAGTACAGTGTTCACAGCTGCCTTACACACACGTACAGAATCCTCCTCCCTGGCTTGTGCAGACAGATCTCAGTACCACACTTCATCTATGAGTGGCCTAAGAAAGGATCTGATACCAAGAAAGCTATCTGGAACTGTGTCTCACCTAACCACGGAGCCTCCAACTTCCCACCAAAAAGGATCTCAAGTTAGATCCTTCATGATCACCTCTCAGGAAGACAGAAGGGGGAGTCACTCTTTTGAGAAGAGTGTAAAGTTGAACTTTATTTTTAAAAAAAATCAGCAAACTCTAAAATTTCACACTTTTTGTTAATACCGTAGTTTTACATTCACTATATTCAGTTATATTTAGTTATCAGTGATAAAATATCGTGTGACTAAATAAACACACATTCACGAAAAGAGGTACTCATAGAGAGGGTGAGGAAAGGTAGCAATGTGAATAGTGTGATACAGGGATAATTCCTATTTTCTATGATAAGTGAAAAGTAAGAGCCTATCTCCCTGATGCTCAAGCCATTTTGACAAACACACACACACACACACACACACACACACGCAGGCACTTGCACATTCATGAGCATGCACACAATTCATATTCTTCCCATTCATTGTTTTCTCATTGTTGCTTTAATAATAGATCAATGAGTACAGATATTTGTAATGTGCACCAGATTTAATACTATGTGGTTGAAGTAGGAAAATCGTGTAACTTCAGAAGTTATAGACCAACCTCAGCAACACAGTCAAGGGGAGGAGGAGGTCCCCTATATGCTATGATTCTAAGATTCAACCCCTCTTGTTTTTCAAAATAACTTGTTCAACACATAAAAAGAATAGAAGAGAGAAATGCACGCCTGGGAGTAAGCAGAAGCAGCAAGCGCTTTATACACATACCAGCAGCCAGGAAACACATTTAATGTGGACAGACAGATGTTCTTAAAGTTTCTAGTCAATGAGAATGTGTTTCTAAAAACCAGAATCTATTGTGCAGAGAGTATCCTAGCAGAGACAAGTTGTCTCAGCTTCTCTTCTTGAATCTACAATGTAGATTTGATGCTCAGTTCTGCTGTTAATCTGACCTTGAAATAACGAATTTATAATGTTTTAAATCAGAAAGTGTTCATGGAACTAGTTTCTTTTGGGAAAATATCCCCAGTGACCCAAACTGAAGACCCAAGATGAATGAATAATCACAGGGAATAATTAAAGGCTTTTGTTGTTTTCCCTATACCCTTCACCCTTTCCCTAGCCCCTCCCTCATTACTATACTCACTGTGGAAATAATATGATAATTTGTAAATTATTTGTAAATATATAAAACTCAAGGAAAAAAAGCTGTATTTTTTTTCTTCTTTATCAATTTTGATACTCTGGGGTCATTTTTCCAACCATACCACCACATTTCTGATGTAGTTTTAAGTATTATCAGTCACACTGCTTAAGTGTGTAGTTTTTTGTCTTTTGATTAACATAGCTTTGATACACATTTTTTCAAAGTCTTTTCAAAATTATTCGAGTCCTATAACTTATTTTTAGCAGTCGCATTTGATCTACACGGTACACATATGCACTTTACCCAACTACCTCCAGCTTCTGGATACTTCATTTTGTTTTTTTTTTTTAATATGTTTACCATTTTTCCAAAGCAAACCAGCAAAAAGCAGATAGGTGGACACAGATGCATGGATATGTATGTAAAGTGTCTTTTAATTTCTATAAGTTGTCTACTTTTATGACTGTATTAAAGATGAGCTTGCCAGTATAGAAATCCTATAAAATTATTGAGTCCTACAATCTAAAAAAAAAAAAACAAGTATCAAATTACTGTAGTAGCACCAATACCTAATAGAGCAAATTAGACCAGTACTATGAGGGACAGTGGGTACGGGGGTATAAAGGGAGTGGGAGAAAACCCATGTCCTGCCAGAGTTCTGATGTTCTGGGTAAGCAGACACAGAGGACTGCCGAATATTTTCCATGTGGCCCCGGGTGGGTATCTGGCTGTGGGAAGCTATGGACCTAGCCCTCAGGGGTAGACAAGGTGCAGTCCTAGGTCTCTGGACCTCACTGAGGCCAGAGATAACAGGTTCTTAGTCTCAAACATCCCAGACACCACTGGACACTGCGAAAGAACTGAGAACAAAATGGGGGCCCGGGGGGCAGCTTGGTCATCCCAGGAGCCGAAGGGAAGAGAAGGCAGGGAGAGAGGGGGCACTGGGTGGTTCCCATGTGGGTAAGAATCCTCGGTCCACTCAGTGGCTGGAGCACAGGAAGGTTCCAGCAAGAGGTTAGACGGAGGCATTCCCATCATTCAAGCACTGCGGGCTTTGATGAGCAGAGACAGTCTATGGTTTTAGAGCATTATTGTAGAAAGACAGAGAAAGAAGGAAGGTAGAAAGAGGGAAAGAGGCCGGCCATGGCCATGTGGAGAGAGGGGGGGAGAGAGAGAAGGAGAGCTAGAGATGAGAGTAAGAAAGATGAGAGCTTAAAAAGAGAGAGGAGGGAGCCAAGCTCCCTTTTATAGTGGGCTGGGCTACCTTGCTGTTGCCAGGTAACTGTGGGGAAGAGCATACCTGGCTATAGGGCAACTGTGGGAGTGGAGTCTAGCCAGAATTCCAGGAGCTTGGGGCTTTATCTGCATGATTGATAGTCACAGAATTATGGAGTTGGGACTCTGTGGTGTTAGGCATCTGTCTCTGGGAATGTGGCTCACTGTTCCTTCCCTTGTTGAGTTTTCTACTGGGTCACCAGAGCAAGTCTCATTCAACCAAAACAGGGTGCCTTTCATGGTCCCACATTACTATATAAGAATATATTTATAATGTTTAAAAAGTTTCATAATATATTGAAAACAAAGCATTTTAATATTCATTGTTAGTTACCTAGAGTTAAATATACTTAAACATTATTGTTTATTATTTTCTTTATAAAAACAAAGACAGAAATAGTATCAAGCAAATAGAAAAATGGAATAAATGAACTCAAATTATGACAATGAATGGGAGAATTATGCATTTTTAATGAGAGCTGAGAACAGCCAGACCCAGCTGGAAAGGATGTATTTCCTAATGTGAATGATGGCAATGTAAGCATTTGATTTATAATAAGTTCATATCATGTGTTTATAGCTCGGTGCAGGAACTGATCCTGAGCCACAGCTCTTCATACCCAAACACCACTGGGAAAGAACTGGTCTCCCAAGAGTGTCAACATTTTTACCACATTTCTACTCAAATTCCTGACCCAAAAGGGACTCACTGAGAGCCATCAGGACACAAACCAAGGAACAGTCTGGGACAGGATCCTTCTACTTTTGGTCTTCACCCCGGAGCTGACTGTGTGCCACAGCTCTCCATACCCGAATTCCTCCCTAAGAGAAGTGGTCTCCCAGGAGTACTGACACACAGGCTTGCAGGAGGGACAAGCCACAGTCAGAGACAGCAAGACGAGCTAAAAATAACCAGATGGCGAGAGGCAAAGGCAAGAATATAAGCACAAAACCCACGGCTACTTGGCATCATCAGAACCCAGTTCTCCAACCACAGCAAGCCATGGAAACCAAAAAACACCAGAAAAGCAATACCCTGATTTAAAATCGCATCTCATGATGATGATAGAGGACTTTAAGGAGGACATAAATAACTCACTTAAAGAAATACAGGAGAACACAGGTAAACTGGTAGAAGGCCTTAAAGAAGAAACACGAAACTCCCTTAAAGAATTACAGGAAAACACAGCCAAACAAGTGAAGGAATTGAACAAAACTATACAGGATCTAAAAATAGAAATAGAAACAATAAAGAAATCACAATGATAGACAACCTAGGACATAGACAGAAAACCTAGGAGAGAGATCAGGAGTCATAGATGCAAGCATCACCAACAGAATACA
>NC_034599.1:35091590-35118990 GCF_900095145.1 Mus pahari
AAAAGAAATTCTTCCTGTCACATAATAATCAAAAAACCAAATTCACAAAAAAAAAAAGAAAAAATATTAAAAGTAGTAAGAGAGAACGGTCAAGTAACATATAAAGGAAGACCTATCAGAATTACACCAGACTTCTCGCCAGAGACTATTAAGGCTAGAAAATCCTGGGAAAATGTTATACAGACTCTAAGAAAACACAAATACCAATCCATCAAAATTCTTAATTACCATAGATGGAGAAACCAAAATATTACTTGACAAAACCAAATTTACACAATATCTTTCCACAGATTCAGCTTTACAAAAGATAATAGATGGAAAATGCCAACACAAGGATGGAAACTACACCCTAGAATTGCAAGAAAGTAATCTTCTTTCAGCAAACCTAAAAGAAGTTAGCCACACAAATATATCTCAGTGTAGTTATGTATGTGCTTGATGTTGCACAACATCAACTTTCTAGTTCATGGAACTTGATTTATTTGTTATCTTCTCTAAATATATAGAAAACTAGACCAAAATATATAAATGTATTTTTAAAAATATTATACAAGACATTATATGTAAAGAGCCCATGACATATTCTTTATAACTAAAATTACAAAAACCCTCAACAAAAATGTATGAAGTAGAATCCAATACACATGAGAAATGTCTTCCATGGTGAGACTTTCAAGTGAGACTGATTTCTAGGATATAAATTGGCTTTCTTTTTTTCATTATCAAAAAAGTCTTTAATAAAACATCTTCAATTGCCATATTCTGTGGATCTCTGGGGTTTTTTAAGACCATCTATCAATCTATAGTATATCTGAATTATCAAACATTGTTTGTTCTTAACTATTTACTAACTGTTCAAACCAGGAAGCATATTTTTGACAAGCTAGTCTAGTGTCTCACATGGCCATGAGTTTGACTATTAATTTGCATTTCTTGCTCATCCTTAACAGTTTGCATTTGCAGGTTTCAAATGGACTAGAACTTCATATTACGTTACTAAGAATCATCTAGGTATAATATCTCAAATAATATATATATATATATATATATATATATATATNTGTGTGTGTGTGTGTGTGTGTGTGTATGTATGTGTATGTGTATATGTATGTGTATTATGTTAATGACCTTAATTTTTGTATCAATACACAGAGACCTAAACCAATGTAACAAAATATAACCTTAACTTCTATACAATTTCAAAAGATCTCTACTAATACAATATTATTACCTACTAAATGTTCTTTGGTTTAAGAGTACATTCAATAATCTACTTCTTTTTCCAATTATTCCTAAAAGATTTTTTTCCTTTCTTTTAATTTAATTTTATATGTAATTTATTTTTTACACTCCCTATTCCATTCACCTCCCCTCCCATCCCAACCTCAACCATTCCACATCCCATACCTCTACCCCACCATGTCCCATCTCCCCATGAATGCCCCCACCCTCCACCCTATCTGACCTCTAAACTCCCTGGGGCCTCCAGTCTCTTGTGTGATAGATGCAGTATCTCTGAATGAACACAAACCCAGAAGTCCTCTACTGTATGTGTGTTGGGGGTCTCATGTCAGCTGGTGTATGCTGTCTGTTTGGTGGTTCAGTGTTTGAAAGATCTCCAGGGTCAAAATTAATTAAGACTGCTGATCCTCCTACAGAATCACCCTTCTCCTCAGATTCTTTCAGCCTTCCCTAATTCAACAACAGGGGTCAGCTGCTACTGTCCATTGGTTGGGTGCAAATAACTGCATCTGACTCTTTCAGCTGCTTGTTGGGTCTTTCAGAGGGCAGACTTGCTAGGTCCCTTTTTGTGAGCGCTCCATAGCCTCAGTAATAGTGTCAGACCTTGGGACATCCCCTTGACCTGGAACCCACTTTGGGCCTGTCACTGGACCTTCTTTTCCTCAGGCTCCTCTCCATTTCCATCCCTGTAATTCTTTCAAACAGAAACAATTATAGGTCAGAGGTGTGGCTGTGGAATGGCAACCCCATCCCTCACTTGATGTGCTGTCTTCCTCCTGGAGGTGGGCTCCCTAAGTTCTCTCTCCCTACTGTCAGGCATTTCATCAAAGGTCCCTCCCTGTGAGTCCTGGCAGTCTCTCAAATCCCAGGTCTCTGGTACACTCTGGGGTGCAGATGTCCCCCAAACTCCTATTTCCTGAGGTTTCCTGTTTACATTTTTTCTGCAGGTCCTCTGGGATTCAGTCCTTTTCCCTCACCCAATACCAGATCAGGTTCCCCTCTCCCAAGTCTCTCCTCCCCTCCCCACTTGTGATTGCTTTCTTCTCTCTCCCAAGTGGGACTGAGGTATCCTCACTTGGGCACTTCAGCTTGTTCAGCCTTTTGAATTCTGTGAACTGTATCTTGTGTATTCTGTATGGTTTTTGGTTTTGGATTTGGGGGGTTTTTTTGTTTTGTTTTGTTTTGTTTTGTTTTGTTTATTGGCAAATATCCACTTATTAGTGAGTACATACCATACATGTCCTTTTGGGTCTGAGTTACCTTACTCAGGATGGTATTTTCTAGTTTCATCCAATTGTCTGCAAAAGTCAGGATGTCCTCATTCTAAATAGCTGAGTAGTTTTCGATTGTGTAAAGGAACTGCATTTTCTTTATTCATTCTTCTGTAGTGGGACATCTAGGTTATTTCTAGCTTCTGCCTATCACAAACAAGGCCACAGTGAAGACAGTGGAACCCATGTCGCTGTGGCATGGTGGGGCATCTCTTGGGTATATTCTCAAGAGTGGTACAGCTGAGGCTTCAGGTAGATCGATTTCCAATTTTCTGGGGAACCTCCAGATTGATTTCCAGAGTGGTTGTGTTGGTTTGCAATCTGACCAACAATGGAGGAGTGTTCCTCTGTCTCCACATCCTCTCTAACATGTGTTGTCACCTGAGGTTTTGATCCTAGTCATCCTAACAGGTGTAAGGTGGAATCTCAGGGTCATTTCGATTTGCATTTCACTGATCACTAAGGACTTTGAACATTGCTCTAGGTGCTTCTAAGCCATTCGAGATTCCTCAGCTGTGAATTCTCCATTTAGTTCTATACCCCATTTTTTGATTGGGTTATTTGGTTTTTTGGTGATTAACTTCTTGAGTTCTTTATATATTTTGGATAATAGTCCTCTATCGGATGTGGGGTTAGTGAAGTTTTTCCCAATCTGTAGGTTGCCGATTTGTCTTATTGACTATGTCCTTTGACTTACAAAAACTTTCCAGTTACATGAGCTCCCATTTATCAATTCTTGATCTTAGAGCATGAGCCATTGGATTTCTGTTTAGGACATTTCTCCCTGTGCCAATGACTTCAAGGCTCTTTACCATCTTCTCTTCTATTAGATTCAGAGTACCTGCTTTTATGTTGAGGTCCTTGATCTACTTGGACTTGAGCTTTGTACAAGGTGACAAATATGGTCTATTTTCATTCTTCTATGTACAGACAGCCAGTTAGACTAGCACCATTTATTGAAAATGCTTTCTTTTTTTCCCATTGTATATTTTTGGTGCCTTTATCAAAAATCAAGTGACGGTAAGTGTGCAGTTTTATTTCTGGGTCTTCAATTCTATTCCATGTCTGACTCTGTACCAATATCATGCAGGTTTTTTATCACTATTGCTCTATAGTAAAGCTTGAGGTCAGGAATGGTGATTCCCCCAGATGTTCTCTTATTGTTAAAAATTGTTTTCAGCTGGGTGGTGGTGGTGCACGCCTTTAATCCCAGCACTTGGGAGGCAGAGGCAGGTTGATTACTGAGTTTGAGGCCAGCCTGGTCTACAAAGTGAGTTCCAGGACAGCCAGACTACACAGAGAAAACCTGTCTCAGAAAAAAAGAAAGAAAGAAAGAAAGAAAGAAAGAAAGAAAGAAAGAAAGAAAGAAAAACAAAAAAAGAAAAAAGAATTGTTTTTGCTATTCTGGGTTTTTCGCCTTTCCAGATGAATTTGAGAATTGCTCTTTCCATCTCTTTGAAGAATTGTGCTGGGATTTGATGAGGATTGCACTGAATCTATAGATTGCCTTTGGTAGGATGGTCATTTTTACTATGTTAATTCTGCCAGTCCATGAGCATGGGAGATCTCTCCATTTTCTGAGATCGTCTTCAATTTCTTTCTTGAGAGACTTGAAGTTATTGTCATACAGGTCTTTCACTTGTTTGGTTAGTTATCCCAAGATATTTTATGCTATTTGTGGCTATTGTGAAGGGAATTGTTTCCCTAATTTCTTTCTCAGCCTGTTTATCCTTTGTATAAAGGAAGGCTACTGATTTATTTGAGTTGATTTTGTATCTGGCCACTTTGCTGAAGGTGTTTATCAGCTGGAGAATTTCTCTGGTAGAATTTTTGGGGTCTTCTATGTATACTAACATATCATCTACAAATAGTGATACATTTATCTCTTCTTTACCAATTTGTATCCCCTTAATCTCTTTTTGATGTCTTATTGTTCTAACTATATTGAATAGATATTGGGAGAGTGGGCATCCTTGTCTTGTCCCCAATTTCAGTGGGATTGCTTCAAGTATGACTCCATTTAATTTGATAGTAGCTGTTGGTTTGAAGTAAATTGCTTTTATTGTGTTTAGGTATGGGCCTTGAATTCCTGATCTCTCCAATACTTTTAACAAGAAGGGGTGTTATATTTTGTCAAATGCTTTTTGTGTATCTAAGGAGCTTATCGTGTGATTTTTTTTTCCTTTGAGTTTGTTTATATAGTGGATTATGTTAATGGATTTTCATATATTAAACCAACCTTGCATCCCTGGGATAAAGCCTGCTTGATTGTGGTGAATGATGTTTTGTGTGTGTGTGTTCTTGGATTTGGTCTGCAAGAATTTTATTGAGCATTTTCGCATTGATATTCATAAGGGAAATTAGTCTGAAGTTCTCTTTCTTTGTTGGGTCTTTGTGTGGTTTAGGTATCACAGTAACTGTGGCTTCATAGAATGAGTTACGTAGCATTCCTTCTGTTTCTATTCTATGGAATAGTTTGAGGAAAATTGGTATCAGGTCTTCTTTGAAAGTCTAGTAGAATTCTGCACTAAATAATCTGGCCCTGGCTTTTTTTGGTTGAGAGGTTTTATGACTTCTATTTCCTTGTGTGATACGGGCATATTTTAATAGTTTACCTGCTCTTGATTTAACTTTGTTACGTGGCATTTGTCTAGAAAGCCATCCATTTCATCTAGATTTTCTAGTTTTGGTGAGTATAGTCTTTTATAGTGGAATCTGATGATTTCTTGAATTTCCTCTGTTTCTGTTGTTATGTCTCCCTTTTTGTTTCTGATTTTATTAATTTGGATACTGCCTCTTGGCCCTTTAGTTAGTTTGTCTGGGGGGTTATCTATCTTGTTGATTCTTCCCAATAACCAGCTTTTGGTTTTGCTAATTCTTTGTATTGGTTTTTTGTTTCTATTTGGTTAATTTCGGCCCTGAGTTTGACTATTTCCTGCCTTCTACTCCTCTTAGGTGAGTTTCCTTCTTTTTGTTCCATGGTTCTCAGGTGTGCTGGTAAGTGTAATATCTCTCCATTTACTTTACCAGGGCTCTTAGTACTATGAACTTTCCTCTTAACACTGCTTTCATTGTGTCCCATAGATTTGGGTATTATACGTCAATGTTTTTATTAAATTCCAGGAAGTCTTTAATTTCTTTCTTTATTCCTTTCTTGACCAAGTTATCACTGAGTAAATAGTTGCTCAGTTTCAATGTGTATGTGGGCTTTCTGTAGTTTTTGCTGTTATTGAAGACCAGCCTTAGGCCATGGTGGTCTGATAGGATACATGGCATTATTTCAATCTTCTTATATCTGTTGAGGGTTGTTTTGTGACAAATGATATGGTAGATTTTGGAGAAGGTACCTTGAGGTGCTGAGAAGAAGGTGTACTCTTTTGTTTTAGGGTAAAATATTCTGTAGATATCTTTTAAATCCATTTGGTTCATAACCTCTCTTAGTTTCACTGTGTCTCTGTTTAGTTTCTGTTTAAATGACCTGTCCATTGGTAAGAGTGGGCTGTTGAAATGTCATACTATTATTGTGTGGGGTTCAATGTGTGTTTTGAACTTTAGTAAAGTTTCTTTTATGAATTTGGGTGCTCTTGCATTTGGGGCACAGAGGTTCAGAATTGAGACTTTCTCTTGGTGGATTTTCCCCTTGATAAATATGAAGTGTTCTCCTTCATCACACTTGATAACTTTTGTTTGTAAGTCTATTTTATTGGATATTAGGATAGCAATACCTGCTTGCTTCCTTGGACCATTTTCTTGGAAGGCCTTTTTCAATCCTTTTACTCTGAGATACTGTCTGTCTTTGTTGTTGAGGTGTGTTTCTTGTATGTAGCAAAATGCTGGATCTTGTTTACATATCCAGTCTGTGAGTTTATGTCTTTTTTGGTGAGTTAAGTCCATTAATATTGAGAGATATTAAAGAGAGATGACTGTTGGTTCCTGACATGTATGTTTTTGTAAGTGGTTTTATGTGCTGTGGCTCTCTGTTTTTTACTTTCCTAGGTTGTGAGAGGCTTAATATCTTGTCCTTTTTTTGGTACAGATACCATCTTTGTGTTGGATTTTTCCCTCCAGGATCCTTTGTAAGGCTGGGTTGGTAGATAGATACTGTTTGAATTTGGTTTTGTACTAGAATATTTTGTTTTTTCCATCTATGTTGATTTAGAGTTTTACTGGGTATAGTAGCCTGGGATGGCATGTGCATTCTCTTAGAGTCTGCATGACCTCTGACCAGGCTCTTCTGGCTTTCATAGNNTCTGTTGAGAAGTCTGATGTAATTCTGATAGGTCTACCTTTGTATGTTACTTGGCCTCTTTCCCTTGCAGCTTTTAATATTCTTTCTTTGCTCTGTGTATTTAGTGTTTTGATAATTATGTGATGAGAAGATTTTCTTTTCTGGTCCCATTCATTTGGTGTTCTATAGACTTCTTGTACCTTTATGTCCATCTCTTTCTTTAGGTTGTGGAAGTTTTCTTCTATGATTTTGTTGAAGACATTTCCAGGTCCTTTGAGCTGGGAATCTTCATTCTCCTCTAGACCAATCATTCTTAGATTTGGTCTTTTCATTGTGTCCTGAATTTTCTGGATGCTTTAAGTTAGGAGTTTTTATGTTTTGAATTTTCTTTGACAGTTGTGTCAATCTCTTCTACCTAAGATTCTCTCTTCTATCTCTTGTATTCTGTTGGTAATACTTATATCTGTAATTCCTGACCACCTTCCTAGGTTTTCCATTTCCAGGTTTGCCTCCATTTGTATTTTCTTTATTATTTCTGATTCCATTTGTATGTCTTGGATCACTTTATTCAATTCCTTCACCTGATTACCTGTGTTTTCCTGTATTTCTTTCAGTGAGTTATTAATATTCTCCTTAAAGGATTCTATTATCTTCGTGAGATAGGATTTTAGGACAGATTCCTGATTTTCAGGTGTGTTGGTGTATTCAGGGCTTGCTGTGGTGGGAGATCTGGGTTCTGATGATGCTCACATATTTTGGTTTCTGTTGCTTATTGTCTTGCACTTGACTTTCACCATCTGGATATCCTTGGTGTTTGTTGATCTGGGTAACTGTATGGAGTCTGCCTCTTTTGTCCCTGGGTTGCTTCAGGTCTCCTGGTAGACTTGCTTCTCTGGCTGTATCAGACCACCTATGAGGCCTTCTAGCTGGGGGCTCTTCACAGGGGCAGAGAAACAGCGGATCTGTTGTGTTGGCTGCAGTAGACATCGTGAGAGGCCTTCAGACTATTGAGTCTTCAGTGGAGTGGTCAAGCTGCTGTCTAACTGCTCTGAGTACAGCTGATCCTCAACTGCTCTGAGTGCAGAGGGTCCTCAACTTCTCAACTGCTCTGAGTTCAGTGTGTCCAACTGCTCTGAGTGCAGCATGTCCTCTAGGATCTATCAGGATATGGAGTCTTCATGGAAGCAGACCAACTAAGAGTCAACTGCTCTAAGTGCCATGGATCCTCAACTGCTCTGAGTGCAACTGGTCCTCTAGGATGGATTGGGATATGGAGTCTCCACGGGCCCAGACCAATTATAGGTCTGCCCCAGCAACAAGGACCAGACAGAAGGGGATAAATTGGCTTGCAAAATTCAAGTATCATTACATTTTAGCTTAGATTTTTTTTTCAAGACAGGGTTTCTCTGTATAGCCCTGGCTGTCCTAGAACTCACTTTGTAGACCAGGCTGGCCTCGAACTCAGACATCCACCTGTCTCTGCCTCCCAAGTGATGGGATTAAAGGCTTGCACCACCACCACCCAGCTTGCTTAGAAAATTTAATAAGGAAATTATGTGACCATCTTGATATATGTCCAAAACCAATCTGAAAAAAATTATAAAATTATTCTCTGATGGAATATGTTGGCTAACTAAGGATAAATGGAATCATTCCCAATGTGTTAAAGAATAAAACAAGACCCAAAAGCAACCCACAAGCTAATGTCATATTTGCTGGTTACAACCGGGTTATTCTCTAGAATTAGCAATCAAGCTAACTACTCTCATCTTTTCTACTTAATGTTGAACAATTTCTCATAAGACAATTAGGTATGAAAAAAGTAAAAGATGGATTTTAAAGAGAAGTAAATTGGGCTTGTAGATAATGTGATCATCCATATAGAATGTCTGGGGAATATCTGAAAATGTTTCAATGATTAGTAATTAGTAATTATGTTAGTAAAGTTGCAGTATTTACATAGTTGATACAAATTCATTGTAACTGTTTATATTATCAGAGTAACAATCTAAAAAACACCAACACAGAAAATAATGATATAACTGGCCTATACCTGAAAACTGACATTAGACATCTTGAAAGAAATAAAATGTATATATTAGATTCATGAACGAGTCTTAATTGTGTCAGTATATTAGATCACTAATGATTAGTGTGTGGGTTAAATGAAATCCTAATCAAAACTCTAGTAGGCTTATTGTAAAAAAATATCAAACTAGTTCTAAAATTTCATATGGAAATCCAATTAATTTTGAACAGCAAAGTTTTTGAAAAAACAGTGTTTTGAGAGCAGTTCACTGGTGGGAGAGATCCTGTATAAGGTGCACAGCAGAAGTGCATGGAACCCAGTCCTCTGTGTTGTTAGTTACCATTAATAGTTACCAAGAACATGGAATGGGCTTCTTGTACATTTTGCCAACAATACAGACAAATCAAAGACTACCAGCAGAACCCTTGATGATATTTGATGATATTTGAAGTCCTGGCTTATTTATTACATAAATATTACTGGACTTTAGTAAATCATACCCCTTCACAATCAATAATTCTTAACACAATGCAGCAAACATCACTGTTGGTTTCTTCTCGTTGGGGAAATGTTCTGTTTCTGCATTCACATGAAGGATCTTACTAATCTCTGAACAACAAAGAGATGGGTAGCAATAAATGCAGATGGACGAAAAGGAACAGCTTTGATGGCTGTTAAATTTTGAGGAAAAAAAACATAAATATATATATATATATATATATATATATATATATATATATATATATAATCTCACACCTGCATGACCTAAAAGAACCAAAAGGAATGGGCAGCAGTCATAAGTGTATGAAAAGAGAGAGAGGGTGGGAGTTTAAAATTTAAAGTTTTTTTTTAATTTAAAGTTTAAATTTTAATAATAATATACAGTTTGAACAATATTATATAGGAGCTAAATTGAAAGTCATGATTAATTTACCATTTCAATAAAGTGTTGCAGTGGGTTTCTAGTCCAGAAAACAATAAATGTATCTCAAAGACAAAAGAGTGGGGAAAGTAAGGAAGTCAGAGGGTATGAGTGCAGAGTAGAGTCTCTGAACTGCAGGAAGTAAGAGGGCTTTGTAGGTGGGGATTTGTGTACTCACTTAGATGGAAATGCCATTGCCAGCACTGATGTCAAGGAACAACACTAATGTTTGGGAACAAGTAAACCTGATTTGTTGAACCAAAACTTCTATCACAAAATGTACTAACAGAAATAATCCCTTGGGCTTCTTGATAAAGGAAACAAGTTCCTTGTTTCATGAGAGAGGGAGGGAGGGAAAAAGGGAGGGAGGGAGGGAGGGAAGGAGGAAGGAAGGAAGGAAGGAAGGAAGGAAGGAAGGAAGGAAGGAAGCAAGGAAGGAAGGAGGGAAGGAAGGAAGGAAGGAAGGAAGGAAGGAAGGAAGGAAGGAAGGAAGGAAGGAAGGAAGGACAGGATATAACAAAGAAAAGAAAATAATAGTAAAAAGAAAAGTTTGACTTCCTTCCCTCCTGCAGAAGAGGAAGGAACAATGAGAATATGAGCTTCAGTATAAAGCTGTCATTCCGCAACCTTCAAGCATACTACTGGGTTCCGCAGCCAGTAACCGTCTCCACACATTTTGCCTTGCGTCTTATCTCGTGCTATCAGGAAGTGATTGTGTTAGGGTCCAGATGTATACACTGCCACAATTGCATCAGTAATTCAAGATTGTTCTCTGGAAAGATATTGGCCCACTGTTTCCTGCAGTTTCCATAAGCATTGTTGACCACACCCACACAGCTATCAACATCGTCAACAATAACAACAGTAACAACTCTATCAATATCCAGTTCTACTCAATTCTGTCCCAAGCTTTTTACCACTGCAAGGGGTCAGGCAGCCCCTGGAGGATGTAACCAGTTTCTTGCGGTTCAATAGCACCCTCTCCTGTTCACAGCTTGTTTATTTACATTAATGAGGAAACCAAACTGTACAGCGAGATTTGATAGCCAAGAATGGAAGTCATTTTCCCCCTCAACAAAACCAAAAATTAGGAAACCTCAAGACACTTTTTCTTTTACAGTTCCTGAGCAGATCCTTATAAATCACTCATGGGTACCGGAAAGATGACTGAGTTATGAAAAATCCCTGCCTCTTCAGAGGATACTTAGAGAGTTCCCAACTGTCTGCAACTCCAGCTCTAAGGAATCTGACTTCTACTGGTCTCCAGGGGTCCCATCCCCACAGGGCACGCGCGCATGTGAGCATGCGCATGCGTGCGTACACACACACACACACACACACACACACACACACTTAATCTTAATTATATGTGTCAGTGTTTTTGATTAGAACATGTATGTATGGCTGTGCATCACATCCTTAATGTGCCCATAGACTCAAAAAAAAGGGCATCTGACTCAGCTGTTTCTTGGGTCTTTCAGAGGGCAGTCATGAGAGGTTCCTTTTTGTGAGCACTCCATAGCAGTCCTTGGGGCCTCCCCTTGAGCTAGATCCCACTTTGGACCTGTCACTGGACCTTCTTTTCCTCAGGCTCCTCTCTACTTCCATCCCTGTAATTCTTTTAGACAGGAACAATTATGGGTCAGAGTTTAAACTGTGGGATGGCAACCCCATCCCTCCCTTTATGCCCTGTCTTTCTGCTGGAGGTGGGCTCTACAAATTCCCTCTCCCCGCTGTAGGGTACTTCATCTAGAGTCCCTCCCTTTGAGTTCCGAGAGTCTGTCACCTCCAAGGTCTCTGGTACATTCTGGAGGGTCCCCCCAACTTCCTATCTCCTGGGGTTGCTGGTTTCCATTCTTTCTGCTGGCCCTCCAGGCTTTGATCCTTTTTCCCCACCCAATACCACAAGTTCCCCTCTTCCCCCTACTTCCCATTCCCTCCAAGGTCCCTCCCTCCCTCCTTCTTTAAATAACAATTTAACATCCTGAACTGAGAGTCTAGACAAAAATTATATAAAGTGACTATTGTCCTTATTTAAAACTTTTCCATTCTTGTAATAAGAAGCAAAGATCTTAACAACTGAACAATAAAAAATGAGAAAAACTCAAAGCAACTAGTGAATAAGATTTTAATGTACTATGACAAAGGAAAAAACATGCTGTAAGAAGTGATATATAGCATAGCAAATATATTACATATGTATATATTACATAAAATATATAATATATAGTTGTATATGTTATATATACTGTATTGTGTGTATAATGATATATTATAAATTTATTTATATTATATGTAGTGTTATTATCATTTCTAATGTGCCATTTCATTCATTTCACAAGTATGATTTTACTCACTTGCCACTGCCAACTTGGATGAGTTAGGGTCTAAGTGCTGTAGGGTCCAAGACTGGCTCTGTAGAGGCCAGAAGTGATGCTGTGAAGCTCATTTCGTAGGATCCTTTCTAACTTAGTATTGCAGTTGACATCTAACTCTGCATTGACAACATAAACCCTACATGTTTATTCTATCTGTCTTGGGTTTTCACAGCCTACATAGACTCACATCTGTCTTCTATCATGTTCTCTCTCTGTCATGAGCATTATGTCTATAACCATTAAACTACCAATAAACATCTGACTACCCAATGGCTGCCCTGTGAACTAAATTTCATCTTAGCATACTTATAAACTGTTGAATAAAAAAAACTACAAATTACACAGTATACTAAGTAATAATTTGAAAAGAGTCACAGTTTTTAGGAGAGTTGGTAGCAAATGTTATCTGCAAATGAAAGAGACTGAAACAATCCAAATGATGTGATTTTTCACAAAGAATGCTTTATTTATTTTTTTGTTTACTTCTGCCCCACCCCAGCCCCAGATAAAGTCTCATGTGACATAGGCTGGCTTCAAACTATGTAGACAAGGATGAATGGAATGGCTTATATTCTTACCTATACTACCTGTGTTTTGAAATTGCCAGCATGTGATATCATGCCTGGTAAAGATGAGTATAACTTAAAAAATCAAGAAATTCATTTTAAAAATGTGTTACCCTACCAATCAATCCTAAACAGAAAGATTTCCAATAGGGAAACATTTATATAAATAAATCTGTGACTACACAGTAAAAATGAAGTCACATTTTTGGACATCCCTTCATAATATGGAGCCTCGTTTCTCTCCACTTGAGAAGGAATTATAGAGTGTCTGTATTTGATCCTGAAGACAAGGTAACAGAGACTTCTGCTTAGACTGTCCTTGGCACTTTCTGTGGGACAGGCAGCTTCCAGGATGTGAATGTGAGTACAGGAGGTAGGTAAATGGAAATGCCCATGTAGTAAGGGGAGGGTGGAGGCCTCCTGACAATAGGCCTGCGCTGAGCCCATATACAGTTACCAAACCCAGACACTAGCGGGGATGCCAACAAATGCTTGCTGACAGGAACCAGATACAGCTATCTCTTGAGAGGCTCTGCCATCAATGGGAAGAGAGGCCCTTGGTCCTGTGAAGGCTCATTGCCCCAGTGTAGAGGAATGTCAGGACAGTTGAAGCAGGAGTGGGTGGATTGGTGAGCAGGGTGAGGGGTGTTGGGATAGGGGGTTTTCAAAGGGGAAACCAGGAAAGGGGCTAACTCAAATGTAAATAAAGAAAATATATATTAAAAGAAAAAAGAACGAAAGTTCCATCAGAAGCCTACCACCTAGTTGTTAAATGTGACAGCAGTATTCTATTAGATCCTGGGCCAAGAACCACATCTAAGCCATCCCCAATGCTCCTGATCACCTCTGACAATCTAAAATAATGAGATATGTTATAAACTGCCAACTTCTATAGTAAATTGTTGGAGTAAATATGCATCAAAAACCACACCATAGATAAAGTACAGAACCCAAGACCTTCCAAATGATGGGCATTAAGTTAGTCACAACAGGCAATGTAGTAATGTAAGCAAGGTGGGTTACACTTGCTTTAGACATATAATGAAGAGTAAGATGTTGTTTTTCTAAATAACTTCCTGTTTCATCTTTATGAGTCATTTAGTGAACATGCTATCTAGTTCCTCATTAAACCAGTCAGGTGGAGGTTGTAATTTAACACATCAATTTACATCAGATTGAACAAATGAATATTACTCCAGAATGGGAACAACCTGAAATTACTGTTGTCTTAAGATTGCCAGAATCCATAGACATTACTGAGAGTCCTGCTCAGCCCTGCTCCCCATGGTGTCACTACTGCATCAACAACCCTGTGCTTAGTTTTCTTGTCAGTAAGGAGAAACAGTGATGATTATACTAGATACTAAACAAAAGTAATGAGAACAATGAATGATACATAGAGAAAGATTAATAGAAAATCTCTACCCAAGTTGTCATTATGTGAAGTTGACAATCCTGCAGTTCTCCTAATGCAGCTGGGAAACATAAGGAATAATGAGAGTTGAGTTTTTGGTTGCAACAGTGACTATTTCCATATTCACACTTTTTCCTACTGTAAAATGAATGTACATAAAAGCTGTGTCTTAGAACACTATGATTGATTTAGTCAAAAATAAAAAACACTTCAAACACTGTCATGAACAAATTGTTATTCTGGTTTTTTGTTTTTGAAGATGGATCTCAATATAAAAGCTATAGTTTTAAAGTTAAGAAATATTAAACTCCAAATGATAAAGCAACCCCAATGCTCCACTATGTTCATAACAGCCTTATTTATAATAGCCAGAAGCAGGAAAGAATCCAGATGTCCTTCAACAGAGGAATGAATACCGAAAATGTGGTACATTTAAACAATGGAGTACTACTCAGTTATTAAAAACAATGACTTCATGAAATTCTTTGAATTAAAATGGATAGAATAAGAAAATATCATCCTGAGTGAGGTAACCCAGTCACAAAAGAACTCACATGGTATGTACTCACTGATAAGTGGATATTAGTCCAAATGGTCAGAAAACCCATGATAGAGTTTACAGATCATATGAAACTCAAGAAGAACGAAGACTAAAGTGTGGATGCTTCAGTCCTTCTTAGAAGTGGGGACAAAATACTCATGGGAGGTAGAAGGTGGGAAGGACTTGGGAGGAAGGCAGGAGTGGGGAGGGAGGCAGTATCAGGTATGAGAGAAGATGGGGATAATAAACAGAAGGTCAGGAAATTGAATAGAGGTGTGTAGCAATGGGGAATGGAGAACTGGGGGGACTTGCTTCAGCAAGTCCCAGATGCCAGGAAAGCAAGAGGCTCCCAGGACCTAATAGAGATTAGATTAGCTGAAATGCCCAACAAAGGGAAGGGAGAACCTGTAGAGACCATATCCAGAGGTTAGGTAAGGCCATGGGAAGGGGCCTCCTACTCATCTCCAAATTTTTAACCCAGACTGGCTCCTGTCTAAAGGAAATATGATGACAAATTATGGAGCAGAGACTGAAGCAAGGCCATCCAGAGTCTGCCTCAGCTGGGGATCCATCTCATATACAAACCAAACCCAGACACTATTACTGATACCAAGAAGTGCTTGCTGACAGAAGCCTTATATAGATGCCTCCCCTCCAGCTGCCAAGAACTAAACCATCAACCAGAAAACACATGAAGGTACCCATGGCTCCAGTCACACATGTAGCAAAGGATGAGCTTGTCTGAAATCAATAGGGGGAGAGGCCCTTGGTCCTGGGAAAGCTTAATGTCTCTGTGTAGGGGAATACCAGGCAGGAGTGGGAGGGTGGGTAAGTGAGAAACAGGGGAAGGGTAAGATAAGGGGTTTCTGGAGGGGAAATATGAAAAGGGGATAACACTTGAAATGTAAATATCCAATTTATAAAAAGAAGAAATTGCAACATCTTGCTTGGAATTTTGTACCTAGAACTTTCTGGAAAATCTTTTAACTTTTCTGTATAGAAAATAAAAACTGAAGGAAAATTATATGCATGTCATTCCTTCCTTAATAACTAAATAAATGTTGCCCCTGCTAATATATTGAAAATTCTGGCTCAAAAGCACTTTCTGAATTTACAGTCTCTGTTCTGCTATTTTAAAACATAGCTCAATGGTCACTTTTTCTCTTGGTAAAGAACCAGGTACAAAGCACAGTTTTTCTGTATGCAAAGGCAAGAAGAGAAGAGAGAGAGAGAGAGAGAGAGAGAGAGAGAGAGAGAGAGAGAGAGAGAGAGAGAGAGAGAGAGAGAGAAACATATAATGTGTAGGCTCCATGAAGTAGAAACAGGCAGTTTCATGATAACCTACTGAAATGGTTCAACAGGCACAGAGTACATAAAACAGAAAAGTTACATCACTTTAGCAAACTAAAAATGGAGAAACTTAAGGCACAACCTAGAAAGCATTGCCAAAGATATAAATCTGAAACTCAGTCCACCCACACAAATTCAATGACATAACTGTTAAGACTCTTCTGAAAGAAGACAGATATACACAGTGGGCCTGAAACAGCTACAAAAATCCTCAGATAAGAATTTCTACTATTCCTTATACCCTAAAGGCTGGGCCCCTTGAGATAGCACTTTCTTCAGGGCTAATTTCACATCCTTGTTCCTCAGAGTATAAATCAGAGGGTTCAAAGAGGGGGTGATGACATTGTTAAACACCTGAACAACAGAATCCAGCCAGGGACTAGAAGCAGGTCTGAGATAAACAAGAATCACAGGGCCATAGACCAAGATGATAGATGTCAGGTGGGCACTGCAGGTCGAGAAGGCTCTGCGCCTGCCTTCCGAGGAACGGATTTTTAGGATGGAGATCACAATACGAGTATAAGAAGTGAGAATGAGAAGAAAACATGTGAGCGCAACGACGCCAACATTGGTAAAACTCACAGTTCTTGCTAGAGAGGTATCTGCACAAGCCAGGGACAGCACCACAGGAATGTCACAGAAGAAACTGTTCACCTCATTCGGGCCACAGTAGGGTAACTTAAAAATAAGAAATGTGAGGATGCTCCCATGGACAAAGCCCCCAACCCAAGTGCCCACTGTGAGGCAGGTACATACCCTGTGGTTCATAATGACTGTGTATCTCATAGGGTGACAAATAGCCACAAAGCGGTCATAAGCCATCACTGTGTACAGAAAACATTCTGTGCCACCCAGAGTGTGATAGAAGAAGACTTGGGAGACACATCCCTGGTATGAGATGGTTCGGCCTCGACGTACTAGGTAGTCCATCATCTTAGGAGAATTCACAGAAGGGAAGAATATGTCAAACACTGCCAGGTTCCCCAGGAAGAAATACATGGGGGTGTGGAGGTTGGGAGAAGCCAGGATGGTGAGGAAGATGAGCAGGTTCCCCAGCAAGGCGAAGACATAGAAGATCAGGAAAAGGGCAAACAGCATGCTCTCTAGTCCTTCAGTGTTGGAAATTCCCAGCAGGATGAACTCTGTCACAGAGGTGTGGTTCCTCATGCTAATGGCACAGGCAACCCTGGAGAAGAGAAGCAAAGGCATCCATGAGTAACTGCTTCCTGACTAAGGGATTCCTATCTAAAACAATAGATGCAAACAAAATAAAGCCAATGAGGAAAAGAGGACCAGAGACGAATCTGCTCTTGGCATTCAGTTAGGTGATATGCCACATTCAGTCCCAATATCCTTGTGTGTTAAGTTATATAAAGACATACTTCATCTGTATATTTTCAAATTTCTTAAAGTAATCCACACTTGTCACCAGTTCTGTTTAGTCTCATCCAATCTGGCCTAACATCACATAAACCGTCATAATTCATGTAAACGAATAAGTTTAACAAACAGAAACAGGAAGAACTCTAATCACGCACCAGCAAGTTGAAAACACATAGAGATGATTTTCCTAATGTCTTTAGGGTAGAAGGATATATTTCTAATCCAAAATTGTAATTTGCATAAGATGGAATGGCATAGAAGCAACACACTGCATCTTCTCCTCTTGAATCCAAGCCATTGACTATACAGAATTTTGCTATTAACACAGCCTCGAATGTCTGACTTAATAATACTTTGAAGCTGCAGAGTAGTTATGTATATGATTTCTTTTGAGACAATGTCCCCAATGACTCCATCCCCAGATGAAAGAAACATGAAGAAACAGAGAAATTGTAGGCTTTCATCTCTTGCCTTATTTTGTTCCCATTCCCTTTTTTATAATTTTATAATCTGATATATTAATCACAATTCTTTTTTATATAAATTATGCACTGAACTATTATCTACAGCCATCCTACAGTCAATAGCACACTAGAATTCATCTACTTATACTTCTGTACCCATTCAATATTTTACACTTAAGAATGGCTATTACTGAGCCGGGCGTGGTGGCGCACGCCTTTAATCCCAGCACTCGGGAGGCAGAGGCAGGTGGATTTCTGAGTTCGAGGCCAGCCTGGTCTACAAAGTGAGTTCCAGGACAGCCTGGGCTATACAGAGAAACCCTGTCTCAAAAAAACGAAAAAAAAAAAAATGGCTATTACTAAATAGACTAAGAATAGCAGGTGCTGGCAGAGATATAAAAAAGAGAAACTTTATGCATTGCAGAAAACATTAATTATCACAACTGTTATAAAAAAGCAGGTCGGAAGGTTACCAAAAATTAAAGATAAGACTATCATATAATCTTGCAATCTACTCATGGGTGTGTATACAAAGCAATAGAAGTCCGTGTCAAAGATATATCTGCCTTCCTATGTCCATAGTGGAACTAGTAACAATAGAATGAATCAAGTAGGTGTTGTCACCTTTTGAAGACAACCAATAGCACTGGCAATAGCTGAATTGTTAAAGGTCTATGGGAACTCACTGGTCAATAATTCCAAAAGACATAACACACTCCTGACACTGAGTTTTTAATTTGTTAGCCTGTGGGGTCTAGTATGGGTATCAATGTCCTGTTACATGTTAACTCCAATTATCATTTTTTATGTATGTATGTGAAGATGTCCTATATATGTGGAATCTCTAATGATTACATTTCTTTTTTTAAAAAACAACTCTCTATTTAAGGAGAGATAATTACAAGTATTACAAAGAGCTTTACTAACATAATTTAAAATACTGTAAAACTAACCATTTTAAACATAGAAATGAGAATTAGGGAATACCTTAGCCTTATCATAGACTATGAGTTTGCTTAGGAGCCTTTACCTCAGTGAATATGGTTGAAGACCTGCTGTGGACCAGTCTCAGTCGGCCTCCTCAATCTACAGGAGAAATCAGGTGGGCAAGGAGTTGGCAACGAAAAGGGTGACAAACAGATACGGACACAAGGGAGTGTGCTGTATCTGAATGCAATTTGTCAAAGTGAGAATCAGTCTTATATATTACAGAAAACAAAGAAGTTAAGTGATACATTAAGACCATCAGGTACATTGAAGTTATCTGATGCAAAATTACTTTTACAACAAAACAGAAGAATGCATACTAAAAGCTAACAGGAACCAATTGGGATAAAATCAATGTTAACAACTGGGATCAAAAGCAGCCCCACCTAAGGTCAGCTTAATCTTAGAAGCCATGGACAAGAGCTTCATGACCTTGCCATAGTTCCAATTTTAGTCTATTTTATAGTTCACGTTCCCCCTAGGCCATTGTAAATATCTGTGTATGGGTGTGACTCAACTATCTATAGTTCTAAGTATTTACTCTAGTTCCTTCTTAGACCACAACCTTCCTTCTTCCTAGGTCATTGCAAATTCCTATGTAGGGCAGTAACTCAGCTATCCATGCCCAGGGTTGGCTCAAGGACTGCCTAGGACATTGGAACACTGGTGAAGACTTAATCTAACTTAGCTATACATCAAAATCAATCCTTAAAGGCACTTATAATAAAACAATATAGAGGGAAAGCACACAGATCGTTCACCAACTAAAGCAAGGACAGATCTGGAGCATTCATTATTACAGGATGCCACAGTTCCAGGAGGCTAAGTTTCTGTGAACTTTTCACCTCAGGACTGCTTTTGGGCCTGTCACGTGGGTCATTACTGGAGTGGATGTAGCAAAGGACCATCATGAAAGATTCCCAATATCAACATGGAGCCTCCACCTGAAAACACAAACAGCACACACACACACATACACACACACACACACACACACACACACACACACACACGCACACATGCACACATGCATACACACGGAAAGAAGAAAAATGTAGAACCCACAACACTGAACTTAAAGACAATGCATACTTATAAATCCAGGCAATCTAATTTGAAAAATATTTCCTTCACTCTGACAACCCTCCCTCCCATTTCCAATCCTTCACACCATGCACTTCAGTGAATCACCAATTCATTCTCGACTTCTACAAACTTGCATTTTCAGGGAATTATTTTATGTAGAATTATAAAAATGTGCTTCTTTGAGCTGACTTCTTTAACCTTGTCACTAAATACATAGAACCAGGATTTTGTTTTGCTCTTGGTAGTGGTCACTTGTGTTTCCTAGACATACACTAACACTGTAATTTCATTTCCAGGTCCCTAGAAGATCCTTGGTACAAACTTAGAATTGTTTGTTGATTTCAAAATTGTTATCAACATCTAGACAGCAATGAGTTACTTTGGCTTGTTGTATTATGTATTAAACACTTAAATGAGTGATTGTAGACAAGAATATGTGTGTCATTAATTATCCAGTTCTAGATAATTATCTCAATTTCTTCGCTCTTGGTCACTATAAGAAGCAAAATTGAGTGAAGAAAAATCAGCACAACACTAATACAATGTATAATCACCTCTCTTTTGGTTGCTCTTATTATAAATTATATTTTGAAATTGTCTCCTAAATAATTCTAAGAATTAATTCAGATCTAGTAATTACTAACCCTAACACACACACACATACACACACACACACACACAGAGAGAGAGAGAGAGAGAGAGAGAGAGAGAGAGGAGGGAGCCAATAGCAATTAGCCTGTATATCTGCTTTGTCTTTATAATTACCTAGAATTGGAGTTCTTGGCAAAACCTGAGCCATTAAATAATGTGACACGGGAGCTGGAAAATGTATCATTTGTTACAGTTTTTGTTTCTCAGTATCAAATCCTTCATGTGTTAAACCAGTTTCCTCTGTAATTTTTTTTTTTGTCAGCCAGCCAGAATGAAGTTGGCTCATGGCACATTGTTTATAAAGACTTATGCATAATTCATGTACATGCCCATACTTTACTCTATGTATGAATAAAATGTTGACTCCATTCCTAGGAAGCTTCTTTGAAGATATAAAGTTAAGGCAAGATTAAAATGAATTATTATATGCAAGTATTCACTTTCTGATCGACTTTCCTTCACCATGTTATTACACTTTCCACGAGGCAGCAAGCACAAGGCTGGCATGGGTCTGCACCATGTCCTCTTCATATATATTAGAGCTTTCAGGTTAGTGTGTTTTACGCAACTCCTGAGTGTGTGGATGAGTGGCTGATTCCTGTGCCTTCTCTTAGGCTCTTTTCCGTCTGTTGAGTTCTTTTTCCAATTTCCGTGTGATGGTTTTTGTTTTACCTTAGCATAATTTTTGTTTGATTCTTTTGTTATTGTCTCTTTGAAACTGTTTTTTTTTCCCTAATGAGAAACAGAAATGGAAGGGGAGGTGGGAGAAACTGGAAGGAGTTGAGGGAAGGCAAATAGTATTGTATTCAAGACAGGAAGAAATATCCCTATTCTCATGCATCTCTACCTGGAACAATAAAAATGTACTCTCAGTATAGGACCCTCTTACTTTTTATAGTTAACATTGTTCTCAAAGAATATCTTATCATGAATAAAATTTACCTACTTAAAGTGGAAAATTGAATATATTTAGGACATTTATAGTTTCCTGCAAATATTGCTCACACCCAGAACATTTACAAGATCATCAAGTCTCCTGACAACATTAACAGTTAGTTCTGACCCTTGCTCTCTTCCCAGATAGCACATGCCTGTCGAACACCATCACAGATATATCTCTTCTAGACATTCATGTATGTGAAATAGTGTAGTACCACTTCAACATAGCCTTTGAAATTAGCATAACATTGTCAAGACTCATCTACTATACAAATAAAACATTAAAGTAAGTTGTCTTCAACTGCTATATAATATTATGTTTTAAGACAATGCCAAGTTTCATGTATTTTGAGAGGATGATAAAACAACTGTCTTACTAGACAGGTGCCAGCACATGCCAAAGACAACACCACAGAATGTCAGAGAAGAAATGTGAGGATGCTCCTATATACAAAGCCACCCAGCCAAGTGCCCACTGTGAAGCAGGTACACACCCTGTGGCTCATGATGACCATATATCACACAGGGCATAGGCCATCACAGTATATAGAAAGCACTCAGTGTCCAATCCTCTCTCTCACTCGTGAGTTGGTAGAGACTCCCTACAAGACCAGAGACCATAGCAGCCACCAGAACTTCATATTGGCTGCCCTTCCTCACACCTCCTCCACCTTTCTGGTGCCTCCATACAATATCCCCAAACCTGTCTCCCCTCATTGTCTCCCTCTAACAGTCTCCAACTCAGGTGGAGATTCCCTGCTGCATAAAAGACCACATGGTCCACTAGAACTCAAGTCTCCATCTTAGGAAGAGATCCTATGCTCTACAGAAGATGATGCTGGTCACCAGAGTCCAGCCTTCAACTTGAGTGGAGTCCCCCTGCTCAACAGCAAACAACATGGGTCAGAAACCCAGGGAGGAAATAAAAATAAAAAACTAAATAACCCATCCAATAGAGAAAAAGAAAAAAACAAAAAACAGAAATCAGCACATAGACTTATAATCACCCAAACCCAGATGCCTAAACACCAGATAAGAACACAGTCAATGAGATCCAGGGTAATATAGCATAACACCAGTAGATCCCAGATATCCTACAAGAGCAATCCCTGAATAGTCTAACACAGCTGAAAAATACAAACAAGACCTTAAAGATAATAGAAATCTATTAAAGGGAAGTAAATAGATCCCTTATAGAAATCCATGGAAAAAAAACAAACAAAATAATTGAGGATATAAATAAATCCCATAAATAAAGCCAAGAAAAACAAACAATCAAAGGAAATGAGCATGATTAAAAAAAAGTGCAGCTCTGTAAGAGATGGTACAGGTCTGCCTCACTAGGAAGAGCATCATCTTGAGGGAAAATGTATCAAACACTTCCAAAATTTCCTGGGAAAAAATGCATGGGGGTGTGGAGGTTGGGAGAAGCCAGGATGGTGAGGAAGATGAGCAGGTTCCCCAGCAAGGCGACCACATAGAAGAACAGGAACAGGAAAAACAGCATGCTCTCTAGTCCTTCAGTGTTGGAAATTCTCAGCAGGATAAACTCTGTCGCAGAGGTGTGGTTCCTCATGCTCATGGCACAGGCAGCCCTGGAGAAGAGAAGCAAAGGCATCCATGAGTAACTGCTTCCCGACTAAGGGATTCCTATCCAAAGCAATAGATACAAACAAAATAAAGGCAATGAAGGAAAGGAACCAGGAATGAATCCATCCTTGACTTGAGATACTGCTTCCCAGTCAGCCTCAGTTTCCTCAAATAATAAGCAAAATGAAAGAGTAGTTTATAGTTGGTAAATATGTTCCATTCGCCTCCTCTCACTGCAAATCCAGTTCCTCTTAATCTGGCTTGTCAGTAATTATGACCATTACTTAATTTCCCGATTATTTTTAGTCAGGTGACAACTAAAGTTCAATATCAGATAAATAAGTTTGTTCATAGTTCAGCAGCTACTCAGAAATAGGAATTTAAACCTAATCAGAAATTACTTGTATATATTTAATTACTTTTCACAATATTATCTTCATTCATCACTATTTATATTTAATTTTAAAAAGTGTGCAACTCATCAAGTTTTATTTATAATCCTCCCAAAGAAGTATCAAAAGAGAATGGAATTCAGGAGGAGAGCTGTTCCCAGAAATAGAAGAGAATTTGACACCATCAGACATTCTACCGTCAGATTTAGTTTAGAAGCTGTAGAACTCTTTAATTGTGAATTGCAGTAACATTTATCTTACTTAAATGTAGTAAGCAATATGAGTAGTAATAATCTAATCTGAATTATGAATTCTTTTTTGTTAAATTGTTCATTTTTTTTTTACATTCCAAATGTTTCCCCACTTCCTAGTCCCTGCTCTAAAAGTTCTTCACCCCATGCCCCATTCCCCATCCCCAATCCCCTTTGCCTCTGAGAGGGTGCTCCCCCACCCTCACCTTCATACTCCCCACCCACCTTCCACTTTCTATCCTCCTTACCAATTGACCTCTGCCTGTCCCCTCCCCTCCCTGCATCCCTCTGCCCTGAAGCATCAAGTCTCTACAGGATTAGGCACATCATCTCCCACTGAGGCTAGACAAGGTAGTCCTCTGCAACATATATGCTGGGGGTCATGGACCAGCCCATGTATGCTCTTTGGTTGGTGGCTTAGTCTCTAGGAGCTCCCAGGGTTCTGGGTTAGTTGATACTGTTGGTCTTTCTATGGGGAAGACCAACTTTCAGCTCCTTCACGCCTGATCCCCAATTTCTTCTCAAGTTTTTGCCACATTTTATCTTGATCCTTGATGTGGTGCACAATATATAAATGACTTTCCTTTTCTGTAATCATAGTTGTCTACATGAAAAAATGATAAATCTATTCATGCAAGGTTATAAATTGTTACTCTGATCATTTCCTGCTTTGCTAAACTTTGATCCAAAAGCTAGTTCTTCTAAGTCTGGCTTGTCAGTAATCATGATCATTACTTAACTTCCCTGATTATTTTTAGTCAGGTGACAACTGAAGTTCAATATCAGATAAATAAGTTTGTTCATAGTTAAGCAGATGCGCAGACGTAGTAATAATAGCTTTTGCCCTGGATAAAAGTCTCAGTAAGTGCAGTAACTGGCAAGATTGAACAAGTGAGGGAAGCAGAATCCTGGACCTCCTCCCTGTCCTCAGTGGAATAGCTGTAGTAATGCAATGAGATCCCATAACTGACATAGTCACAGCAGTCAAACACTACTTTACAGTCTAAAAACAACTAAACTTCCTACATATAAGACAGAAATAAGGGAGATAATGCAGTGGTTATTGGAAAGCCCAACCTACTCTGTTTTTGAAGAAACTCCATTTTGTATGAGACCAGAGGCTAAACTCTAATTCCAGGAAGAAAATCACAGAGTTCTCCTGAGCAGGCATCCTATGGCAATCTCTCCACCCCCCCCAGCAACAGGCAGTCAAGCTGCAGTAGCAGGGTCAAGGTACATATAGATAATGTAGACATCCTACAGAGAGCAGAGGACCTAGCCATCCTGTGCATCAGGCGCTTTTGGCTCTGTTCAGGTCCCTCAGATAACTACAGAAATGCAGAAATATCAAATTTTTATTAGATATTTTCTTTATTTACGTTTAAAATGTTATCCCCTTTCCTGGTATCACCTCCGATAACCCACAATCTCCTCCCCCATCCTCCTCAACAGAAGAATGGATACAGAAAATGTGGTAAGCTTACACAATGGAGTACTACTCAGATATTAAAAACAATGAGTTTATGAAAATCTTGGACATATGGATGGAAGTAGAGGATATCATCTTGAGTGAGGTAACCCAATTACAAAAGAACACACATGGTATGCACTCACTGATAACTGGATATTAGTCAAGAAGCTCAGAATACCCAAGATACAATTCATAAACCACATGAAACTCAAGAAGAAGAAAGACCCAAAATGTGGATACTTCAATCCGTTTTAGAAGGGTGAACAAAATACCCATGGAAGGAGTTACAAAGACAAAGTGTGGAGCAGAGACTGAAGTAATGACTATCCAGAGACAGCCCCACCTGGGGATCCATCCCATATACAATCACCAAACACAGAAACTATTGTGGATGCCAACAATTGCTTGCTGAAAAGAGACTGAAATGGCTGTCTCCTGAGAGACTCTGCCAGCTGGACAAATACAAAAGTGGATGCTCACAGACATCTATTGCACTGAGCACAGGTTCCCCAATGAAGAAGCTAGAGAAAGGACCCAAGGAGCTGAAGGGGTTTGCAGCCCCATACAAGGAACAATATGAACTAACCAGTACCCCCAGAGCTCCCAGGAACAAAACCACCAACCAAAGAGAACACATGTTGGGACTCATGTCTCTAGCTGTATATGTAGAAGAGGATGGTCTAGTCAGTCATCAATGAGAGGAGAGGCCCTTGGTCCTGTGAAGGTTCTATGCCCCAGTGTAGGGAACTGTCATGGCCAAGAAGCAGGGGTAGGTAGGTTGATGAGCAGAGGGAAAGAGGAAGGCATAGGGAGTTTTCAGAGGGGAAACTAGGAAAGGGGATAACAGTTGAAATATAAATAAAAAAATATTTAATTAAAAAATAAAGGCCTTTATGTGTTTTATATCAGAATTGGCTCCTCAGTGGTCTTTAGGTACCTGCAACAAGGGCATAATAGTAACAAATGTTGCAGATGATATCACTACAAACTAAAAAAATGAAATATAAGTATCTGTGAGACTTGTAAAGAACCAAATAAATCACACAGGTTAAAAATAGAATTACTAAAAAAATAAATAAAATTAAAAAATTAAAATAAAAAAATAGTTAATCACATTCTAAAAGATGTTTTATTTTAATATACCAGAAAAAATTTAAACACTTTGCAAACTATAATTTCCTAAACTCTCCTTTTAATTTGTGCTTTTCTGTTTCTAAATAAACTCACAGCTCTAAATGGCACAGTTGTCCACTGCATACTTCTCTGGGCTAAGTGAAACATACAAATCCCCTAACTATACTTTTAAGGTCCTCTTCTCATTGCCCTCAATACCTCCATACACATATCTTTTCAGGAAAGCATCTGAGGCCCCACCTTTAATCTCAACATTTGGGAGGCAGAAGCAAGAGAACCTTTGTGAGTTTGAATCCACTCTGTTCTATGTAGTGAGTTCCAGGCCATCGATGACTACATGGCAAGACTCTGTCTCCAAAAATAATACAATTAAGTTTTAAAAGGATTTGACATTGCCCCAGTGAAAAACAAGCCAAACCAGACCTCATTCAAAATGAAGAATCATTTGAAAGATTACTGAATTTCCATGAAAGTAGACTTCCAGAAGAACTTATTGAATAATCTCTCATTCTATGGCAAAGATTAAAAACTAGATGCTTCATTCAACTCAAATTATAAACCTGTTATTACAAACATTTTATGAAGCTTTTGAATTTATTGCTACCACACTAATTCATAATTTAGAAGTTATTATCCCTTTGAAATAAGCTGGAAGTCTAACAGGGATGAGTGTGTGGTCAGTGTCTTGGATTGAGGGGAAGAAGATCCAAACATTGTCTCTGGCCTTTGTGCCATTCCATCTTATTAAAAATAAGGAGTTTGTCTTAGAAACACATCCACCAAACCCAGACACTATTGCATATACCAGCAAGATTTTGCTGAAAGGACCCTGATATAGCTGTCTCTTGAGAGGCTATGCCAGTGCCTGGCAAATACAGAAGTGGATGCTCACAGTCATCTATTGGATGGAATACAGGGCCCCCAATAGAGGAGTTAGAGAAAGTACCCAAGGAGCTGAAGGGGTCTACAGCCCTATAGGTGGAACAACAATATGAATTAACCAGTACCCCCAGAGCTCATGTCTCTAGCTGCATATGTAACAGAAGATGGCCTAGTCGGCCATCATTGGGAAAAGAGACCCCTTGGTCTTGCAAATTTTATATGCCCCAAA